>NC_072798.1:54509177-54812207 GCF_028583425.1 Eublepharis macularius
AGGAGGGTGGAGAAGAATACACAGAAGGAAAACAGGAATGAAAATGCTGGTAGTACCAGAAAGGCCTGAGGTCTCTTTAAGGAACCTCACCAAACAGCTGGGCTGCCTGTCGGCTGGTTGATAAGCCTGGAAAGCAGTCAGGGGAATGCCCCAGCTGGTATCCAAGCCACACTCCCCTGAAAACTCCTGGACTACTCACCTTCACGAGAATTCCCAGAGGTTTCCTAGGAGGGAGTGTCGCCTTTAAACTGAGGTTCAGCATCAGGCTGAGGATGCCCTCGTCTTTGCAGATTGTTCAGAGACCTGAAGAGGAGGACCCAGAGTGAAGTTTAATCCCTTCCTTTCTCTGTCCTGAGGCTGAGGGAACTTGCAGAGAAAGACCATGGGGTGCTTTTTGACCTAAGAGAGAGAGTGATTGAACTGGTCAAAAACTTTAGATGCCTAGGAGTCTATTTCCACCATAGTGCTAGTTGGTTAACTCACAAAAAAAGAAGTGATAAAAATCTGTGAACAGTAATGTATTAGTGATTGCCCGCTTTTACTACACTAAGGGAAATTAATATATCCTGCAGCCCTTAGAGTGTTTAATCACAAAATTAGTGCTAAACTGCTCTATGACATCCCAATTCGGATCACAGCCTTTAATAAAGAAGTCAAAAGAATACAATCTAATTTTCTAAGGAAAATCTTAGGGCTGCCATCTTGTGTGCCCTATGCAGCTATATGTTTGGAGACCAACCAAAGATGCCTAGAGACAAAAGCCTGGATTCTAACAATTACATTCTGGCTGTGTTTGTGCTTCAGGAGCAGCCCTAATAGTCTTGTTGCATACATGCTAACTGAATCCCAGTCTTCTGCATGGCTAACTGAGGGCCAAGCTACAAGTGACGAATGACACTTGAACGGCAAGTGGATTGAGTGGAGGGCAAGTGAACAAGGAGAAATACACTTGCTGTTCAAGTGTCATTCGTCACTTGTAGCTTGGCCCAGATATAGGGGGTGGGAATCTCTGTAATTGGGCTTAGCCTGGATGAATTAGTTTTTCTTTCCAAGAGGTCTGCATTTACTTTAATCAAACAAAGACTTGTAGATATTGAGAGGCAAGAACTTAGGAAGCTTGCATCTGGTAGATGTTCCCTTCTGAGATGGGGGATTTCCTCTAATGGTTCTTTGGCAGAGTATTTTTATTGTTTGACTTCCCCTTACCTTCAGGGAGCTTTTATGTTAGTGCATTTTAATGTTCTCCCTTCCGCGGTACTGTATGGGAGGTTTAAGAAAATTCCTTACTCCACTAGGTATTGTGCCTGTGGCTTGAGGGATATAGAAAGTACTGACCATGTTCTCCTGTATTGCTTATTGTATTGTGATATTTGTGCCATTTATCTAAAGCCTTTGCTTCAAAATCATGAAGGTCAATCTGATGACAGTAAGAAGACTCGCCTTTTACTATCCACACATAACCATGAGATCATTGAGTCTGTGGCTAAATTTCTTTGTTGTGCATTGAAGAGAAGGGAATGGTTTCAGTAATGGGGTAATAGATGTCTCCTTGCTGACTGCTGTTATGCCAATAAAGGTATTCGATTTTGACATTTCGACTCTCAACATTTTGTGCTGTTTTAAGGTCTGCTACTAACCTGTGAACTGTTATATGAATATCATTTTAGGATACTGGACTTTTCTTTTATGCACAGTTTGGCTTTATTATATTAATAATTATGATTATGTTGTTTTATTATTTTATTTTATTGTTTTACTATGTGAGTTACCTCAAAGAGAGAGCACACACATTTTCTAAAGAAATAAATCATACTTCAAAGTAAAGCCTGTTATAGATACCTAAAACTAACAATAATCTTGTTGCAGTAATTAGGTTTTTAAATTTTAAATTCTAGCATAAGCTTTTATGACTAGATGGAAATGCCTTGGTTGTAATCTATTTGTGTCATATTAGTGGGGAAAGTTAATCAGATAGTCCAGTAGGAAAGTGCTGACCTTCTGCCACTCAAAGGACATCTGCATAAAACTGTAATATACCAGGCTGAGTCCAAAGACAAGGATACAGCAGCCTTGCTGAAGCAAAGCAGATTTGGGTTTGGATAGCAACTGGGTAGGAACCTGAGCTCTGCATGATTTCTTGAACACCATGGAGGAAGGGTAGTAAATGTAGTAATTTAAGAGAGAGAGAGAGAGAGAGAGAGAGAGAGAGAGAGAATCTGAACTATGACTGAAAACTCCTTGTACAAAAGAATGATTTTTTTTAATAAATAGGTTCAAATGTAATGAACCATAATTAAAAATTAGAGTAACCATATGCGCTCAATATATCAAAGGGCAATAGCTGGGGACT
Source organism: Eublepharis macularius (assembly GCF_028583425.1). Classification (NCBI taxonomy): domain Eukaryota; kingdom Metazoa; phylum Chordata; class Lepidosauria; order Squamata; family Eublepharidae; genus Eublepharis; species Eublepharis macularius. The sequence continues at coordinate 54,511,528 of NC_072798.1, forward strand.
GGGAGATATAACTAATATTGATTTAATATTGATAAGAGCACCAAAATTGTCTTGCATCATCATTAATCAGTCGACTAGAAAACAGCCCAGTTGAAATTGCTTTTATTGGAAAGTGTCATTGATATTTAAAAACTATTGTTAAATTCCACAAGCCGAATATACACAGGGTTCCTCAAATTAAATGCTTCCAGGCACACTGATAAGTTATTTCTTTTTGTGATATAGTTAGACACTGGAGTAATTCTCTGGGTTCATTCATTCATATCATAAGAATTATGGTTTCTGAAACAACATCAAAATACCTGCTGTTAGGTTTCATATATTAATATTCCTAACAGAACAGAGCAGGTCTGCCTTGTCTAGCACAGTATTTCAATGAAAAATGCATGTTGTTACACTCTGCAATTAGGAAAAGAAAATATGTCTTATTAACCCAAACAAAAGAAATGATAACATTGTGTGAGGAGTAGCACCTTTATTCATCATACAAGCATATGTGAGACAGTGATATTTTTATGAATGCACACCATACAAAAATGTGTATCAGTAAGAAAATCCTGCTACTGATTGAAGGTGATTTACTTATTGTGCTGTCATCCCCTAAATGAAGACACAAGACAATAATATATTGATTAAACCAGGTTTATTGATTCAGTTGCTGATCTGCATAATTTTTATTTGAAAAATTTCTATGCTGTCTCTCCACAGAACCTGCTCAATTTTATATCTATATCTTAACTTTAACTTAACTTTAAAGAGTATGTTGCAACTGCATGGCCATCAGACTACCATCTTTGGGGCAACTCCAAACTCTGGCTCCCAGTGCAGGCAACACTAACATTGGCTGTGTTGATCTTCACCTGAATATTAACTGTGCCAAGAGATGTCATTACTTTCCCCAACATAACACTCAAATGAATGCTTCTCAACAACAAGGGTGTTCTATCTAGAGCCCACCCCACCACTCTGGTGAAAGACAGGGTGTTTAGGAGTGGTAGGGTTACAGTTCTGCCAAGCTGCAGAGGGTTCTTTGGACTTGACAGCAATGAAACACTTCAGTATTGAAGGAAAATAATTTTATTACATACAGCAAGTTCAATAATCAAAACAGCATCTTCTTTCAAACCGCTCTTGAATAGGGAATTAATATCCTCAATGGCAATGCTGCCCTGGGAGACCTAGGAGAATTCACAAGAATAAGTGAAAGAGGTGCCAGTGTAGTTGATTATTGTTTGGTTACCCCAAATATTCTCCCTTATTGCTCAAGATTCCAAGTAGGTAAAATAATCGGAAGTGATCGTCTACCTTTTCATGTAGAGTTAACATTGCTCTTCGATGAGAAATTGGAACATCACCCAGAGCCAGATCTAATCAACACAGGAAAATACTGTGTGGTGGGTACGCTGGAATGACAATAAGTCTGAGGAGACCTCTAACGTCTTTAACACAGACAGCTGCCAGGCACTTAAAACCCACCCTTGAACCTGATCTGGAATTCCACTGGGAGCCAGCACAACTATCATAGAACTGTTGTTATATATGTCCAGAACGGAGTCTCAGGGCCAAGCTACACATGACGAATGACACTTGAACAGCAAGTGTATTTCTCCCTGTTCACTTGCCCTCCACTCAATCCACTTGCCGTTCAAGTGTCATTCGTCATGTGTAGCTTGGCCCTCAGTCAGAACATGCGCCATTGCATTCTGGACCATTTGTAACTTCTGAAGGAGGCTCAAGGGCAGCCCAGCATACAGCAAATTGCAGTAGTTCAGCCTGGAGGTGACCATTGCCTGGATCATCACAGCTAGGTCATGGGTCGAAAGATAGGGAGCAAATTGCCTGATCCAGCAGAGATGGAAAAACATAGACCTGGCAACAGCCATGACCTGGAACCTCCATTGATAAGGAGGCATCCAGGAACAAGCCCAGACTCCTCATCGCTGGCACAAGTGCAAGCAGTGGACTATTAAGGCTCAGGAGCCAGATCCCAGGACCCAACAGCCCACAGCCCAGGTGCAGGACCTCCATCTTTTTTGGATTCAATTTCAGTCAGCTCTGTTACAACCATCTGTTCATAGCTTCCAAAGCCCCTGCCAGATTATCCAGAGTGGAATCCAGCCATCCATCAAGAGATAAAGATGGGTGTCATCAGTGTATTGATGACAACCCAATCCGAAACTCCGCACTAGCTGGGCGAGGGAGCTCATATAGATGTTAAATAACATCAGGGAGTGTATCATCCCCTGAGGAACACCACACACTAAAGGGTGGTGAGGCGATAACTGCTCCCCCAGCACAACCCTCTGTCCCTGACAATGGATAAAGGAGACTAGTCACTGTAAGGCGGTCTCCCATATCCCCACATCAGTGAGGTGGTGGGCCAGTAAATCATGGTCCACCATGTCGAGCTATAAGATCCCACAAGACAAGCAGCGCTGAGCCACCTCAATTCAGGTGTCTGTGGAGATCATCTGTGAAAGCAACCAAAGCCATCTCCATCCCATGGACAGGGCAGAAGCCAGACTGGAATGGGTCCAGGACAGAGGAGTCCTTCAGGAATGCCTGCAGTTGTTCCACCATCACCTGCTCAATAACCTTACCCAGAAACGGGAGACTAAGTGGGATCCAGACATGGTTTCTTCAACAGAGGAGACACCATTGTTTCCTTCAATGCTCCAGGAACCTGCCCCCCCCCAGAGTTTAAAGAGAGATTAACAATAGCCTCCAAGGAAGCCCGAAGTCTGTCAGCATTGGCCTTCATGAGCCACAACAGGCATGGGTCCAAAGGGTAGGTGGTGGGCCTCACTGTCCACAGGATTCTGTCAATTTTATTCTGGGGGAGCAGACTGAAATGATCTAACACAGATCCAGAAGACAGCCAAGAAGCCTCCAGTTCCCTTACTGTTTTAACTGTGGCCAGCAGAGAGACATTTTCCCCCCACGAAATAGCTCCCAAAGGCCTCGCAACTAATCCTTGAATTAATAATTTGATGATCTCCCTATGCTAGAAAGACCAAGGACTGAACTAGTCTGAACAATTGTGCTGGGCATGAGCCCGCAGACACAATGGAAACAGCTTAGAATTCCTTCTTCTTCACCTTCACCACCATCTCATAGCTTTCATAAGCATTGTATAAGATGTTCTTGTCTCTTCGTCCCAACCCTGCCTCCACACTCACTCAAGCCATCTCAGCTCCTGCTTCATCCATCACAGCTCCTCAGTATGCCAAGGGGCTAACCTGGCGTGGGAGCAAAGAGGACAAAAGGGGGCGATTTTGTCAATGGCTTCAGAGAGATGGTGTCAGGAAAGGAACTTAAGCCTGAGAAAATATATTGCCATGAGTTAGCTTTAAAAGCTGTCTTGTGAATAGATTCAGCTTTACAGGCTTGAGAGGGGGGTCAGCAGGCAAATTGCCTGTACCTGTGTGAATTTGGCAGGACTTGTGTGTTACCATGCCTTATCTCCTCTCACAAGCTTCTCAGGGTAGTAATTGTTAACTGGTGTTTTGCCCTGATTGGCTAGATTTGCCTTAAGATGTGACTGCTTCCAGCCATGGGGTGGCTCTTCTTCCTATGGGTGCTGCTGGACCATTACTTTGATTTGAACATGGCATTTCACAAAGCATGAGAGGATATAGACCCCAAAAGCCTTTAACTTGGTCCCACTTAGCTTTTGGATCATCAGTGCTCATTTACAAGGCCAGAAATAGAAGTGATCAGAAGACGATAGTAGTGAAGTGAATATAGAATAATCCATGCCATTTGGTGCAAGAGACACCATTCCAGGCCACGCTCCTCTCAGCTTCAGAAGGAGGCTGGTATTCGGCTACCCAGAATACTGTTCTAATAAGAACATGTCCAAAGGCCTGTTTCTGTGGCATAGAACCTGCACTGCTTATCTTGCTATGGACTCTATTGGTGAGGCCCACCTGTGGGATTATTAGTCAGCTAATTTAAGTGTCTCAGTTATGTTAGCCCTATTTAGTTTTAGTAAGGATTTGTTATTTTATGTAGATGCTGGCAAAGCTTGAATTTTCTAGAATAAAAACTTTTTTTTTTACTTTGTGTGCCTTGGTTCACTATCTCTAATACTATAAACTGTGTTATACTGGGTGAACTCACACTCAAAGACAAAGGGGTGACTCCCTGACAAATGGACATGCCAGTCCTCCACCAGCACATCCAACAAACCACCAGGCTGCACTGGATCCTGCAGAGCAGTCTGGAAGCCAATTGGATCCATCAGTCTTTGCAGGTGAGTATAAATTAGCTTGTCACCTATATGGGGGTGGGGGTTGTTACAGGGTGAAGTGGTCTGCCTATGGTACTGCTTCAGTCACATCAAGGTCCACATGAATCTCCATTCCAAAGATCAAAAACAGTGTGTGGGAGCTGACACAAATTGAGAGAGTCCCAGTGCTGTCATGGAAGACACTAGGCCCACAGCCTGTGAGGAGGTTGCATCATTACCAACAGACTTGACAGGATAACTGCTGGTGTGCTAGGTGGTCGGTACACCAGATAGAGAGCCAAACTCTCTTCAGCATCCCACACCAGGCCCACGCAATCAAAGCTGGCAATTTTGGGGTCAGGAGGCAGCAGCCTGAAGGAGAAAAACTCTCCAATGAGCATTGCCACCCCTCCCTCCCAGCTGTCAGGTCCAGTATGTATCTAAACTGTACTGACTCCATTTTCTAATGCGTCTAGTGTTTAAGTGCTTTCTCCCCAGGTGCACCAGTTCCCAGGCAGCCTTCCCACCAGAGGAGATTGTTGTGTCTAACACCGTTCCACCAAGCATTGGCCTTGAAGGAGAGCAGCTTCCCAGGACTGAAAGATGTTGTTTTGAGAACTGTGGGGGGAGGCTGTTCCAGATGGGTATTGCTACTCTGTATCCTATGCTTGCTCCTTGATCCTTGTATCCTATGCTTGATCATTGGTAACAATGATCATGTACCATCCTGAGTCTCCTATTCAGGACAGTGGACTATAATGGACCTTTTCTGCAATAAAACTTCCTTTGCCAGACACTGGACTTATTCTTGCCTCTAAAGGGAACCTTGCAGAGAGTGCCTTATCTAGCCACAGTCTGACATTTTGTTACCAATCATGCCTGAGTCGGGCCCAGCGGATTCCAAGGTAGTCCCGGACAGGGATCCTTTGTTTGATCCGTATGCGTCCCCCGACAGTCAAACAGTGCAACCCCAAGAATCGCAGGTGCCAGCCGTGGCTGGTGCTTCGACGCCTACACCGCCTCTCATCGACCTCAGCAGTGAGGGGACAAGGCCGAGGGCTACAGCTCTTCCCTTGCTCTCGCTACCCACCCCGTCGGAGTGGGGAGCCCGACCCGGAGAAACACGGGAGCGCCGGGCCGGAGGGCTACATCCAAGAGTTTCGATGGACGGGCGCCGAAGCCTAGAGACGGTCCCTGAGCTGGACAGCAGCCAACCGTGGCTGTTTTGGAACCGGACGACCGAACGGACGGACGGGAACACATCTCACCGCGGCGCCCTGAGTTGGGATTATTCGGAACTTGCCCCGTGGAAAGAGCCAACGGAAGTTCCTGAGCAAAGTTGGGTGCAAATACAAAGCCGTACCCATGCTGTAGACTCCGGCATCTCGGCCGTGACGGGCCTAGCCAAAGGAATTCTAGCAGCGAGATCGCGAGTCGATCAAGGCGATCCTCCGCCTTGGGGGCCGTTTTCCCCGGTGAGTACAACTGAGGGAGGCTCCGTGATGGGGCAACCGGGTCCTAGCCGAATGCAACAGTTGGAAGCTAGGCTGATCGATATGGAGGAAAGTTTGGCTCATGCCATTCACCTAATCTCGTCAATGGGGGCAGGAGAGAGAATCTCGCCTGAAGAAATGGCGATACAAATTGCCACCCTTCAAAGTGTCATGTCCTATCCAGTGGAGGCCGACCCGCAGCAGCCGCTACCTTCGGGAGAGGAGGAATCCTACCCTGAAGAACCGGGAGAATCGCCCGCGGAACACCCTGGACTAAACGAAACTCCGCCGAGTGGGGATACTCCAGCTGAAGTGCCCGGAGGGACTCCAACGGAACCCCCTAAATTGGACGGGGATCCGTCTCCCGAGGAGACTCCAGCGGAGGAGCCAAGAGAAGGAGAGGGACCAACCCGTCCAACCGAGACGACAGTGATACACCCTCCCGCTTCTCCAACAACAGTTCGGCCGGGTCAGACGGAAGAACTCCCGGCCCCTTCTGAGGAGGAATTACCGCAACGACCGCTAGAAGTGGTTCCTATTCAGCAAACCCCGGGGGAAGATCTACCGGCGCCACAAGACCAGCCTGTGCGTCCCAGAGACACGACACCAAGAGGGGCAAGCCCGCGCGGCCCACCACTCATTAAGCCTTCGCCGCTGCGGCCCCTTCCGCTTCGACCACAACTAACCTCGCCGCTGCAGCCGATACGTTTGCCACTGGAGCAGCCCGTAAGACCACCTCCGAACCAACCGATGGGGCCTACACCACTACGACCCCACCAACCCACCCCTCAGCGGCCGATCATTACTCCGCCGCACCGACCACCTCCACCTCAACCGCTACGGCCAGCACCTCCTGCATTGCCACCAGCCAGACCGAGATTGCAGCCGCCTGCCCGACCCAGACTGCAGCCACCAGCCCAGCCGAGAGCACCACCACCAACCCAGCCGAGAGCACCACCGCCAGCCCAGCCGAGGCCGTTACCCCCGGCTCAACCGGTGATGCCACCGCTAGCACAACCGGGTCCCCCCATACCTCAAGTGCCATTGATGCTTCCGGCGGACTTCTACCCAGCACCGGCTCCGAGGCAAGACCTCCCAATGGGTTGGGTGAAACTGGAAGCCACTTTTGATGGGGATCCCTCCAAACTGGGCTTTTTTCTAGTGCAAGTCGTGCAATTCTTCAACCGGTGGGGACACCTCTTCGGCAGCGAGGCCAGCCAAATTGAACATCTCGGCTCCCGCTTACAAGGGAAAGCAGCGGACTGGTACGTAGGACTATATAATATCGGGGCCCCAGAACTCGATACTCTCCAGGGGTTGGTAGATGCTATTCGAGCACAATATGAAGATCCCTTAGAGGAAACCCGGGCCCGAACAGAATTGCAAGCCATTAAACAGGGCAGCATGTCAGCGAGAGACTATATCACGAAATTCCGACAATTGGCTGCCAAATGCCCTAGGTGTGAGGAGTCCACCAAAATCATCCTGTTCAAGCAAGGACTAAACCCGAGACTTTTGGACAGAGCCCTCATGCAGGACAATCCCCCTACCTTGTTAGGTTGGATCCAACTTGCATGCGAAGTTGAGAATCGCATTTTGGAAGTCCGTTTGGTTGAACAACAACAACAAACGGGACAAAGAAGACCCTTGACTTTGCAGAAGGGAGGACGGGGAGCTGGGTACGCCACCCGTGGAGCGAGAGATGCTAGATGGCAACAAGGGCTGTGTTTGCAATGCGGACAAGCCGGTCACTTTGCAGCACAATGCCCCTACCGACCTGTGCAAAGACCTCCGCTTCAACTAAGGCGCCCAACCCTTGCTCCATTTCCTACTCTCCAACGCCCGATTCCCGCACCTCGAGCGAACAGAGGCCGCGGCGCTTCCCAAAGGCCCGCCTCAGAGAGGGGATTGGAAGCGGAAGAAGTTATGGAATACGACCCCGCTTCCCCAAACGCCGAAGTCAATCCAGAGAGCCCCCAGTCGGGAAACGAGATGGATCTGTCGTGAAAGGGCCCAAACGACAGATCCGCCCCAAGCCCGTTCCTGCACCGAACCGGCCACCTGGGTCCATTTTGTTCATGCCCGTGACTCTGATCAACCCAGAGAGAAAAATGCACATTCGGGTGCAAGCTCTAATTGACTCGGGCTGCTCAAGAGACATCATAGCCCCTGCTCTAGTTAATGGACTGGTTTTACCAACTCAGGATTTACAAAATCCAGTAATCTTTGAACAAATGGATGGTACCAACATGAATCCTGTTACAACTGAAACCATCCCGGTGATCACAGGCATGGGACAACATTGGGAGAAGAGGTCCTTTGTCATCAGCTCTACTGCCAAGTACCCGTTAATCCTAGGCAGCAAATGGCTATGTGATCACAACCCCTACATAGACTGGGCACAGGGATGCATCACCTTCAGTCACGCCAACTGTGAAAATCACCGTTGGAATCAAAACTGGGGCGAAGACCCTACTCAGAAAGAAAAGGCCCTCCTTACCCAAGAAGAAGTCAACCAAATACCCGAACCTTACTGGCCTTTTCTAAACGCTTTCTCGGAGGAGGAAGCGGACACTCTACCCCCGCATCGACGAACGGACTGTGCGGTGGAAATCTTACCAGGAGCCTCGCTACCCAAAGGACGACTCTACCCCATGAGTCTCCATGAACGCGAAGAGCTCCAGAAATTCATCGACACCAACCTTCAACGTGGGTTCATCCGCCCAGCCTCTAGCCCCCACGCCGCTCCGGTCCTCTTCGTAAAAAAGAAGGATGGGGGACTCAGACTCTGCACAGATTTCCGGGGACTGAACGCAGTGTCCACCAACAACGCCTATCCTCTACCGCTCATCCGAGACCTTCTCAACGTCGTGGCCCAAGGTAAGATCTTTACGAAATTAGATCTAAAAGATGCCTACTTCCACGTTCGTATCAAGGCAGGGGATGAGTGGAAAACCGCGTTTAATACGCCCCTCGGACAATATGAATACTTAGTTATGCCTTTTGGATTGACGGGAGCCCCGTCTGTATTCATGTCCATGATAAACGAAGTTCTACACGAATTTCTGTACAAAGGGGTGGTGGTGTACCTTGATGATGTTTTAATTTATTCGGACACCGAGGAAGAACATGTTCAAATGGTACAAAAGGTCCTAGCCACCTTGATGAGGAATAAACTGCCCATCAAATTATCCAAATGTGAATTCCATAAAACAGAACTCACTTACCTTGGGTATTGTATCTCCCAAGAGGGTCTGAAAATGGATCCAGCCAAAATACAGGCAATACAAGATTGGCAAACGCCCACCACCCGCAAAGAACTGCAATCCTTCCTGGGTTTTGCCAACTTTTATAGAGACTTCATAGCAAATTTCGCCCAAATCACGCTCCCCTTAACAGAACTGCTGAAAACCAAAGATAAAGGGGACCAAGCTAAGAAGCCCTCTTCCAAATTACAATGGACCCCTGATTGCCAAACGGCTTTCGACTGCCTAAAAGAGCAATTTGTAACAGAACCCATCCTCTCCCACCCCAACGAACAATACCCCTTCATAGTACAGGTCGACGCCAGCGATACGGCGATAGGGGGGGTTTTGCTACAGAAGGGGGAGGATGGAAAATTGCGTCCTTGTGCGTTCTTGTCTAAAAAATTTTCTGCTGCAGAAAGGAATTGGAATGTGTGGGAGAAGGAGGCCTTTGCAGTAAAAGCAGCCCTTACTAACTGGAGACATTGGCTGGAGGGGGCGCGATACCCTTTTGAGGTCTGGACAGATCATAAAAATTTGGAGGCCCTCCGGAGCCCACGCAGACTGAATGCCAAGCAATTGCGGTGGGCGGAATTCTTTTCGAAATTCAACTTCACTCTAAATTATCTCCCGGGCAAAACTAACTTTTTGGCGGACGCCCTATCGCGCATGCCCCAACATAGGAGCACACGGGCGGAGACGATCGACACGGTCTTCTCGCCTAAGCAACTTGGGGGCGTGGTTACTACTCGCAGCCGCGCCAGCCGCACCAAGCAACCCCTCCCAGCCAACCAGGAATGGAAATCGAAACTTAAAGCTGAAATAGAGAAGGAGGGGGATAGAGCTCCGCGGAGCAAACTGACCCAATCCCCACAAGGGGATTGGTTAGCCGGGGGCAAGTTGTATGTCCCAGACAGCCTCAGACTGGAAATTTTGCAGCGCTGTCATGATGCTCCCACTGCTGGACATTATGGGTATCTAAAAACTTTGCATCTCGTCCAAAGACAATTCTGGTGGCCGGGCATGCGCAAAGACATTTCCCAATACGTTAGTTCCTGTCCTGTTTGCCTCAGCGCCAAAACCAGGAAAGGGAAGCCTCCGGGTCTCCTGCAACCATTGGAGACGCCAAACAGACCCTGGGACGTAATATCCATGGACTTTATTACTGATCTACCTATCTCAAAAGGACATAATTGTATTTTAGTGGTGGTAGATCTGTTCTCCAAACAAGCACATTTTATCCCCTGTACTGCTATACCCTCCGCGCGGAAGCTAGCGGATCTGTTTTTAAAACACATCGTGAAATTACATTCTTTTCCGTCCAAGGTGATTTCGGATCGCGGCGGACAGTTCGTTGCCAACTTCTGGCGGGAGCTTTTGAAAATGTTGAATATTGAACAAGGCATCAGTTCAAGCCACCACCCACAAACCGACGGACAATCCGAAAAGACTAACCAAATTTTAGAACAATTCCTTCGTTGCTACATTAATTTTCAACAAGATAATTGGGTGGACCTCCTCCCCCTAGCCGAATTCTCCTATAACAACAGTGTACACGCTTCAACGGGAGAGGCTCCATTCAAAATTGTGTACGGGACTCACTTCGATCCCTTCCCGTTAGACGCACCCCCTCTCCATTCCTCTAAACTGCCAGATGTATCTTCATGGTGGGGGGAGGCGGCGCAGCAGTGGACTCTTATTAAGAAACACCTTGAAAAAGCCAAACTGGATTACAAAAAGTACGCAGATCGCCATCGTGTGGCCGAATGGGAATTACAACCTGGAGATCATGTGTATATTTCCACAAAAAACCTAAAGCTAGCTCAAACCAGCCGCAAACTCGCTCTAAAATTCCTGGGACCTTTTCCTGTGCGCAAAATAATAAATAAAGTAACTGTTGCTGTAACTTTGCCTAAAAACCTGCGCCATGTGCATGATACGTTCCACGTCAGCCTTCTAAAGAGAGCTCCCACCGACAACAAATGGCACATCAAAGCTCCACCCATTCCAACTTTGATTGACGACCAAATACACTATGAGGTACAACAAATCTTGGACTCTAAGCTCAAGCGAAACCAGCTTTTTTACCTCATTCGCTGGAAGGACTTTGATTCTGGTTACGATGAATGGGTGAACTCTGCACATGTTCATGCTCCTAGATTAACCAAAGCTTTTCATATTCGCTATCCATATAAGCCAGGGGGGGATCTATTTTAAGGGGGGCAGAATGTCAGGTCCAGTATGTATCTAAACTGTACTGACTCCATTTTCTAATGCGTCTAGTGTTTAAGTGCTTTCTCCCCAGGTGCACCAGTTCCCAGGCAGCCTTCCCACCAGAGGAGATTGTTGTGTCTAACACCGTTCCACCAAGCATTGGCCTTGAAGGAGAGCAGCTTCCCAGGACTGAAAGATGTTGTTTTGAGAACTGTGGGGGGAGGCTGTTCCAGATGGGTATTGCTACTCTGTATCCTATGCTTGCTCTTCATTGGTAACAATGATCATGTACCATCCTGAGTCTCCTATTCAGGACAGTGGACTATAATGGACCTTTTCTGCAATAAAACTTCCTTTGCCAGACACTGGACTTATTCTTGCCTCTAAAGGGAACCTTGCAGAGAGTGCCTTATCTAGCCACAGTCTGACACCAGCCACTTCTCCAGGACTGGTGAAGAACCGAGAAACCGGGGGGGGGGGCGCTCTTTCAAGGTGACCGCCTCACCTTCTCCCGTCCAGGTCTCAATCACACATACCAGGTCCATATTATTCACTGCAAAATTCTTGTGTAGTGTTCTGGTTTTACTATTAATGGACCTGGCATCGCACAACATCAATGCCGAAGAAGGACTTATTCTCCTAGCCCCACAACCAGCATATCTCAAGAAGGGGCACAGTTTGGAAGGATATCGAGCCATACCATATCTCTGCACTCTTCCAGTCCATGACCTTGTGCTACTGCCATACTTCTCCTATTCCCAGATTACTGAGATCCCTGTCTCCATGCTAGTTTCCTCACCAGTAACCAGCAACACCACCCCACAACCCACGGTACAAATCCACAATAATTCCAACCAATCACACTATACACTATACACTACAAGAACAATAATTCAAGTTGTGTACAACCAGACCCACTTCCTCACCCCAATGGCTCAGTTAACCCAAGCCATATTAACCACATCCAACAGCCTACTGAGCAAGCTAACAATTCTGTCTGGAAGCAACAGCAGGACCACCCACCCCATTAAGGCACACATTAACGCATACTTAAGACAACAACAGGACAGAGTATAACATCTAATGAAAACCAAAAAAGTGACACAACAGGCAGTGTTTTACTGACTATGATAGACTAATAATATAATAGACCTCAAACACCTGACAAATAAAACAAATACTTAAAAAAATCAGAATCCCAGATAGGTATGGAGGTGATTTATCAAAGAGATTAGGAAAATGAGGTAGATATTTCCTGCCCCTTCCATTCTAGGGTTGGTCCCTGAAATTTATAGTTCTATTTAAACAGGAAATATTTACTGCTTCAAACTTCATAAATGATACAAACAGGAGACTGAAGCAAAAGAACCTTATATAACAGCTCTTACACTGATGATGTAAACGTGGTTGCTATTCTATGTTTTCTTGTTTATTGAAGTATTTTTACTTTAACTTTTCCATCATTAGCAGTGGATAGAAGCAGAGTTTTGAGTTTTCTTGAACTATAACCACACACACAGCAATTGGGATCCGATGAGTCACTACTGTAGCAGAAACAGGGGAGAAATGCATATTCTACCTGTAGACTGAGATATAGAAAAGTTAATGTTGTTTAGAAACTGATATTGGATTATATTCTTCAAGTGTACACAACTGCTACTGTTGTTTCATAATTACTACGGGAGGGGCTCTACCATAAAATGTCTCCAACAGAATTTTTTTTGAAGTCCTCTGGTATTAACAGACAAGTTCTTTGTGAGTGCATTCAGTATTAGGCATAATGAAAAGTGCTATTCTGTCCATTATTAACAATCGTAATAAAAAAGCACTGTGTGACCAAAAGAATATATTAATATCTACCCCCAAGGAACAACTGTTACTGTGGAGTGATGGCAGGCAGATATCGGTTGACAGAATACTGTAATATGAAGTAATAAACTGCATAGTTCCCTTGGTTTCATTTGTGTTTTACCAAAGGGTTTGTGTGGAACATTCTGTACACTCCCATTGGAGATCACAGATCATATATTTTCATTTCCTTGACATTTCATTCATTATTATTTTGTGCTCCAGCAGTTGCAGGTTTATATATTTGCAAATAAACTTTCTGAAAAATGATGAACAAAGACGCAACAAAAATAAAAAGAAATAGCTACTTGAGGCCAAGGTCATGCACGGTGTGTGCGTTTCATGTGTCAAACTGACTATACGAGTAAAAATAAATTGAGTTCATGTTTAAAGGAGAGGAAAGATGGAAATAAATCATAGAAACATTTAATTCAACCATTTCTTCATTTATTTTATTTAAAAAAATTATATGCTGTCTTTCCACCCAAACAGGGTGCCCAAGTCGTTGAACATCAGACATTAAAATATTTTAAACATTTTAAATACAATAGGAACATTGTATTTAAAATAGGAATACATATGCTGTTGTTGTTACAGTGTGGCTTATAAAAAGGTAAAAGTGGGTTAGTTTAAGGAGGGTTGTATGGGAGGAATGCGTACCAAGAAAATTTGCATTGCAGTTTTGGTTCATGGGGGTTCTGGAATATTTCCATTGCATTACTGACTTGTTCTGGCTGGGGGGAAGCCAGCTCAGAACTGATCAGTTTTGGGTCCCCCCCCCCATTTTTATGAGTTTTTGCCCTTTGCACATGCATTGGCTACTGTTCTTTTCAGGGGGTGGGAGTGGGGCAGATGTTTTCACTGTTATTCAAAAACAGCATCAACCATTAGCTCCCTCCTAGTTTACATGATTGATCCACTGAGTTTTTCCTGAAGTGAAATAACACACATACCACAACAACAGACTCATAGAAGGTGATTGTCTGTGGGTGACAGTAGGAGAGCACTCCAACCAGTGCAGTGCAGAAATACTAAAACAATCCTACTTTATATTCACTTTTTTCTTTTTTTTTAAAGTGCCAATAACTTATTACTAGAGGTGGGCACAGACTGGGAAAAACCCGCAGACCACCAGCTTGTGGCCCATTAATTTTCACAGACCACAAACTTTCCATGGACCAGCCCTGTTCATGGACCAGTTCATTGGTCCCTAGTCTGTCACTTCTGGCAGCCCTGGCTCTGTGCCCTTCACACCCAGAGAGCCCAAACTCACAGAGAATCTTTAGCAGCCTCTTCTTCAGCCACCCTTCACGTTTGGTCAAGATTGCATTTTGGACATCCGAGTTACAGACCCCCAAAGTGGCCACCCCCAGGAAATTTCCAGTAAATACTGGAGTCACAAATGCAAATGGACTTGCATTGGCTAGCAGCACCAAAAAGTTGCAATGAGGCAAAATCAAATGGCAAAGGGTGGGGGAAGAGCCCCCTCACTCACTACACAGACACCTTCCCAGTCATTGCCTAGGGAATTCATTCTTGCTCTTTGCTCCATAGAGCAGAATGGAAGCTCTCTGGTTGCCAGGCAGAGCTGCCTATCTTGTTTTGAGGGCTAAGATTGGCTGCAGAACGTCCACCCCTCCTTTGCAGAATGGGAGCTCTCTGGTTGGCAGGCAGAGCTGCCTATCTTGTTTTGAGGGCTAAGATTGGCTGCAGAACGCCCACCCCTCCTTTGCAGAATGAGAGCTCTCTGGTTGGCAGGCAGAGCTGCCTATCTACATTTTTTTTTAATTACTAGTACTACAAAAATGAAAAAGTGGGAACAGGGAGAAGGGGAAGAAACAACACATAACAACACAAACACTGCATCTACAAGTAATGCATTCCCTTCATACTGCAATTATTTAACATTAAAACTTTGTAAAATGCTGTTAGATTGGTAGATCTTATAAAATACAAACTACAATCAGGATTAGGTCTTCTTCCCCCCTCTGGGTCTCGGTCGCAATTCTCTGAACAGCTACAGTCACTGTGCTCGTTCCCTCCTCCCCTACCCCTTCAGGCTTGAAATCCTCTTCTTCTTGCTGAAAATCTTGGTGTTTACACACAAAGTCCCTTAGCTGATCTTCTGATGTTATCTTGTGAGCTTGATCTTTATAGCTGAACCAAATACCTTCCGGAAATAACCATTTGTACTTTATTTCATGTTTCCTCAGAAGAGCTGCAAACCTTTTATATTTAAATCTTCTTTTCCAAGCTAAAAATGGAACATCCTTCAATATCTTGACCTTATTGCCCAGAAATTCCAAGTCCGCATTATATGAATTATAGAGGATGGTGTCCCAGATCTTCTTAGATGAAAAGTCAATAATAATCTCGCAAGGCAGCTGACGCTTCGTTGCATATTTTGAAGAAGCCCGGCAGACTTCCAAAATGGCGCTTTTTAACTCTTCTTTAGTTGCCTTCACGGGTATCGCCAAAAGTTCCAACACCAGATCCTTTAAATTCCCATTTTCCTCCTCCTTCACATTCTGGAGACGCAATATTGTCTGAGCACGATCCACTTGCAACCCGATCAGTTGGTTCTCCAACAGCTTTAGGTCTTTGTTTGTTGTCCTCATGAGTGCTGCGTTTTCCCGAGCAGACTTTTCCGCCCCCCCACCGCTGCTTCCTTAATGGTTTTCACTTCACTCTCAATTAAGCCAACCCTTTGATCAGTTTCGTTTAACTTGTTAACAAAGGGCTTTATGGCTTCGACGACCGACCGCTTTACTAGCTCCTCCAAAGACTCCCCTTTCCCCTGCAAAGCAGCTGAGATAGATTTGCCCATAGCGGGGCTCTGCTTTTTCGTCGCCATCTTAGGGGGGGGGGAATCCGCCAGCCAAGTTGCCTATCTACATTTTGAAGGCTAAGATCGGCGGCAGAATGTCCACCCCTCTATTGCTTAGGAAATTCATTCTTGCTCCACAGAGCAGAACAGGAGCTCTCTGTTTGTCAGACAGAGCTGCCTATTAAGTTTTTAAGGGCTGCAAAAGGTCTATTGCCTAGGGAATGGATAGACTGGTGCCAGGATGTCTGGACTCATGGACCATGGACCAACAGACCAGCCCAAACAGACCAAAATTCATGAAAAAAAAGTTAGTCCCACAAACTGTGTTCGTGAACCATGAACTGGGCCGGACCATGAAAAATTTTGGTCCATTTTCCAGCCCATGCTCACCTCTACTTATTACCTTTGCATTCTGTTGTTGCCTATTGCTGTTGTTTCCTTGTACTTCAAAGTTTTGTTCCCACAATGAGGAGTGAATTCAAATCCTTCCTTTTGATTTTCAGCCTTCCGGTGCAAATCAGAGCATTCTTGCTGCCAATCGTCTCCATCACCCAAGTGCAAGCAGGCAGACAGAATGATTGGTTGAATTCCTCCCCCCTCCCCCAGCCTAAGCAGACCTATGTTTTCCTCATAAGTTTTCCTTTTGCTCTGGAGGCAGACAAGATTGTTTTTGAAAACGTGGAGTAGGTACATGTTTGTCATATGATTCAGAAAAATAGAGAGCCCTGAAAAACTATGGACACAATACTAAACAGATCTACTCAGATGTAAGTCCCATGTTATTCAATAGTGCTTACTCCCAGGGAAGTGCTTTTTGAATTGCTGCCTATGATTGAAGTCTCTCTTCTAAAAGCTTCCAAAGCTAACACAAAGGGGAGTGGTCTCCCCTTGTGAGTACCTGATTGGCAGGGAGGGAGAAAATGCCATTTCCTGGGGTGGAGGTAGGGAGGTACACTCACACTCATTGGTCTCATTCCCCCTTCCTGCCAACAGAGTTAATTAATAATGTAAGGTCTCTCTCTTCTTGGCATCTGATTGGTAAATGCTGTTCAGCAACACAAGCTACTGCTCTGCATGGCAAGCACAGTGCCTTCCTGCTGCTGGAAGGTACAAAATAAAACTCACAAACTTTTCGTAAAGGGAATTCATTACAATTTAGTTTTCTGAATTTGGTTCAATATCCCGGAAGATGCTTTAATAAGCTGAACCAGTGATTTGTGTGTGCAATTTTGGCTCATTTTTTCCATTACGCACACCCCTACTGTATGGTACAACAGCAACTTCATATGTTAAATAATCCAGACATTTTGTTTTAAGAGAAACAAATGAAGCTGACAATATCGAAGGTATTAATTCACCTTTTCATAGTTCCCAGGCCTTCTGTTTTGCTTAACTAGGACCATTTGTTCACAGGTAATGATAGAGATCTGACAAATGTTAACTGACAGACACCTGGCACTTGTTAAAAAAAAATAAGATGTATGCCTGTTCATTAATCATTTCACATCTTTTTCAACACACGAAGGTATATATCAAAAGAAAGCATTAAAAAAATACTTAGAAACAGGCTGTCAGGTTTGCCAAATTAGATTGCCTTTCTCTTATAGAAGCAATCTCATGAACAGCATTTCACCACCACAGTTCTAAATTACTCTCTCCAAGGGGTTGTCATTCAGCAACTTTTTAAAAAGTTGAAGCCGAGTTGAAGGTTGACATGTCAGCTCACACAAAAACAACTAATTCGTATTTTAGCATTTTTTTAAAAAAAGTCCCTTTGCTGTTTGAATTGTAAAAAAAAACAAAAAACAAAAATCCTAAACTGACAAAGCAACAGCTGATTCTTTTATGGGTTTCTGTTGCTCTGAAAATGTAAGTTTTCTTTCAAGTTTGTTGAAATTATATCATTTTGTACAACATATTAGAGAGCTTTCAATTGCAATGCTATGCAGTAGCTTGTAATATATTTCAATTAATGAAAATATTGATTGCCTCTAGAACAAGAGGGCTTTCTCATACTTGGGAGGGGGCATATCTTGGCTCAATGATAAAATACCTGAGAATTTCATCCCTAATAGTTTGGAAATGAAAAACAAGCTAGCAGTGGGTTCCAATAATGGTTCTGAACACGATGATGAGAAACATTAAGAATATAATGATATTAATGAGAATTGGTAAGAATCAAAACAACACTTTCAATGAAGAAATATAATCAAAACAAGCATACATTGTCTATGTGCATACCTAATACTAATCAGTTTTTAGAGTTCATTGTCCTAAAGCACAAATAGTTTCAAAAGAAGATAAGATATTTTCATGGAAGAGAGGTCTAGTGTGGTATAGTGGTTAGAGTGTTCATATCTGTACTCTGCAATGAAGGTTGTTGGGGAACTTAGGCCAATCTCTTTCTCTTTCACCTTAAATGAATACATCCTTGGTGGATAAAAGGGATCTTAACATTTGGAGGAATTTATTTATAGTCCACATACTCAGTTTTAAAAACTCATTGGACAGCTTACAACATTTAGTAACATAAATACACATAAAAAATACATTGCAACCACAACCAAGATAGATAAATTTCCAGGAAATACTTTCTTATATCAAGACAGAGCAAAATTCATTTTTGATGCAAGCCTTGTCTGATGGTGATGTGGAAAAAGAATAAAATTTGTTGTCAGTTTCATCTCCAAACTCCGGCTCCCTGCCTCTGAGTTCTGAACATTTTAAACCAGACTGCCATACCCCACATAAGTTAATGAAACAATTTCATTCTTTCATTTGCCCTTTTGTTTTTATCCATACAACAACCATGAGTGGGGCTTTTAAAAATTTTCATGTGTTCATTGAAACACATGCACATTTGAAGCTCATCCTAAGCCTTGAACATAGTGTTCTAGCCCTTTTCCAACTTCCTGGTCTGTTGCAAATAATACATTAGGGGTGTGTGATCCAGCTCCAGGAACCAGGAAGGAAGGCTGAATTTATGTCGATCTGGCTAAATTCAGCTTCCTCAGTTCCACTGAGTGAACCCCAGATTGGATATGGACTCATGGACTCACAGGGCTGGATTATCCAGCCATAGGCAAGAGGGCAGTGGCATGAACAGAGCCAAGCTCCACACCATGACAGGAGAGAGGTATTAGGTTAGCAGGGGAGGGGAGGAAGCAGCAGACAGAGTGGATTCCCATCCCTTTCTGCTCTTCCCCCCACCTGAGCTCCGAAAGAGCCCATTCAAGCCACCACTAGCCACTTTTTAAACTGCAGTTTATTAAGCTTCACACTCACACACCCCACACACACTCTTCAGTAATTCCCAATGGGATTCTCTAGTTTGACATTGGAATTCTATGGTTTAATATTTGGAATCTCTAAGCCTGCAAAGGAGTAATGTTGAAACAGAGAATCCCAAGCAAGCAAGAATCCCAAGGGGGAGGGGAGGATGGAAGCTAGCTGCAGAGTTTAAAAAACACTCTCCATAGGAAACAATGTAGTAGCTGGCTGCAGTTTGTTCAGGGACCTTTAGAATTTGACCCTGAGGTCCAATACTCCTGACATTTGGAGGGATAGTCAGGAATAGGTTCTCTGCAATTTTTGTGAATTTAGTTTTAAAAATGCCCCCCCCCCATTCTCCTGGACATTTTTCCTCATAGGGAATATTGGCTGGTTAAAACTTGGATTCTCTACCACAGAGCAGAGAATCTGACCTGGATTTCAGGGATCCCAGGGTTTTTTTTTTACCTGAAAACTAGATCCAGATTGCCCAGATTTTTATTAAAAAAATATTGGGTGCACACTATATACCATGTATGCATGCATGGTGAGTTTCAATGCCAGTGAACTGGATAAGTTTGTGGCCTACAATGACCCAGTGAGACTGCAGGGGTCATGAGACATAACAATGCATTAATAAACACACAACTTGAATGATGTTCTTCATTTACAAGTGTGCCTCTTAAGTATGGCAATAAATATGCAGGTGGCCTGTACTTGCTAATCAGTACCCCTCATTATATCTCAAAATTATCCTTGGATCCATTTTTCAAAGCAGAAATTCTAATTAGAGGTTTCCTTTTGGCTTCCAAAAGTACCATGCTGAGCTTGCTAGCAGTAGCTATCATCTTGAAGAAGCTGTTAATATTTGAACTCAAGAAAACAATACCAGAAAATATTTGTTATTTAAAATAAAATCAGAAGCGGCACAAGTCCAATTAAATATAAGTTTCTCATGCTACAATGTAACATCAGTGTTTTATTAAACTGAAGGTGCCAAATGCCAATAAAGTTGTTACTAATCATACATGTCTAAAGAAACATTAGATCTCCGTATGATACTGCTTGGTGTGCACTGTTCAGTAATAGCAATAGTGAGAGTAAGACAAAGCTCTTAATCAAAATATATCATAATTACAATTAGCCCAACAAAAGAAGAAATATTCTTCACAGAATTTCACAGAATCACAGAATTTCTACTGATCACAACAACATAGCATATGGTGAAACTCAGGTTGTCCTTCAGCACTGTGCCTGGAAATAAGAAAATAGAAGCAAACTAGCCAAAGTTTACTGTCCTCATTACTTATTCTACTTCTTTTAAAACCTCTATAAATGAAAATTCACAAATGCAGTCAAATATTGACCCATATTTGACCAAGTATTAGGGGTGTGCAAGCCAAAAATTTTCGGCTATAGCCGAAAGTAGAAAGCCGAAAGAAGATTCTCTATCGTTAAAGCCGAAAGCCGAAACAAGAATCTCTTTCGGCTTTCAGCTTTCGGGATTCTTTCGGCATTATTTCGGCATTCTTTCGGCTTTTTTCTAAGGGAAAATGCCTCCGTCTTCCAGGACGCCTGGAGGAGGCATTTTCCCACCGAATAAGCCCAAAATTGGTGGGGACCTTCCTCTAACCCTTCTCTAACAACCACCCAAGTTTCAGACAGATTGGACTTTGGGGGGCCATGTTATGGCCCCCCAAAGCAGGTCCCCCATCCTCCCATAAGAAAGCGAAGGAGCAGCATATTGTTAGCATGCTGCTGCTAATCTTTCTTCATTATTTCCTATGGGGAAAAAATGAAGAGGCAGGCTTCCTTTGCCAGGGGTGGCATTTTGCATGCAAAATGCCCCCTTACCCTCAGGGGCCCTTCTCCCACCCCTCCTCCCACCCCCCACCAAGGCTCAGCCTGCTCCCACTTGGGGGGGCATTTCATGGCCTCCCCAAGTAGGTGCTCTGCTCTCATCTCTACCACTGACAGCTGGGAGAGGCTTGTCTTGCCAGGGGTGGCATTTTGCATGCAAAATGCCCCCCAGCCCTCTGGGGCCCTTCTCCCACCCTTCCTCCCACCCCCCACCAAGGCTCAGACTGCTCCCACTAAAGTCCACCCCTTACAGCCCCACACAAACCCAATTCCCCCCCAGCTGCCACACACAGACCCAAATCCCCACATTAGCCCCTCACAGACCCAAATCCACCCCCACCTGCCCCACACCCATAACCCCAGGAACAGGCTGGCAAAGGCCAGCCCTCTCCCTTTGTTCCCTATGCTGGGAACTTCTAAACTCTCTTTCCCTGGGCAATTCTGCACAGCCCAGGGGTGCCACAATGGTGGGCACACTTCTGAGTGCCAGCTGGTCCCTGTGAAAGAGCACCTGAACCACAGACACCCTCCCTCAAATTCCCCCACCACCTACAGAGATGGCTGGCCAGCCAGCCCCATTGTTCCCTATGATGGGAACCAACTGCACAACAAAGAATAAAACAAGAACAACACAAAATAAAGTTTTAAAAAAATTATTTTCTCCCTTCCAAAGTACAAGTAGGCAAAGCATTATGACACATTACACCAGCAGTCCCCCACACAGAAAAATTAAAACAAAACTCACTTAACATCAGAGAATCACAAAACACGATTCCTGTCAAAAGCACTTTATTTCTTGAACAGCTTTAGGTTACACAGCAGGGGGGAACACCAAAGGGCATGGCAGCACTATCTTACACAAAAATAACACAACTCACTTAACATCAGAGAATCACAAAAGCACAATTCCTGTCAAAAACACTTTATTTCTTGAACAGCTTTAGGCTACACAGCAGGGGGGGAACACCAAAGGGCATGGAAGCAGTATCTTACACAAAAATAACACAACTCACTTCACATTAAAGAATCACCCCAAAAAATTGCTGTCAAAAGCACTTTATTTCTGTAACTGCTTTAGGTTACACAGTAGGAAGGCACCACAGAGCAGGAAAGCAGTGTACTACACAAAAATAACACAACCCACTTCACATCAGAGAATCACACAAACACAATTGCTGTCAAAAACGGTGAAGTGGGTTGTATCATTTTTTGTAGTACATTGCTATCATGCCCTGTTGTGCCCCCCTGCTGTGTAACCTAAAGCTGTTCAAGAAATAAAGTGTTTTTGCCAGGAATTGTGTTTTTGTGATTCTCTGATGTTAAGTGAGTTGTGTTATTTTTGTGTAAGATAGTGCTGCCATGCCCTTTGGTGTTCCCCCCTGCTGTGTAACCTAAAGCTGTTCAAGAAATAAAGTGTTTTTGCCAGGAATTGTGTTTTTGTGATTCTCTGATGTTAAGTGAGTTGTGTTATTTTTGTGTAAGATAGTGCTGCCATGCCCTTTGGTGTTCCCCACTGCTGTGTAACCTAAAGCTGTTCAAGAAATAAAGTGTTTTTGACAGGAATCATGCTTTGTGATTCTCTTTTTTTTTTTTGAAAAATTTTTTATTGGGTTAGAACATTTTTATTTTTACATTACAGTCAATTTTCCCCTAATTTTTCGTTTCTAACCCCCTCCCTTTCCCCCCCTTTTGTTGACTTCCAACAGCTTTCCCACCCTCTGTCCCTTTTCCCTTACTTCTATTAAATTCCTCTGTCTAAAACAGATATACATTCTCCATTATATTAAGCAGTACATCTTTAACTCCTTTACTTATTATACACCCAAACTATACGTCTTTAGATAAACAATTTATCCCATTTTCCAGTTTTGAATATTTCTATATAAACCTATATATCATAAACCATAAAAATTTCCCACATTTAAATCAAACAATTTGATTTGTTTTCTATATATTACTCATTTCAACTTTTTATGGTAATTCTATATAACTCCTCGCATAATCAATCAATTTAACTCTTCTGTACATTCAGTTTGGTGCATATAAAGCTTATCAAAGAAAGAAAATATTGTTATTTACTCAATCCTCATGTTTAAACCTTATCATTAATTATTCTCTATCAATGTTCTATCAGTTAACCTATACATATCTATATATATCTCAATCAATTAATCTAACTGCTTATAAATTCACATTTCTCTTCCTCCCCCGGTAAAGTCACCCCTCTCTTTTATACTTTTATTATACTTCAGTAGTTCTCAAACTGCCACAGTTTTCCTCCCACCTCCCATTTCTTCTCCAGATATTGTTTCAGCTTCTCCCAGTCTGTGTTAAACTGCCCTGAGTCCAGATCTCTCAGTTTTCTTGTCATCTTGTCCATTTCAGCCATATACAGCAATTTGTAGATCCAATCTTCAATAGTTGGCACTTCTTGTACTTTCCATTTCTGCGCGTACAAAAGTCTAGCTGCTGCAGTCATATGAAAAATCAACGTCCTATGATGGGCTGGAATTCCCTCCATTCCCAAGTTTAGCAGCAGGAGTTCTGGGTTCTTATTTATTTGAAACTGTAAAATTTCACTCATTTCTCTTATTATTTCCCCCCAGAACTGCCTAGCTACCTCACACGACCACCACATATGATAGAGGGAGCCCTCATGTTTCTTACATTTCCAGCATTTATTAGAAGTATTCAAGTTCCCTAGCGCAATCTTCTTTGGTGTCATGTACCAACGATAGATCATTTTGAAAATGTTCTCTTTAATATTAATACATGTCGTTGTCTTCATTGTAGTTTTCCACAAGTATTCCCATGCCTCCATTGTTATTTCTTTATTGAAATTTATAGCCCATTTCACCATCTGTGTTTTAACTATCTCATCCTCAGTATACCATTTCAACAGTACTTGGTATACCTTGGATATTCTTTTCTTGTCTTCTTTAAGAAGGGTCTGCTCTAGTTCCGAGTTCTCTGTTCGTATGCCCCCTTTTGCAAAGTCCGAGTTGTATAAGTCTCTAATCTGTCTATACTGGAACCAATCATAGTTAGGTGATAGTTCCTCTTGCGTCTTTATTCTAAGTTTAGATACTTCAATCTTAGTTATTTCTTTGTACGTTAAACATTGTTGTTCATTATCCACAGCTCTCGGATCTATCACCTCATATGGAACCACCCACAAGGGGGTTCCTTCTTGTAGGTAAGTTCTGTACTTCTTCCAGATTGTATATAGACTTCTCCTTACAAAATGATGTAGGAACATCGAGTTGACCTTTACTTTGTCATGCCATAGGTATGCGTGCCATCCAAAAATTTTTTTATATCCCTCTAGGGCTAATAGTTTCTTATTCTTTAATGTCATCCACTCTTTTAGCCAAACTAGGCAGATTGCATCATGGTAAAGTCTCAGATTGGGCAGTTGCATTCCGCCTCTCTCCTTTGCATCTTGTAGAACTTTTACTTTCACTCGAGGCTTCTTGCCTGCCCAAACAAAATCTGATATTTTCCTCTGCCATTTTTCAAATTGTTTAGAGTCTCTGATGATTGGTATTGTCTGTAACAAAAACATTACTCTTGGTAACACATTCATCTTAACTGCTGCAATCCTGCCCAACCATGACAAATTCAATCTATTCCATTTGATCAAGTCTCTCTCTATCTGAATCCATAATTTTTCATAATTATTCTTGAACAAATCTATATTTTTTGCAGTCAGCTCAACTCCCAAATATTTCACCTTACTAGTTACTTCACAGTCCGTTGTTTCCGTTAATAATTGTTGTTTCTGCTTAGTCATGTTTTTACATAGTATCTTTGACTTCTTTTTATTAATGAAGAAACCTGCCAAGTCACCAAACTCCTTAATCTTATCTATCACTTTTGGCATGTTCTCCAATGGATCTTCTACAATTAACATTATGTCATCTGCAAATGCTCTAACCTTATATGAATAGTCCTTTATTTTTATTCCTCGTATTTCCTCGTCTTGTCGTATTTGTATCATCAGAATCTCCAATACTAATATGAACAACAATGGAGATAACGGGCAACCTTGTCTTGTTCCTTTACTAATCGTCAATTTCTTGGTCAGTTCATCATTCACTACAATTGCTGCAGTCTGGTCCCTATATATTTCTTTAATTGCTCTGATGAATCTTTCTCCCAGTTGTAGCTTTTCCATAGTGGCAAACATAAAGTCCCAGTTTAAATTGTCAAACGCCTTTTCAGCATCAACAAAGAAGAAACCAACCTCCTTGTCACAACGCTTGTCATAATATTCAATAGCATTGATCACTGTCCTTAAATTGTCTCTTATTTGTCTGTCCGGCAAAAAACCTGCTTGTTCTTCCTCTATAACTTCCGAGAGCCACCCCTTCAGTCTCTCCGCCAATATCTTTGCAAAAATTTTATAATCATTGTTAAGTAATGATATAGGCCTGTAATTTTTCACGCTAGTCAGATCTTGGCCCTCTTTTGGGATCAATGATATATTCGCTTCGCTCCAAGTGTCTGGAATTCTTTGATCCCTAAAAACTCCGTTCATCACCTCTTTTAGGAATGGTGCCAGTTCGTTGGCCATTGTCTTATAAAATTTAGCCGTAAGTCCATCTGGCCCTGGCGCCTTTCCTAGATTTGCGGATTGTATTGCCATACTTATTTCCTCGTCAGTTACTTCACTGTTCAACTTATTTCTCCAAGCTTCCGAGATCTCTGGAAGTTTGATTTTCTCCAAATATGATGCTATTGATTCTTTGTTTACTTCTTTTTTATTATACAGCTTAGCGTAAAATTTATAAAAGGCTCTGCTAATGGTTGTCTGCTCCAAATACGTTTTGTTTTCTTCACAAATTTTATTTATTATTTTCTTTTCCCTTTTCTTCTTTAATTGCCATGCCAAATATTTCCCAGGTTTATTAGCACCCTCAAAAGCTTTTTGATTCAGTCTTTTAAGGTTCCACTCCAATTCTTTATTACTCATTGCTGTTAACTGTTCTTGAAGAATTTTGATTTCCTGATGTATTTTCTTTTTCCCTGGTCTCTTTTTTAACTGTACTTCTTTGGCCTTTATTTTCTCCTCAATCTCTTGTCTTTTCTCCTCTTTCTTTTTCCTTGCTCTACCATTTAAGTCCATTAGTATGCCCCTTACCACCGCCTTATACGCGTCCCAAACTTTACTGGTTGGTACTTCTTTATTCACGTTGTATTGTATAAAAAACTTAGTCTCTCTTCTCAATGTTTCCATATTCTCACTTTCCTGTAACAAGTCCTCATTTATTCTCCAGGCTTTCCTTTTTCTCCTTTTTCCAAATTTCCACATAATTGGGTTGTGATCTGAGCCTACCATCGGCATTATTTCTACCTCCTTAGTCCATAACGCTAAGTCCTTTGAGGCCCAGATCATATCAATTCTTGATAATGTAAAATGCCTTGCAGAATAAAAA
Source organism: Eublepharis macularius (assembly GCF_028583425.1). Lineage (NCBI taxonomy): Eukaryota > Metazoa > Chordata > Lepidosauria > Squamata > Eublepharidae > Eublepharis > Eublepharis macularius. The sequence goes on from NC_072798.1 coordinate 54,537,954, forward strand.
GTAAACTGTCTGGTTTTAGGATATTCTCTCCTCCATACGTCTTCGAGAGTCTCTTGTTGAATCAACTCAAAAAAAAGCTTTGGCAATAGTCCTCTTTTCTTTTGTGCTTTTGTAGTCTTTTTGTCTAGTTCCAAATCTGTCACTCCATTGAAATCTCCAGCAAGAATTATCTGGTCATATACAAGATCGTCTAAGTGCTTCCTTAAGTCCTCAAAGAAGCTTTCCTTTGCACCGTTAGGTGCATAAAGTCCGACTACCAACACTCTCTTTAAGTTCCAATTACATTCCACTGCTACAAATCTAGCTTCCACATCTCTCATAACAAATTTTGGCTGCAGCTCCTCTTTTATATACAACACCACTCCTCTTTTTTTCTTGTTGGAAGCCGCTACAAATTCTTTGCCCAATTTTCCAGATTTTAAATATTTTACATCCTGTTTTCTAATATGGGTCTCCTGCAAACAAACAATATCACATTTTTGTTTTAGTAGCCAATGAAAAATATTTTTTCTCTTATTCGGTGAGTTTAGTCCATTTACATTCCAAGATAATACTTTACACTCCATATTCATGGTTTTGTTGGTAAGTCTTTTTCATTGTCCTTAATAAATCTCTCCATCTCCCGCTCAGATCTGATACGCTTTTTTGCCCCTCCAAACTCAAAGGACACTCCTTCCGGTAACTCCCATCTGTACCTAATGTTCATGTCCTTCAAAGTCTGAATTAACACTCTATATTTTTTCCTGTCCAGTAACACTGATCTGGGCAATTCCTTCATTATAATAATCGTCTTGCCATCAATCTCCAATGGATCTTGAAATTGTTTTGTCACAATCCTCTCTTTCATATTTCTAGTTGTAAACTGCACGATCACATCCCTTGGTAGTTTCCTCTGGGTTGCAATTCTCGAGTTCACACGATACGCCACATCTAGGATAGCCACAATTTCCTCCTCCTCCTTCCCCAGGTATTCAGCCAACACCTCAGTCATCTGTTCTTGCGCTGACTTCCCTTCAACTTCTGGCAGACCACGAAAACGAAGCTGCTTCTCCATGTGTTTAGTTTCTGCAACTGACATCCTCCCCTTTACCAATCTCATCTCTGTTTGTTGCGTTTCTATTAAATTCTCCATCGCGTCTTCTACTGTTTTGACTCTCTGTTTCGTTCCTTGTAATTCACTGCTAATCGTTTCCACGCCTTTTTTCACTTCTGACAGCTCCGACTTTACTGTCTGTGTAACTTCTTTGACCTCTTTAATAAGCTCCAATTTCGTGTCCTTAAGTTCTTTCATCATGTCTATAAGTTTTTTGTCCAAATTTTCTATTGCCGATTGCCACTCTTTTTTCGACATCGTGGGGCTTGCTTTAGCTCGCTCCCACGAATCTGCTCTCTTCCTCAGCTCCGTGGCGTATAATTAAACGTTTTCCTTTTTTTCAAATGTCCCAATCTTTGCCAAAATTAATTTTTTATATCCAAAATGTCGGGCGTCTTTTCTCTATGGTTTCTCTATGTTATTATAATCCAAGATGGCCTACTTCCTCTTCCGCTGAAGCCACGACCCTTCCACTTTCAAAAATGGCGATTCCCCACTTCCTGTCCCTTGGCAAGGGCCGCTTCCCTCCAGCCACTCTATTGTTGTTACGCACTTCCTGTCTCCCGTCTTCCCACAGCAGGTCTCGCGATGGTGTCTTTTTCCCACAGCTCCAAAACCACAGGTATTCATAACAATAGTCCGATTTTTGTAATAACTTCTTTAAACTTAGTCTCTTTTAAAATACAACTCCTGCCGAGTCTTCACCTCCTTTTCACTAGTCTGTTGCAGTTTAAAAATCTACTTTCTTTCCTCTCTGTTTTTGTCAATCTGTCCCGTTTCAAGAGATAGCGATCTTTACCTTCTCTTCAACTTTCTCGGGTTGTAATCGCTGTTTCGATCTTAAATTCTCCTCTCGACTTCCCTCCCCGATCGAAGCTTGGGTATGTAGGTCTTATGCCAGCCGAATTGGCCCCAAAATTGCCGCAGAGATTATAGCCGACCCGTCGCAAGGTGGGACCTCAAGGATCGGGGGGGAGACTCCTTGTGTAGAGCCCCCCCTCGTCCGAGATCTAGCTCACCCTAGGGTCTTGAGCGTTCTTTGCCTGCTCCCCACCTGAGAGCAGTCGGCCGCGGGTTATTTTCACCCCTCCGGCCGGTTAAAACGGCAATCCGGTCAGCTCCGCAAATGGAGCTGCGTTAGACCTCCATGAATCCCAAACCGGAAGTCATGCTTTGTGATTCTCTGATGTTAAGTGAGTTGTGTTATTTTTCTGTGTGGGGGACTGCTGGTGTAATGTGTCATAATGCTTTGCCTACTTGTACTTTGGAAGGGAGAAAAAAAATTTAAAACTTTATTTTGTGGTGTTCTTGTTTTATTCTTTGTTGTGCAGTTGGTTCCCATCATAGGGAACAATGGGGCTGGCTGGCCAGCCATCTCTGTAGGTGGTGGGGGAATTTGAGGGAGGGTGTCTGTGGTTCAGGTGCTCTTTCACAGGGACCAGCTGGCACTCAGAAGTGTGCCCACCATTGTGGCACCCCTGGGCTGTGCAGAATTGCCCAGGGAAAGAGAGTTTAGAAGTTCCCAGCATAGGGAACAAAGGGAGAGGGCTGGCCTTTGCCAGCCTGTTCCTGGGGTTATGGGTGTGGGGCAGGTGGGGGTGGATTTGGGTCTGTGAGGGGCTAATGTGGGGATTTGGGTCTGTGTGTGGCAGCTGGGGGGGAATTGGGTTTGTGTGGGGCTGTAAGGGGTGGACTTTAGGGGCTGAGAGGACCTACTTGGGGAGGCCATGAAATGCCCCCCCCCAAGTAGGAGCAGTCTGAGCCTTGGTGGGGGGTGGGAGGAAGGGTGAGAGAAGGGCCCCAGAGGGCTGGGGGGCATTTTGCATGCAAAATGCCACCCCTGGCAAGACAAGCCTTCCCCAGCTGTCAGTGGTAGAGAAAAGAGCACCTACTTGGGGAGGCCATGAAATGGCCCCCCCAAGTGGGAGCAGTCTGAGCCTGGGTGGGGGGTGGGGGGAAGGGTGGGAGAAGGGCCCCTGAGGGCTTGGGGGCATTTTGCATGCAAAATGCCACCCCTGGCAACACAAGCCTCCCCCAGCTGTCAGTGGTAGAGATTAGAGCACCTACTTGGGGAGGCCATGAAATGGCCCCCCCAAGTGGGAGCAGGCTGAGCCTTGGTGGGGGGTGGGAGGAGGGGTGGGAGAAGGGCCCCTGAGGGTGAGGGGGCATTTTGTATGCAAAATGCCACCCCTGGCAAAGGAAGCCTGCTTCTTCATTTTTTCCCCATAGGAAATAATGAAGAAGATTAGCAGCAGCATGCTAACAATATGCTGCTCCTTCGCTTTCTTATGGGAGGATGGGGGGACCTGCTTTGGGGGGCCATAACATGGCCCCCCAAAGTCCAATCTGTCTGAAACTTGGGTGGTTGTTAGAGAAGGGTTAGAGGAAGGTCCCCACCAATTTTGGGCTTATTCGGTGGGAAAATGCCTCCCCCAGATGACCGGGAAGACGGAGGCATTTTCCCATTGAAAAGCCGAAAGAAAGCCGAAAGAATCCCGAAACGTTTCGGCTTTTTTCTTTCGGCTACCCGAAACGTTTCGGCATTCCCCGAAACGTTTCGGCATTCCCCGAAAGAAGCCGAAACACTTTTGTTTCGGCATTCTTTCGGCATTCTGAATGCCGAAACGCACATCCCTACCAAGTATTATTGATTCATCTCAGCCCATTATCATTCAGAAGGCTTGTCAACCAGTTTCATTTTTCATTGCATTCTACATTCTTATAGGTGCGAATAGGTCAATGTTAAGCACATCTTTTGATGTCACTAAGAATGAGTTAAGCATGTGCTTAATTGTGGGCCTGAAGATTGCTGTCCTCCTGATACCTGTATACTGGGTGCTTTGTCTCTACTGTAATTTTGCTCGCCTCTTTATGCCACCTCTCTGTCTAATTTGTATCAGGTATGCAGCAATGTAGTTGGTCGATCACTTGAAGACATTTGCATTACTTAAATGCTAGGTCCAGATGCAATATGCCTCATTTGGGCCTCCTCCTTCAATGGGCCCACCATCTCACCATTGCCCATCCACTGGCCCTTTCTTTCTGTTTTCAATCTGCACTGCCACACAAAAGGAAAGATTGAGGTGGCTGGCAGTAACTGCTTCTCCTGCTTGGTCTTCTCACTGCTCATTTGCTCACAGGAAGTACTCAGTCAGGATGGTTGTTGTGGGTTTTCCGGGCTGTATTGCCGTGGTCTTGGCATTGTAGTTCCTGACGTTTCGCCAGCAGCTGTGGCTGGCATCTTCAGAGCTGTAGCACCAAAAGACAGAGATCTCTCAGTGTCACAGTGTGGACACAGTGTCACAACAACCATCATTCTCCAGCCGTGAAAGCCTTCGACAATACTCAGTCAGGTATTGACAACATAAAGAAGAAGCAACAGAATGAGGGGCTCCAGGAATTGGTAGTGCTCCCCCTCCCCACTGGGACACGAATCTTGGCTGTAGCCCAACAGTGCCAACTTTATTAAAGAAGTGAGTAAGTAAACAAACCCCTTTACTCAGAACAGAACAGATTCCAGAAGTCAGGCTTTTGCCGCAAGACCACATTTGTGTCTACTGCTGAATTTCCTGATGACTTTTTAATGGATAAAAATTACTATGATATTAAAGTAACTATGATTTCTCCAAAGTCAAGTAGAACTGCCAGTAAGCGGACATTGATATGACATTTTTTTTCATTGAACATCTTCAGGAAGATTCTTATGCCCAGATATTCTTACATTATATTAGGTGAACAGGCCAAATGCAAGAAATGGTAACCAGTACTCTTATTTCTAGTTTGTATTGCTATTTCCAGGAATATACCAATAAAGACAAATGCCCCCGTATGGGAAAGTAAACTAATTAAACCACTATTTATATCAGGTGTGAAAACACCAACGAGATCAAACATAAACACAAATTAAGCCTGTATTTGACATGCAATGGAACTGTAGGGATGGATACACTCTCCTCCAATTACAGATTAGCCAGTCCATAAACACAAACCAGCATAATTAGTCCTGGTGTGACTTCTTTTGTGGTGGAATTAGTCCTGGTGTAATTTCTTTTGTAGTGGAAATTATTGAATGGTGATCCCCACAGAAGCGGGATGAAAATAAACGATAATAAACTCCCATGACTGCTCTTAAGGGAAGAGGAGAGGTTCTCTATCTCTGCCTCTGTGGAATCTACTTCTTGTTGTGCTGTGTCTAATAACAGTATTAGGTCCATGGAGCATTTGTTGAGGATCGCCCTCCACTTGGACTTCAAATCCTCCTTGTCCTGAAACATGCCTGGAGGCTTGTATATACGCAAGCCTTGAGGAATCATTTTTTAAGTGACGTGATAATGGCTCAAGGAAGAGACATGTTGCTTCATTTTGGTTTGTTTAACTTTCAGAGTTTCCAAAACATTCCAATCATCTTTTTTTCTGACATTGGGTTCAGTAACAAAAGGGGAATCGTTCCTCAGAATTCTATCCCTTTCTGCATCAGTATAAACAAAAACCTCCTCCAAATTATTCATGGCCCACAATAATTATGAAATAACAAAGGGCAAATACGGTAGAGTTACCAATAAAGACAAATGCCCCCGTATGGGAAAGTAAACTAATTAAACCACTATTTATATCAGGTGTGAAAACACCAACGAGATCAAAGTGTTATAATACATAAACACAAATTAAGCCTGTATTTGGCATGCAATGGAACTGTAGGGATGGATACACTCTCCTCCAATTACAGATTAGCCAGTCCATAAACACAAACCAGCATAATTAGTCCTGGTGTGACTTCTTTTGTGGTGGAATTAGTCCTGGTGTAATTTCTTTTGTAGTGGAAATTATTGAATGGTGATCCCCACAGAAGCAGGATGAAAATAAACGATGATAAACTCCCATGACTGCTCTTAAGGGAAGAGGTGAGGTACTAATCTGGGTGAGGTACTACTGTCTAGAAGAGCGGTATATAAGTACAGTTGTTGTTGTTATTTGCTCAGATGCTGCATACTGGTGAACATGGCTTCTTTTATTGAGTCAAGCCATCTCGTTTTAGCTCTTCGTCTTTTCCTACTACCTTCCACTTTTCCTAGCAACATTGACTTTTCCAGAAAATCTTGTCTTCTCATGATGTGAACGAAGTACAATGGCTTTCATTTTGTCATTTTAGCTTCTAGGGAAAATTCAGGCTTGATTGATTTAGTACCCACTTATTTGTCTTTTTGGCTGTCCATGGTATCCACAAAATTCGCCTTATGTTTTAAAGCAATTCCAGGAAATCCTGGTACGTCTATGTTATATCTGAGATCTTTGTCATCCTCTTTTTAAACCATGTTATCTTTCTATATAAAAAGCTTAAGTACCATTTGAGGAAGGTAGTGGGAATCAATATCTGCAGCCAGATACTTAGAAAATTCCCAGGAAAAAACTTCAAATAATACAGAAAAAATAATGTAGAAAATTTGATCAGGAAGCATCCCCCACCCCCAGTTTCTAGCTTACATGGAGTTATAAATAACTCAAGCTTCTAATATAAAATGTTACATCATATATATTTTTACAAAGATATGTTCAATATAAAATATAAATACTAATGTACAAAAACATAACATGTTCAAAAAGAAAGCCAGTGTGAGAGCCAGAATGGATGAGGGTGTTTGTTTTTTTAAAACTAAAGGACACATTTTAATCATCACTTGCTTTTGAGGTCTTCTCCAGTTTCCAGTGCTGGCCATTCCCTGACCCTTCCAGCTTTTCTGTGTTTACATTTGGGTAAGTTGCTGATGCCTGAGAGTCACCAAAGGGTGATGTCTGCTGTGGGCAGATAGGCTGTTTTTAATGGCTCTTGACCCTTGAGCTGCTTAATTATATTTTAAGAACAGTGGCCTATGAGTTTCCAATAACTTGTTAAGCAACTCAGAAGGTGGGGGGGGGGAAATCTCCCATGATTCATATGTCACTTCTGGTCCGTCATTGCCCATCTGTGGGTTAAAATGTTGTACTGCAACTGGGCAGACCAGGGTTCCAATTCCAACTCTGTTATGAAGCTCACTGAACAAGTCACACTATTCTCAGCCTAACCAATGTCATGGGGTTATCCTGAGGATAAAATGAGGGAGGGGACTATGTATGCTGCCTGTCTTCCTTGGAGGAAAGGTGAAAAGTGGGGAAAGGGACCTTAATTCATTCACTATATAGGCTAATGAAGGGACTCCATAAACACAAATTAGGCATGGCAGGCAGGAGGTGGTGTCACTTTAGACTATCCCCAGCCATCCAGGACACTTCCAGTTCTGAGGCTGTGTCTATTTTTGAGACCAAGAAACAGGATTGGGATTCTAGTGGTGCATGGCCTAACCCACTGCCTAACCATCTCCCTGAGATGAGGGAGGTGATCTCAGGGCTGATTGTCTGGGGAAATTTCACCGTTCATGCCAAGACAGTCTCATCAGGAGTGGCTGTGGATTTCATATCCTTCATGACAACCATGGGCCCGTGTCAGATCTTGCACACTGTGCAGGCCACACTTTTGAGCTGGTATTTTGTATTGGATTGAATGAGTATGATCCGAGGGTGGAGAAATTGATGATACTTCCTTTGTCAAGGACAGTTCACTATTTGCTCGATATAGACTTGCAGGGATACCAAGGCCGGGGGGGGGGGTTGATCCATAAAATGTTCCACCCCCAAAGCGAGATGGAAACAAATGGCTTTCTGGTGTCTCTGGGGCATTTTCCTGTTGATATGGTTGGTGCTCATCTTAATGCCCTCATTGTCCTCTAGAATGAGGAAATGACCTGGGAAGTTGACATGATCGCTCCCAGGCATCCTCTGTTAGGTCTTAGAGCCTAGGTAGCCCCTTGTTTTACTGAGGGGCCATGGGTGATGAAAAGACAAGGGAGAGGGCTAGAGTGTGGAGAAAGACTTGAATCTGATCAGACACATGCAAAAGCTCATTTTAATGCATACTCCATTGCTATGCACGCAAAGAATCAATGCTTTGTCACCATTGTGTCTGCAAAGTGAGGGCCAGTGAAGCTGTTCCAAGCTAGACGTTTGTTGCAATCTGGCCTGCAGGAGGCAATGGACTGCTTGGTGGACTACTATGATGGTCTTTCTCAACCCTTTCCAGGTAAAATCTCCCACATCCATACCTGTTTGGACTCCACATTAGTAGTTATAGGGTTAGATGGTGTGAAAGGGCTGATATCCAGGTGTTTGGGATACTTTTCAGTATACCATGGACATGGGATATTTCCATGTATTGACCAGTCTCAAATGTACCATTCCTGACCAAGATGATTGAACAGGTATGGCTGGGCAATTTCAAGCATTCTTGGATGAAGCAGATTGTTTGGATTCTTTTCAATTGGATTTCAGGCCTGGCTATGTGACTGAAACAGCCTAAGTCACCTCAATGGAAGACCTGTGCCTGGAGATGGACAGAGGAAATGCAACTCTGTTGATTCTGCTGGGCCAGTCAGCGGCTTTTGAATTAAGGTATCTTTCTGGTTTGCTTTTCTGGGCTGGAACTTGGAGGCACCATTTGCAGTGGTTCTAGTCCTACCTGGAGGGTAAGTTTCAGAAGGTAGTGATGGGGGACTGCTGTTCAACCCCTTAGCCTTTGATCTGAGTAGTCCCACAGGTCTCCAACTTTCCCTCAATGTTTTTTAACAGGTACATGAGACTTCTGGGTGAGGCAATCTGGAGATTTGGGCTGGGATTTCACCAATATGTGGAAGACATTCAGCAGTATCTCATTCTTCTTTCAGATCCCAGGGAGGCTGTTGAAACCCTGAAACAGTGACTGAAGGTAATTTTGGGGGAGATGGGGGCTAACAAACTGAAGTTTAATTCCAACCAAACTGATGTGCTACTGGTGAGTGAAAGGTTTGTCGTAGGATTTAAGATGTCACTCATTCTGGATAGGGTTGTACTTCCCTTGAAGGACCAGTTCTGTACATTAGGGGAGTCCCTGGAACCAAGTCTACTGCTCAATAAGCAGGTGGCAGCTTTAGCCAAGAGTACCTTTTCCCAGCTGTGACTGGTTAGCCAGCTGTAGCCTTTCTTGGGAAGAAATTATCTGGTCATTGTGCATGCCCTAATTACATCTAGATTAGATTACAGCAATACACAATACAGGGGGGCTGTCCTTGAAATGTGCTCAGAAACTCCTCTTGGTACAGCATGCCACAGCCAGAATGTTGACTGGGTGCATCATAGGGACCATATCACTCCAATCTTGGTTCATCCACACTGGCACCAAGTTAGTTACTGGGCATAATTCAAGCCCTATATGACTTGGGACCTGTATGAGTGAAGGACCACCTGCTCCCTGATGAACCTAACGAACCACTATAGTTATTTTCTGGGTGCCTTTCTTTGGGTGCCCACATTTTCTAAGATTCAGAGGAGTTAGCCGTGTTAGTCTGTAGTAGCAAAATCAAAAAGAGTCCAGTAGCACCTTTAAGACTAACCAATTTTATTGTAGCATAAGCTTTCAAGAATCACAGTTCTCTTCTGCATCTGATGAAGAGAACTGTGATTCTCGAAAGCTTATGCTACAATAAAATTGGTTAGTCTTAAAGGTGCTACTGGACTCTTTTTGATTTCACATTTTCTAAGGTCCTTTTTGCACTGAGACTTTAAAACGTTTCAGTATCTGTTCTGCTTCCCGTATTTGCAGGAGTTTCACACTTGCAAGGTAGTCATGGGATGCAGTACTGATGTTTGTCCGTGGTATCTCCAATTTTTCCTCCTGCAGACATACTGTGATTTTATTTTGAAGCTGCTGCTGCGTCACGTCTGGCCCGATTAATGTCAGTGTGAAACCTATACTCCCCTTCTGCTTCTCTTCTTCTCCCTCTCCTTTTCCCCGGGAGCTGATTGGTCTGTGCAGAATTAACCACTCCCACCCTCCTCAGCTCTCTGAACTCCTTCTCCACCATTTTTATCAGTAAAGCAAGATATGGGTAATAAGAGTGCTTCTTCGTTGGCTTCCTTCTTCCCCAGTATGCAAGCACGCTCTCTTTTTTTTTTCCTTCAAAGCCAGGAACAATTCCTGGCATTGCTGCTTATTCTCTTCTGTCTTTAAAAAGCCAGGAAAGGGTTAAATGGCTGCTTTTCCCTTCCTCCCTTGGGGTATGTGCACATTCTTTATGTGATACATTCAAATGCTGATAAGTTTATAATGCCCTCAATCCAATGAGTTATGAGAAATGGGCTTTTGTTTTCCAGTGCTATAGTATAAACTTTTAGCAAGTATAAGGGCATAGATTTAATGTATTTTTAAAAAACCTTTTAGCCACCTTGATGGCCCTGATGGGGGCAAAAAGACAGAGTACAATTTTTGTAAATACATAAATAAATAATGTTATTTATAGCAGGACCATAGAACTGCCCATCAAGTGAAGATGTTTTATGCTTGAATAACAGAGAAGGGCAAAGTGTGATGGTACGGATGATATAAACCTGTCACATTACAATATAAATGATATCTACTGCTGACATACTCCCATCCTAAGCAGAATTATACCCTTCTAAGTCCATTTAACTTAATGTGCTTAGAAGGGTGTAAATCTGTTTAGGATATCACTGATAACCTCAGTTCAACATATCTTGCATGTAGACTTCAGGTCAGTTGTCAGTGTCAACGAGCCCCTAAATGAACTCACCAAGTATGTTTAAACTAAACTTAATTAACTCATCATACTTTTAAACATGAAGCACAAGCGTAGGGATAGTGAAGCATCTTCCATTGACCTGTTTACAAGTTACAGTGAACTCACATACAATCAAGCTCGGCTCACAAGTACAATCTGTGTACAGTGTACACTTTATTTTTTATACGTGCGCTGAGTAATTCTCATGTTACATTCAACACATGTACAGCTGAATGGATGATATAAATCCCACATTTATCCAGATACTGTTACTCAATTTCATTTGTAAAGTTAATGTATGTTGGCTTAAAAAAAAACAAGTATACACATGTATATTCAAGTTGTATCTGCGTTCACCTTAACATGTGAATAAAGCTTATGCTGATCCATGTGAGGATCAGAAATATATTGTTCCCTGGGTTTTAAAATATTTTGATAAGATAAAATTTTATTCCATATTTCAAATACTAATAATATCATTATAATATTTTGCCATGTAAATATTTTTATGTGTTTTATTTTTGCAAAGTAATGTGAGGTTTTGTATGTATGTTTACTATGGCTTAAAAATTCAGGCTGCCTCTGAAGTAAAAAAGGGTGATTGGGTTGATAGGCCTGGATTCAGTTTTCTAGGCTTCCCAGGTCTTAGATAAGCCTAAAGGCTGCTCCCCAGATCCCCCATTTCATGTTAGTCCTTTGTTTACAGCAAATTTCTATCAGACTTAAAAATCACATTAGTCAGTCAGCCATAAAACCAGAAGTGGGCAAAACAACCTTGACTTTGAAAATCAACTGTCTGTCCATAACTTTGCTACACCAATGAGTTTCCACATACAGATTAACTGCATTCACTATCTAAATCAAGAATAGTTCACTTACCAGGTGTCTTGAAATTAAACCATAGGAGTAAGGGGTTTCTTTAATCAATATGCAATTATGCTTGCTTCAAGGGAAAGGCTTGGAACCAAGCATGACCATGGGTATAAACCATAAAGTCCAGAGAAGTTAAACCAAAGTCCACCAGTGTCAATGCCCTTAGGAGGTAACAAGGAGCATAAAGATCATAGATGGAAAAATATCAAAGGCCAAAAGAAGTAGTTACCAAAATTAGTACAAAAACTCAGAGTGACGCATACCAGGTGTCAGGAACATGTGTTGGTAAACATATCCAAGCATGTTGGGAACTGTTGTGTATGCAAACATCCATCCCATTGTTGTGTTCTGCATCTTATAATGAGAGTGATATAAGCATCAGTGCCATCATTGTGTTTTGCATCTTACACTACATCTTATTCTTATACTGATATAATGCCAAAGTTAAATACTGTATTTTATGCATTTTATATAAGTCACCTGAGGGCGTCTAGACTGCTAATACTAATTTCCAGAGGAGCCAGTGGCCCCTTTGTTATATCTAAGAAATATGTGCTTTCACTTCTAAGTGTCCTTGGACTGGAGCTGCAGCTATGTACTGAAATGTAACTTTTTCATAGTAGGGAATGATTCCACTCTGTGCTTTGTCTAGACGAAACTAATCTGTTCCCATGTAACTTTTTGGGTTTTCGCACCTGAATGAAAATGCCCCAAAGGGCAGGAGAACTTCCCCTATAATCAGTAGTCCTATTGTTTGAATAATCACTTCTGCCAACTTCTACCTACAAGTGAACTCCTGAACTGAATAGATCTCTAAATAAAGTTTCTTCAATCAATGCACCTGTGTGCTTGCTGTGACGGACTTGGGGGTCTAACTGCCAGGGACTGCCACCCTAGGACTGACAGGAGCATGCATCAATGGAAACGCCCAATCATGAAGGTCCACACAGGTATGAGTGGCTCACCGGCCACTTTCTAACCCCTCCCTTGCCAAACTTGCAGTTTTCCCCCTTGGAGGTAGTCCCCAAGAAGATCCCAGGCAAGTACTGTCTCATACATCTCCTCTCCTACCCGCGGGGCTCATCTGTGAACGACGCCACACCATCCCCCCCCTCGAGTTCCACTCAGTTCAGCATGCATCCTTCAATGATGCTATACACCTTGTGGTGCAGAGGCCCATATGGCCAAGTGTGATGTGCCATCAGCCTTCTGGTTGCTGCCAGTGCACCCTGTTGATTTCTGCCTGCTAAGAATTAAGTTTGGCAGTTGCTGTTATGTTGACAAGGCCATGCCTATGGGCTGCTCAGTAGCCTGCACAACTTTTGAGGCCTTTGGCACATTCCTAGAATGGGCAGCAAAGGGTCACACAGGGTGCCCACACATCACAGGATACCTTGATCACTTTCTAATAGTGGGACCAGTGGGTGGCTTGGCCTGAGCCAATCATTTTGCATGCTTCCAGGCTCTAGTGGGCGAGCTGGGTGTCCCTCCAGCTCAGGAGAAGACAGACGGCCCTGCCACCTGCCTGACATACTTGGGCATTGAACTGGACTTTGTTGCAGGGTGCACTCACCTTCCCCCAGGCAAGCTGCAAGCCCTCCAGAAGCTCATCCATTCTACCATGCCCCACCCTAAATGTACTCTTAAGGAGCTGCAGTCCTTGATTGGGCATCTGAATTTCACTTGCCATATGGTCTTTCCATGGAGCATTTTCTGTGCCCATCTAACCAATACTTCAGTAGGGGCCTGCTCCCCTCATCAACATATCCAGATCAACAGGGGCATGAGGGAGGATCTCAGGGTGTGGATGCCATTCCTTTACAGCTACAATGGGGTCTCCTTCTGGCAGGACTCGTGAGATGCTGGTGCAGAACTGCAGATGCACTCCAATGCCACTGGGAGTGGGGTCTTTCAAGTGTACCTGCAGAGCCAAGGGGAGATCAATATGGGGCAGGCTGGTCATCAAGGGAGCTGTGGTAACCCCAGTCCAGAAAGAATGGGCTCCAAACTCCCCCATGGGCAGGCCTTTAGCCTACAGGGCTGTCCACAGCACCCTGATAAATTGAAAGCATGTGAGAGGAGACCCATCCTTATGCACCATATGCTGACAATGTATGGAAGGAGAATGGAGGGCACCCAGCTGCACACAGAGAGGTATGGGCTCCCTGCCCCTTCTGGTTGGTCTTGGAGTGCCTTGGGACGATATGAGCTCCAGCACTCTAAGTCAAAATGCCCCCTACCTCCAGAGCACACCTGTGTTAGAAGTCAAACCCTAACCTCATACTAATAGGGACATCTATGAATATGGCTATATCATAAACTCCTCCCCATGTGTCCTGAGCACAAAGACATGCGGCCTGGCCAGGCAGAACAGATCTCAACCTGGCTGGAGTCAGAAAAATACTGGAATGTGAGTCATGGGCAAAGCTGACTAGCTGCCCCATACTTCGGAGATGTCCAAAGATTTAAAGACAAAAGAGGTCTTCCAGGAGTTCCTGAGCTAATTCTCATCCACATCCTTCCAATCTCCCCCCCCACTTCCTCCTCCCTAATCAAAGCTACTCAAAGATCTGTTGACCGTTCCTATCCAACAATCATGGATCATCAATCACTTTTTTCACCTTTAGCAATACCCAGGAAGGTACAATCAAGCCTTTCCCAATTTGTCTCACCTTTGGAGGTGGATTCCCATTAAGTTGTTGTTTTGGGGCAGAAGATGTGGTCCTACTCCAGGGTATATTCCACAGTATAATTGGACTGCCCTGCCATGTGCTCAGTGTATGTGTATACTGCGATTTTATGCACACCCTCAGACATATTTCTGAGCCTTCTCCTTTCTGCAAACCGCGAGTCACTCAGCTGCTACTGTCTATGGACATCCTCTGTCTCGTAGACTGGTAAATATCTCCGAAATCTGTACTCCTCTCCATCTTCCTCCCCATTTTCTAGTTATCTCCGTGCGTATGTTGTGTGTGATTTACTGTATGTTTGCTTTTACTGCCCCTTTAATAAAATCATTCCTGTTGAACACCCACCCTGGTTCTTTCAGAGAGTTCTCTAAGGGAATGATCCTGATATACATTGGTGGAGATCTTGCTAGTTACCCCCTCTCACTGTGTCTCCTTGAATGCTAATTCCCCCCGCCCCTCCACTCGCAAGGAGATCCCCACATACACTATTTGGGTAACACCTGGACTCATCCCAGCGAGAGACTTTTGGAGATCTAGCATATGCAGTAGTAACTTTCAGTTAGTTTCTTGCTTGCTTTTGATAATATAAATGTTTAAACATTGTATCCATGGTAGTGCATTTATTCTAGAAGAAAAATGCAGTCCTTTTCCTCGGGCAGTATTTTGAACTTTTATACAGTTACACATGAAATGTAGGTGAAAAATAAATTTTTAAAAAAGTTAAAAATTTGCACTTTGAGAATACTTGTTGGCAGCTACTGTTTTGCTGAAAAGAACATAATTAGAGATATTGGCAATAATGTCCAATCTGAGTAAGGAAGCCAATTTCAGACTTCTTTGAACAGTCAAAAAAGGGGCAGTAAATATTTAATATTTTAATTTTTAAACACTATATTTATTTTTCACATTTTGAACTGGCACAGGAATTCATTTTTCCCTTGTAAAATTTTAACTCTCCTACTGTCAGTACTGCAAATAATGCCAGCTGCTGTTAAAATAAAAACAGTCAGCTCATAAAGGCAAACTTTAATTAAAACACTGCTCTTAAATGCAATTCGTGATTTAGATGTGGTGAGGAACAAAACTTGGTGGGGACCACTTTTCAAACTAAATCTTCTGAAAGACATGTTAACAGATGAAAATACAATGATAAGAAGTGTCTCAATGCCCTTGTCCCTGGGGACCAATCCCCATTTTGAAATACATTTGTGAAATAGTCAATTGTTCTATTAGAGACAAAATCAGCACTGTGTTGCAAAGAAATGTTTTGAAAATGTACAGAGCTGGCCTATCTAACCACCTGGAGAACTACTATGACAGGTGCAAGAAGACCACACAATATCTTTTGGAAAAATTTCAGCACACTGAGTGGATTGAGCAAGATAGTACACAAATGTGTCATTGTTTCAGGACGTGTTCCCAAGTGATGGTATGCTTTTCTACAAATGGATGCATTCCAGAAATGTCTTTTTAGAATGTATCTTTTATTTTTAAAGTCCATATAAAACACAATTATAAAGAGGTTATAAATTCAACAATATATATTTCCTTCCTAATTTGGACCAACTCAAGATATTTTCCGTCAGAAAGCCACAATTGTTTTACTGCAGCAATAACAGACTCAAGAGAAACTGTGTTGCTCTAATAGTGAGACAAGACTGCATAAGCAATGCGACGTCTGACCAATTAATATCAATCAGACTTCATGGAAGTTAACATAGCCATCATTCAACTTTATGCCCCAACCACAGATGCTGAGGAGGAAGAAATCAAAAACATTTAAGCCAATGTCCAAGAAGAAATGGATCATACATCTATAGGTGACTGGAATACAAAAGTAGGAGACAAAGCATAACCAAACATTGTTGGAAAATTTGGACTAGGATCATGAAATTAAGCAAGAGAGCAACTTGTAGAATTTTGTGAAGCCAACAACCTGTTCGTTGCTAACACATGCTTCAGGCAATCAAAAAATGATTGTATACGTAAAAATCACTGGATGACCAATAAAGAAACCAAAGAGATTACATAATTGGAAGCAGAAGATGGAGAAGCTCTATCGCCACCCTTGTCGGAATAATGAGACAGACACAAGGCTTGGAACTAAAGAGCCACTTTATTAAACATAACATCAACCATTAATACGGCAAGGGCCAACTAGCGGTACAGGTCAAGCCACGGGGTCACCCCTGGACCTCTGCCTTGACCTGTCTGGGTGAGCCCCAAAGCGCCGGGTGCGAGCCATCCATGTATATGGTTGGGACCTGGCCGGCCAGGCAAATCTGAGTCCCCCCTTTCAAACTCCTAATTCCTCAGCCATACAGCAGTGAGGGAAGGACTTGCACGCGGGGTTCCCCAGGGCAGTCTACCTATGCAGCTGGCAGCCATCACAAGCAGTACCAGCCGCTCCTGGCAGACTCCCATTTCCTCACCAGTGGGGAAATGCCAAGGGTAATCACCAGCCCGCTCCCTATATCCAAACTCTATCCTGCCACCACCAGGGCCAAACCTCTGCTTAGGTCCTAGCACTCCACAAGTGGCCTAGTGCCAACTTCAGCCCTTGCCATAGGTCATTGAGGAAGATGTCTTTGCCTTTAGTGGCCAGGTGAACCCCCATTACCTTGGTAGAAGTTGGCAAATTCAGCCTAGTATGTAGGGGTGTGGCAAATAAATGCCCAGACTCTCCCCCAAAGCTTTCTCTATGGCTCTTTTAGCCTTTCACCTATCCCTCTCAGGGGCTAATGAGTCCCAAGCTTCCCACCGCACCAACATGGAAGCACTGCAGACCAATCATCAACACACCAGGCCACTACTTGCCTATGCACTGCAAGTCTATGTGAGCCTGTAATGAAAGGGCTATGCCCTGCAGCCAAGGTCATGCCCAGTGAGAAAAGGTAGTTACCATACAGTGAATGACCAGAATGTGAGGCGGAGGACTGCATCAAAAAAACTATGAACTGAAATCAGAGATATTATCAAGGAAGAATGTGTATTCCTTCCTGTTCACTTGCCATTCACTTGCTCTCCACTTGATCAAGTGGAGAGCAAGTGAATGGCAAGTGAACAGGGAGGAATACACGTGATTCTGTTTACTTGCCAGGCAAGTGTAATTCATCACTTGTAGCTTGGCTCTCAGTAAAAAAAGGTCACACCCTCCAGTTTGCCAGATCTGAGCAAGTCTGTTAATGATAGAACTTTTTGGAGATCTTTCATTCATAGGGTCACCATAGATCAGAAGCGACTTGATGGCAGATAACACACACATGCATGTGCTCCTCCAAATGCAGAATCAAATTTGAGAAAAACTTTATGGTGTAGACTTTTATATATACCTGAAAGCCTTCTTTTGTGAGCAGATCCTCGGTGATCAAAAAAGCACTATAATACTAAACATTATTGTTCCAAGACTAGCTTATTTGTTGTTTTATTGATGTGCATATATGCTCCTGCACATCAACACCGCACAAAAAAAGACTACTTCTTCATTTAGCACCATGAAGATTTCTCTGACCAGTAGCAGTTCTCCGGGATCTCAGACAACAAATGATCTTTCTCACTATCAGCTTTTTAATAGCCTTCAGTTTGAGATGCATAGAGTGAACATGGAACATGCAAAGTACTGAACCACAGTTTAAGGAAGAGAAAGTCGTTTGCAGTGGTCTTGTGATAACTGGAGATGTGATACAACCATTCACAAATATTCAGTACAAGGTTAGAATTTCCTGCAGACAGCCACTTGTGAATGCAGCAAATCAAAGGTTAATTATTGTTAGCGTCCAAGAAAGCAATATTAGAAAAAGCAAACAAACTGTGGCTGAAAGAAACCTCATAGGGAAATTCACAATGGATTTATGAGCTTATCTCCTCAAGATAAATCTCAAATCATATGCATAAACAATAAACAAATTAATGATTAAGAAATTAATGAACCATGAAGAAATCAATAATTCATTTATAATTTGTGCTATTCCATTATTCAATGATACCTTTGTATCTTTGCATTTCTTTTATTATTACTGTTGCTGTTGTTATTGATGATGATTTTACTCTTTAAGTAAAATATAGTCACATTCTTTTGAAATGTTTGAAACAAATCCAGAAATGGAGTTAGTTAAAACTGCACATTTTTCTTTTTCCTTTACACATGACTACTTGCTGAAAATTATTGACCAGAGAAATAGTGTTAACATTGATTCCTGTAATTAGAAAATAATTAAAACGTTTACAGTTGTTCTAGAGCGTACGCCTCTTTCATTAGTGTAAGATTTTGTTTTATTTTATTTTATTTATACCTTGCCTTTCCCTTCTAAAAGGGATTCACATAATTCCATTTTAAACCCTTGGAAAAGATAAAAATATTTTAAACTATAATATTTAAATAGACAATGAGACACTCTTGCAAAATTCTGCTCCATTCAGGTTTACCTCTGGGAGCTCAGGGGCAAGGCCCAACTACACTTTCTAGGTAAACTTGCAGGAACCCGACACGTGAAGAACACGTGCCTGGCATCTCATGTAGTTTAACTCTAAGTCTGACATATTACCTACCAAAGTTCACTGAATAACATGGTATATAAATACTACCATGTAAAATTGAGCAACATGTAATTTCAAGAGAAAGTTGGTTGCTATTACAGATATGAATCATATGGTTAAGAAAGCAGGTTTGATTGGTCAGCTTGTACACATTAATCTCAGAATTGCAATTCTGTTTAGAAGCTTGATCCCATTAACTAATTTTTCTTACATATAAGACTTCAGGTTCTTGTTCTGAACCTAAATGACAGTGTAATAAACAAACTGTTTTCATATATTTATTTATTTATTTATTTCTACTTCATTTATGGAAGGGAAGGTAGCATGGTATACCCTGATCTCGTAGAATCTCGGAAAATAAGCAGGGTTGGTACTTGGATGGGAGACCGCTAAAGAAGACCCTGCAAAGGAAGACAATGGCAAGCCACCCTCTCATTTGTTTTGACAGCCCCTTGCTGGGGTAGCCATAAGTCAGTTGATGGCACTTTACACCCACATTTCATTTATACTCTGCCTTTCCCCCCCAAAGAAGACCTAAAAAGGATGGCATTGTCCATTTTATAAAACCTTATCCTGGTTTTAGTGGAAGATTTTTGTTGTAGGAAACAGAATGAACCTTCTCTGGAGCATGATTAATTTCATTACATGCTTTAGATTTCTGACATGTAAAAGCAATTCAACCTCAAGCAACCAATTTATCAACTCATTTGCTGAGAAATAACACATTTTATTAACTGCAGCTTGTATTTGTTAGTAATTTTTCCAAGTAGAGAGTTTGATAAGATTTGCTGTAAATGTTTGATGCTTAAATCAGAATGGAAGGCTTTTCCCCCAAATGATTTTATAAATACAGGAAACCATACAACTAGTTCTAGACAAACCAGAGGGGGGGAAATCCATATATTCTATTGAGCATATTCTTTGGATTGATAGAAATTTCTGTAATGTCCATATGTCCATACTAAGTCCTAACTTAGTATGGACAGTACCTGTGTTCCTGTATCATGATAAGATGAAGACTGATGGGCTGAGGGTGAAAGATACTGCTAAACATCTCATGTACCCCAAGCAATGGGCAAGAGGCAGGGTGAATAAATATATAAACCTGCCTCACATAACCTCACATAACCTATATTTCTTGACAGGTGTTTGCCTGTACTTTCACCCTTGAGAAAGGCAATGTAAACTTTGCTGGTTTCTTCAGAACTGATCAGAATTTTTGGGGGATACCAACAAATTGTCATGGATAGACACCTGCCTAATATAGCCTAGGTTTGAGGTTGCTTGTGTGGTGACACTATGAATGAAAGACCCTATGGCAACCCTATGAATGAAAGACCTCCAAAACATCCTATCATTAACATACTTGCTCAGATCATGCAAACTGAAGGAAGTGGCTTCTTTTATTGAGTCCAGCCATCTTATTTTAGGTCTTCTTCTTTTCCTACTGCCTTCCACTTTTTTAAGCATTATTGACTTTTCCAGAGAATGTCTTCTCATGATGTGAACAAAGTACAATAGCCTCAGTTTTGTCATTTTTCGAGGGAGAATTCAGGCTTTATTTGATCTAGTATCCACTAGGCATTGTTTAGGATTTGTTATGTCTGGGAGTGAGGAGGCCCTTATTAGCTATTGCCAGGAATAGGATGGGTAGTAAGGCTAATGAGCAAGCACCTGAGGCATCTATTAATGAACAGAGGTTCCACAAGTCAAATGCATCATCTGTATGGCTAGGAGCTCAAAGAGCTGATGCAGACCTTGGTGCTAAGCTGCATCAGCTGAATCACACCTGCTGCATGGGGGAGCAGGATGAAGCACAGCATTTCCTAGCACAGATGAATGTGCAGCCAAGAAGAATGAGATATGGCAGGAAGGCGGGGTTGAATTTTGAAGTCCCATGAAAGGGTTATCCAAGCATTGGCAGCCAGCAGAGACCACCCATTAAATGGTAAACTGCAGTAGAACTGGATGGTGAACATGAGACACTCAATTTATGGGCTACATTGGCTGAAAAAGCCTGACTAGGCATGGGAGACCCTTGTGGGTCATCCCCCACATTAGGTGGAGATCAGACTTTAATAAAAATTCTAGTTTAATCTATATTTTAGTGTCTTCTAACTTCATTACAAGGTGCAGAGGCAGAAGCCCCATGCTATATTTAATAAAAATCAATTTCCCTGTCAGCTTAATTTTCCTAATATTAGGCCTGGGAAATCTTTCCTTTCAGTGGAAAAAAATTGCTTCCTACGTCTCAAATCTCCAGAACCAAACTAAGAGCTCTTTAGGTCAGAGTTGCAAGGCATACTATTACTTATAATTTATTTTTTATAAAGCACTTAGAGATACAATAACCACTAAAGAAAGAATAAAAGAAAGATAATCTCTCATAGAAGGCGAACAGTCTCATATAAGCAAGACCCAGAAGGACAGGAAGAGGGACAGAAAGGAAATCGCCAAACTTTAACTGAACGTTAAGAAAAAAATATAAATGTAATTTATTAAATGGCTCCCCCAAAAGCACCATATTAACAGTATATTGGCCAAAATACCAAAGGCTTGCATTTAATTGGAAGAAGTATGGCACCAAGGCAAGAAGATGCTCTATCCTAAGTCTCTCCCCCCCCCCCCCTTCTCCTCATCATCTTCCGATTTCTTTTTCTAGCACTGAATGCATACAGCCTTCTTCCTTGGTTCACACATGTCACCATCAGAGGCTGGTATGATGAAAGTCCATGGGCCAGCTTTTTTATTCAGCAGGAATATTCTGCTAAGTATACGTTACTTGGAGATGCAGTGCTGCAATGGAGCAGCCACTAAAAATTAATGCTGTTCTATATAGAGAAAATCAGTTGAATTCAGCTGCTTGTTCCATGGATCCAGGATTGTTGCCCAAACTGCAAAATAAGTTCCATAGAGAAAAAATGGCACATCAGCACAGCACACTGCACAAGTATGGATGTGCATCCCTGCAAAAAAATAATCTGAGTGATCTGGATCTGGGTTTCAGGGGTTCCTCCCCAAAATTGATATCCTTGAAATCTGGATCAGATTTTCTAATCCAGTTGGAGTTATCCAGTTAAAGAATCCTGATTTTTTTCTGGTCATTCTGGGAAGCTGCAGAGAGGCCATTTTTCAAGAAAATTCCACCAAATTTGCAAGGAGACTACTCCTAACTGTCCATTAAAGACACCCCCCCCCAAGTTTCAGCAAGACTGGATCCTGGAGTCAAATTCTATGGGCCCTTAGGCAGCCCCCCTCCCCCCGCCACCATTCTCCATTGTTTCCTATGGCGGAAACATTTCCAAGCCTTTTCAGACAAACTAAAACCTTAAACAAAGGCAACCCCTGGCCAAAAGGCAAGTCCCAAAGGCAAGTCCCACTCCTATGCAGGCTGAATCAACAAAGCCCAACAGAACCAAAGTACAGCAAGGAATCGATGTCACACCACAGAATCCCAGTGTCTAATAAGGGAACTCTCCAATCTGAAGGGGGGGGTAATGCTTGTCAGCAGAAACACAAAGTTTAAAATGGCTCTTTTGGAGTTCAGGTGGGGAAGGAAGGGTGGGATCGATGGGAATCTTGCTTCCTGTCCCCCACCAGGCTTACACCTCTCTCATGTCATGGCTCAGAGCTTTGTGACTCTGTCTTCTCACTCATTCCTCTGCTGCTGTCTTGCACGTTGATGCCATTTATCTCATGCTGCTGCTGCTCCACCTCTGTTGTGGTCAAATAATCTGGTCCAGCAGAATTTCATTCCCCGGATCTGATCCAGGATTCTCTAATGTGATCTATAATAGCTAGATCATGCCAGGTTAGCATAATTCTGGCTACAGAACCAAGTACAGATCCAGGATTGCACTCTCCTATGCACATGAATGTGCTTGCCATAGGCAACAGAAGTGTGAAGTTATTACTTCTTAAGCATGAGCTCATACAAATTCCCACATGAAAGTCACCTTGAAGGTCACCTTGAGGACTACATTTGGTATTTCTACAATAGACAATTCGTTCCACCTGGACGGCAGCACTGCAGCTTAGACAGGGGCCACATTTGCAGCCCTGGAAGAAGGAAAGGCAGTTGGGCATTTCCTAGGCATCCAAGGGCTTTGCTGGATGGGCAGAGCCAAAGACATATTTGCCTGATCTGCCCTTCTCCAGCACACAGTTGTCTTTGTTGCTCGGCCTGAGCAGAGCACACTTCAAGCTGAGCTCCTCTGAAAAGGGTTTTATTGAAGGCTCTCAGGGCTAGGCAGCAGTAGCTGCATTGGAGAAGCTGTGCTATTCCCCTGATTGCTACCTTCAACTCCAGGATGAGAGCCAGGGCCCAGCGCCTGGCTCAGTGGTGTGGCAGAGATTTTTTTTATGTATTTATTTTATTTTTTCCTTTTTTATTTACTTACTTTACTTTACTTTAATTGAATTTTTATACCGCCCATCTCCCGAAGGACTCAGGGCGGTGTACAGCAAAAGTAAAACATACAAATATAAAACAATAAGAATATAAAATATAAACATATTAAATAATTTAACTAAAAACAGGACAATTCACTTAAAACACATTTAGGCATTTACATTTGGGGCTTGTTGTCTATCAGCCAGGAGGGCTACAGCAAGGTGAGGCCCAGCCCCTGTAGGCCTTTGGCCTACTAGGCTCCTCCCCACCCCCTTTTCACTTTGTTGGCAGGGAGTTCTTCCAGTAGCAGCAGCAATAGGCTTTGCTGTAGGCCACAGAGGTGAATTGCAGCCATCTGGCGGGGGGGGGGGGGGTTGCTTCATATACTATTGCCATGGGCTTAACAGGGTAGATGCTGGTGGCCCTCCTCCCTGTCTGGGCTTTTCCCTCCCCACCACTCCGTTTACACTCTGGGGGCTTGGGGTAGGATGGCAGATAGGATGGCAGGCCGTCTGGCCTTAGCAGGCCTTGTTACTTGAGGGAGGCTAGAACTGGTAGTGTGGGCTGGTGGCCATCTTTTATTAGGGCAACTACAGAGGTGTGGTCATCAGTGGCCATTATGTGATGCCACAGCAGCCATCTTTGTTTAGGGCATCTTATTGGGCAGCAGCCATTTTGTGTGGTGGGCAGCCATTTTGTGGGTCACCCCATAGGTGGCCATTTCACTTTACACAGTTTAACCATGCCACCCAAGAAAGCCCAAAGGCCAGCAAAGAGGCAAGCCCCTGAAAGTACTGTGCCAGTGCTGTCCTTTTCTGATAGGAGAAGTCCTTTAGTAGTAGAGTTGCCAACTCCAGGTGGTGGCTGGAGATCTCCTGGAATTATAACTGATCTCCAGGCCGCTGGGCTCACTTTCCCTGGGGAGAATGGCTGCTTTGGAGGGTGAACTCTGTGGCATTGTACCCTGCTGAGGTCTCTCCCCACCTAGGGCCACACCCTCTCCATTCTCCCCCCCCCCCCAAGTTTCCAGGAATTTCACAATTTGAAGCTGGCAACCCTATCTAGTAGACATGATATACTAGATTGCATTGCAGCCCATGTACAGTCCAAAGGGGTCTCAAGGCCAGGATCAGGTCTGTCCAAGAAGCTGGAGTCAGCTCTGTCCTCTGTGGGAAATGTTAACAAGATTTTCTGCTCTAGCAGGACCTTCTGCCATAGGCGAGCATGAGGAAAAGGTGCAGCAATGGACCCAGATGCTTGCTGTGGAGCCAGAAGAAGGAGAGTGTATGCTGGATGAGTTTCAGAAGTGAAGGCGGTAAGGGCATAGCCCTGGTGGCAGATGGTGCTGATGCATATGTGGCTTTGGATCATCCATGCTGGCCTGAAGAGGCCTGCCCTAGAGCATGATAATAAGCACACTCAAACAGTGGGCATATGCATGGCTGTGGGGGCCCTGGGTTCAGCCTCTGTTCCTACACCTTTGGTGCTTTACACTCAGGCAGAACCCAGGCTAGCACGTCTCAGGGCCTAATCTAGTCGGGACAGTGGTCTTCGTGGCCGCAGCCATGAAGCAGGCAGGTTGCCGGTCCTCACACATGGTTGGCTTTACTCACTGTAACATGGCAATGAGTCAAGGGTTTGGCATTAATGGGCTCAATGGCTTCCTGGCTGCCCCCCTTCCCTTTTTGTTCGGCACCTGGATATAAAGGCATAATGACTTACCTAGCTCTGCGTGGTTGCAGTGTGATGCGGAATTCAGTGCGTGGGGGCCGACCTCAAGCCTGGCTTGCTCTGGAATAGGATACACTAGCAGCTTGGGCCACAGGTGATGTCTCCTGCAATACCAACATGAGGGATCTCTTTGACAGCGGTCACCTAGATCATAGGGCTGCTGTTGATCCTAGTATCTGCGCCCCTGGTGGTGCAGTCCTTACAACCCTGGATGCTTTGTTGGGAGTTCACCTCACATGGGGTAGTGCTAGGAAATTCTGTAGATCTGGCCAGGAATGCCCAATCTGAGGTGCCCCCCCTCACACACACCTTCATGGCTTGCAAACATCAAGGGCATGGAGGTAGGCCTGGTGGGAATCTGAGCAGTGGTCCCAACAACAACAAACTGGAGAGACCTGTCCCATAAATCTGAAGGTTCTTAGTGGTTGCTGGCTGCAAATTCCAGGCACCAGGATCCTCCCCCCCTTTATTTGCTAGTGGGTTTCACATGGATGTTGGATCTCTGTTTAGGGTCCTGGTACAAAATAGCAATGGAGTGTGCTGAGGGCAGGGTGCTGTCCTTCCCCTTTTGGATGCCTCTATTTTTCCGCGTCTAGGTCCTTTGGCCAGCAATCAAGGTGGCTCGGTGATGTGGGGTCTGCAATTAAATGGCAAAATGTGACATTGAGCCTGCCTTTCACTCACCATCTCAAAGATTTTATGTTATTGGGTTTCCCTTCATAGGGCAATATCATACGGGCAATCTTACAATCAGGGCTCTTCTAAGGGAGTGCTCTGTCTTTTAGTGGCCTTTGAGCACTTCAGCTCTTTTGGCACGTGAGAGGGCTGCAGGTTCTGGCCATTGCAAGGGTTAATTTTGCCTATAGAGTGATGGCACCTGCTAGAGAGTTTCTTGGGACCCCTGCTTGAGGCCATAGGTTCTTCATCACAGGCTTAAGTTTTGAAGGGTATCAGGGAGGATTTGGCAGTGTAGGATGAGTTAAGTTGTCCAACTGCTTTAATGGGCTTGCTTTTTGGAAGGGGGACCTGCTCTTAGAGGCAGAATTTTCAAGTTAGCTCTGATGCTTCTTGGTCTCTAGATCTTAGTGGTAGTGTTTTGTGGTGAGGGGGTTTGTCTGCCACACTGATCACTTTTGGTGTGACAATTCAAGGGGCATTCCATGTTCTCATGTCACCCCCCCCCCCCAAAGAGGTTATGGAGACCATTTATACTCCAGTGCTGCAGTTTAGATGGCAAGGGGGGGGGGTCACCTGGGTGACCTCAGGGTCATGGCATGCCCATTTCCTACTGGCTTACACGGACTTGCTGCTCTCCAGCTGGTAGTGAGTTTGATGACTCATGGGGAGTTGTGGTCCTCCACCTAACATCATCTCACAAGGCATGTCCCCTTTCCCTACAGGCTCATGTAGGCTTACACCACCCAGGCAAGTAGTGTCCTGATGCCTAGAGAGTAGGTGCGGACCATCGTCTCACATCCTGGTCATTCACCTGGGGTGATGACCTTGGCTCACTTTCCTTACAGGCTCACGGAGGCTTCTATGACCCAGGAAAGTAGTGGCCTGATGTTCTGAGAGGAGGTGCAGACCTCTGCCTCACATCCCTGTCATTCACTGTGGGGGGATGATGTTGGCTCACAGAGTATAGCCCTTTTCTTGCCTCACATCCCAGTTATTCACCATGGGGGTGATTACTTCGGCTCACAGGACATGGCCCTTTCTTTTTAGGTCATACTGGCTTGCACTGCCCAGGCAAGTAGTGGCCTGATGCTTTGAGGGGAGGTGCGGACTTCCGCCTCATGTACTGGTCATTCGCCTGGAGGGTGTTGACCTTGAATTACAGGGCACAGCCTTTTCCTGACAGGCTCACACAGGCTTGCAGCGCCCAGGCAAGTAGTGGCCTGATGCTTTGAGGGGAGGTGCCGACTTCCACCTCACGTACGGGTCATTCGCCTGAAGGGTGTTGACCTTGAATTACAGGGCATGGCCGTTTCCTTACAGGCTCACGCAGGCTTGCAGCGCCCAGGCAAGTAGTGGCCTGATGCTTTGAGGGGAGGTGCCAACTTCCACCTCACGTACTGGTCATTCGCCTGAAGGGTGTTGACGTACTGGTCATGACTGTCTGTCACAACATGATTGCCTCTTGGAGCACTTCACATGGGGAACATGGGGAAGGTCTGAACCACTAGAGATATTGCCCAAGAAGAAGACGTGGTATGAAACGGGAATTGTGCCAGCACCATCCCGTCGGCAATTCTGCCTCTTGGCATTATTTTCACCTAGTGGAGACCAGCAAGTCAGAATCCCATCCCCTTTACGTCCTGGTGCTCTCTGTGATTACAAAACATTTCAGAACTTTTGAAATTTATTGGACAAACATGAATTGATTTTGCATAGCAATATTTACTGATATATTTAATGATATATTTATTGTATTTATTGAATGTATTGTATTGCACTTTTGCACTTTAACATATTCTAAATATATTAATTGAATAGTTTTTGACTGCACTTTATATCCCTGCTGTTCTTTAGTCTACCTTGGTTAACAGGGATATCCCCTAGTGTTTTACCTTTGGTACATTATTGGGGAAGTATGTTGCAGCGCCCAGGCAAGTAGTGGCCTGATGCTTTGAGGGGAGGTGCGGACTTCCGCCTCACATACAGGTCATTTGCCTGAAGGGTGTTGACCTTGAATTACAGGGCATAGCCCTTTCCTTACAGGCTCACGCAGGCTTGCAACGCCCAGGCAAGTAGTGGCCTGATGCTTTGAGGGGAGCTGCGGACTTCCGCCTCACATACTGGTCATTCGCCTGGATGGTGTTGACCTTGAATTACAGGGCACGGCCCTTTCCTCGCAGGCTCACACAAGCTTGCAGCGCCCAGGCAAGTAGTGGCCTGATGCTTTGAGGGGAGTTGCAGACTTCCGCCTCACGTACTGGTTGTTCACCTGGAGGGTGTTGACCTTGAATTACAGGGCTCGGCCCTTTCCTTACAGGCTCATGCAAGGCTTGCATCGCCCAGGCAAGTAGTGGCCTGATGCTTTGAGGGGAGGTGCAGACTTCCACCTCACGTACCGGTCATTCGCCTGTAGAATGTTGACCTTGAATTACAGGGCTCGGCCCTTTCCTTACAGTCTCACACAGGCTTGCAGCGCCCAGGCAGGTAGTGGCCTGATGCTTTGAGGGGAGGTGCCGACTTCCGCCTCACGTACTGGTCATTCGCCTGGAGGGTGTTGACCTTGAATTACAGGGCACGGCCCTTTCCTTACAGGCTCACACAGGCTTGCACCACCCGGGCAAGTAGTGGCCTGATTCTTTGAGGGGAGGTGCAATCCTCTGACGCCTGTTTTGATCATTCACCTGGATGGGAATGACTTTGGCTTTTGGGGAGGGCTGGGGCATTATTGGTTGCTCCCCAGCTTACTGAATTCACCAACGTCTGCGAGGTGATGGGGTCTACCTATCGGTTGCTGGCTATGACATATTCCTGGATGATTTATGGCAAGGGCTCAGGTTGGCCATAAGCCACCTGTGGGGTGCAAGGGCCTAAGCAGAGGCTTGGCCCTAGCGGAGGCAGGTTAGGATGGGAAAATGAGCGGGACGGTGACCCCCTTGGCACATCCCCATTGGTGGGGAATTGGGGTCTGTCAGGAGCGACTGGTGTGGCTCCACGGCAGCCAGTTGCGAGGGCAGTCTGCCACGTGGCTCCCCTGTACAAGTAAGGCCCTTCTGCTGTATGGCAAGGTGCTGCAGGCTTGGAGGGGGAACCATTTACCTGGCTGGTCGGGTCACAGCCATGTGTTGTATGGCTCACCCCCGTGGCAGTGTGGGCTCGCCCAGACAGGTCAAGGCGGAGGTCATGGGTGACCCCAGGGGTTGACCTGTACCGCTAGTTAGTAAGATCCTTTGCCATATTGACAGTTTATGTTGAAATAAATAAAGTGGCCCAATTTTACACCCAAGCTTCGTGTGTGCCTTTTATTTCGACTGGGGCGGCAAAGAACAGGTAACTATTTGATTCATTATAAACATTACTGGGAAGATGGAATGACTTGTTGACAGTATATGACAGTTTCATACATTTGTATTTTTGACAATTTATAAATGTAATTATGTTTTATTACAGCTATCCCATTTATATAAAGAATTCAGTGCAGTGCATCTTGTTGTTCTCAGGGCAGCTATCTCTTTTCTTTTCTGCATGTACACTTACACTGGTTTTTCTGGGTATTTGCTCCACCAGGATCGGATCTACTTTGGGCCTCTTTAATTCTGCACGAGGGAGTTGAACCGAAGTGGTGTATGTTTTGTTTTGTTTTGTTTTTAACTAGAAAAATGTCCCGTTTCTGTCATGGGCTGTTTCTTCAGTTTTGCTAAAATGCTGAACTAATTTGAAAGCTACAAATCAAAGTGTTTTAAAAGTTAAGGCTGTTTAAAGAGCACTGAATTGACAATGCATGATTACAAAAGAATAATTTCACAAAACCAATAAAAGCTAGCAGCAAAAATGAATAGCTCTCTGTAAACAACTCTCTGAAAACCGAGACAGCTTCACTTCTGAGTTTTATGGGACGAGGCAAGAAGAAATGGCAGAGGGAAGGGGAGAGCAAATAAAAATAACAGTGTAGTTTTCAGTGTTCTTGAAAAAACTTAACAACAGCAAGTATGTTAAAATGCAATGTCCAGACTGGAGTGGTATACATTTTCATACAGCAGGCATGGTTTTGTATTTAGGATCTTCTTTTACAACACACTGTCTTAATTTGAATGAAACTGTTGTTTCAAGTTATCACCAAACATGGGGAATACATCATATTTAGTTTCATTTTCTTCATATTCAATTAAAGATAATTTTAATTAATTAATTTGGGGGGGGGCTTATTACTACTAACACTAGTAAAGATGTGATTGTGCAATCCACCCACACAAGGCTTAGTTAAAATTACATACAAAATCAACATTCACTTAGGGGAATAACAAACATCCAGTGTCTAAATGTGTGTACCTAAGAAAACCATACTTCTTGTCCTGAAGAGATGAGGGCTGGTAGGTCTTTCTCCACTATCCTGGCTGATGAATTTCCAAATTTGGTGATGCACATTAATAAGGAAAGTTTAGCATCATAGGTGTCAGGATAGGAAAGGTAGCACTGGACACTTCTCAGACCTTCTTCAATCACTGGATCCACAACTTCTTGTAGATGGTTTTGCTCCATTTACCTTTGATGCTGAATCCCTGAACACTGTCCTTTTGCTCCTGAAACTCTGGCCTTTACCTGGATCCCCAACTCCATATTTGGTTTTGCTTCTGGACTTCTTTTCTTCCACCCAGGACTGATGACCTTCTTGAAATTACCAAGAGAAATGAAATAGCTATTTGAGCCTGCACTGCCTCCCAGAGGCAACAGAAATAGATGGAGTAGAAGGAATGTGTCCCAGCTGTCCGCAGCACATCAACCATTTATATTGCCTTTAAAGTTTAAAAGTATGCTGTCTCAATGGATGATAGAACTGGCTTCTGGTGCCCAGAGAACAGGTCTGCCACCTATTAAAAACAATGGCCTTTTAAAGGCATTTGAACAGTAGATGTATTTCATACCAGCTTAGATGTTCCCTCCTCCCTAGCTGACCTGGCTGCCTGCAGGTACTTTGTTTGGTAATGTTGGAAAGGACATCATTATTGTTTTCACACAATTTTTGATTTTTTTAAAATATTAATTAAAATTGAGATTTTTTTTATGCATCTTTCCAATACAATATCAATAATCCTAAAATGTAATGCCATTCCCAACCTTCCAACATGGAATGAAGATGATAATTTTTGAAGTGCAGACCTCTATGCCTACCTGTTTTGTATCTGATATTTACTGTTCACCCCTGTGAAGTGTAATGTTTATTGGCCACATAAGGCTTCTCACCTCTGCCAACAATAGGATTCAATTTACTTAAAGTTGCAGCCATTACTAGGTCCCACATGAACCCTGACACCAAAGAGACTAAGGTACCAGAAGTATGGCCAGATGGCTAGTTCCATGGAGACTGTAGGTAACCCACATAGCTTAATTTGTCTGATACTCAGCTGACACCAGCTAACCCAAATGCCCCGGGAAATGTGCAAAGATCTTAAGACAATATGGTCTTCCAGGAGTTGCTGAATCAATCACCTCCACACCCTGCTAATCTTCTTCTTGTCCGCTTTTCCATACCAGGTTATTTGGGGCTCTGATAGGTGCTCTCATCCAGCCATCAAGGGTCATCAGTCCTCGCTGATAACTTTAGTTTCACCCAGGAAAGTTTAATAAAAGCTTTCTCAGAACTTTGTCTTGCCGTAGAGACAGCCACTAAGTTATTGCTTGGGGGCAGAAGATGAAATCCTGCCCCAGGGCATGTTCCACATTATAATTGGGCTACCCACCTTAGTTCTATGTGTGTTTTGGACCTTCCCATGGACCCTCAGACTGTACATTTGAGCCCCTCTCTCTCTCATTGCCCTGAAGTGCTGGATGCTCATGCTATTCTCCTTCTGGACTGGTAACTATAACATCAAAACTTTGAAACTCTATCCAACCTCCTCTCTGCTTCTCCTAGGAAACTCTGTATGCATGTGGTATATGTTCTTGCATGATTCCTTTTGATACCCCTTTAATAAAAATCATTTTTGTTATTCACCCACTTGGTCATTTTGAGAGTCCTCTGAGGGAAAGGACCTGGTAAAAATAGGTGGAGATTACCCATTCTTGCTCGTATCCTTGCATGATAATTCCCCCAACTCTCAAGGAAACCCCCCATTTGGGTAACACAATAGCGTGTTGTAATATAGCATGTTGTAATATAGGAGATTTGTTAGATTTTTATCTCTCTTGTATCCCCCCAATAACCAGCCCCCTGGCATACGCAAGGAAAGATTCCCATGCAAACATTCAGCTAGAGGTGTTGTTTTGGTTTGCACTTTGGACATGCTCAGAGAGATGCCTTCAGAGGCCAGCATTTGGGTAGTCATATGGGTAACAGTCTCTATGTGGTAAAGGCTTCTTCCTCATAATAGTTCCTTTCATAGTCAAAAGCATTGTGCATGTTGTATAGATGTGAAAAGAGCACAATGCTTCAGGTTTTGAGCCATTAAGCACTGCACAGAACATCTCTGGCAAACCCACTAGTGTATCTAAATACATTGGAGGGCCTCTCTCCATACCAAATTAACTTTTCATTGGCCAATAACAATGCCTGCTTGGTCATCAATATTTTTTTCTCCCCTGTGTTTTAACTACTGGCAACATAGCATAATCACAAGACCTCTCCTCATCTTATTTACTGAATTTGAAACATGGGCATGAACTCATCAGAAACTTATTAACTATTACTTTGAAGATGCTTTCAAAATGGATATCATGGATAGAAATGTTTTCAAAGAGTTCCAGTGAATTCTAGTGGAAAGTAAGTACAATGTTAAACCAAAATATCCTTCCAGGTTTTCCTCTGTGTCATCTCAGATACATTATTTATTCTAAAAAAAGTTTTCCAGAACAGATTTTGCCAAAGATGTAATTTATGGAGAAACAAATTCTAGTAATCTTAAAACTTTATCGTGAAAAAGATTGTGACTAATTATTTCACTTAAAACAAATTAACAGAGCATTTGTAAAACCTTATATTTAATTTGGTCTCTGAATGATTTGTCTCTGTGGATTCTATTACTTTTTATTGCAGTTCTAGCTTTGATTCCACTTTCTCATCATAACCTACAGACTGATCTGAACCCTTCTTTTTTATGTGCTTGCAAACAATTTCATTCGGGTTGTCTCTGAATTAAATGTTTTCTGAAGGTAATAATGTGAAGGCATACGTCCCAATATATCATAGGACTCAGGCATAAGAAATTAGAAATATATCACAATAAGATACTTAATCAATAAGAGTGGAATCAAGATCAATATAAGATCTGGAAATTGTATATTTCAAGCCTATGTCTTCAATCAGGCTCCTCCACAGGAGTTGCAAGGTATCTGAGCCATACCTTCTTTATGTAATTAGACCTTGAAGCAAATTTCTCTTCCAAGGGTTCAATCCAGACTCAATATTCTATTAATGGAAGATAGTTCCATCAGCAAAATGGAACTTTTCTGCATCTTCCTTCACACTGCAGCCTACTGATTCCCCCCAAATTCTGCTTCAGGATAGCAACAGACAGTTTTATGGAGCTCAGTAGTTTGCAACAGGAGGGAGGAAAGAGAAAATTGTGTCCCATTGATGGAACATTTTCCCTTTTGACACTGTTTCCACCACATCAGGGTCAACCACTACATGCTCATGGTATCTCATGGCAATTTTGGCAGATGGTATACCAAAAAAATAACCTATCCAATCTATCTGAGCTCCCCAGCACAAGGAACTCTTAGTCAATAGCAGTGGATTCGTCTACTGTGAATCTACTGAAGGAAACAAGACTGCTGGGACAAGGGCAACCCCCTTCACCATTAGTCCTCAATTGTGACAGAATAATATTGACCAAGCCATCCTGCCAGGGCTCTATCACACATGGTAGGTCATACTGATTCACTATCATAGATGATACAACACTTAAATCTTATTCTTGATAAACCTGACATTGCACAGAATCAAGGCAGAAGTGGAGGTTTTATTGAGTGCCCAACCACCCAAGTTTCATAAATATTGTCCCCCAGTGGGTTATTTTATGGCCCCTCAAATAAGGTGCTCCCATCCACATCCAATCTCCATTATTCCCTGTGAGGAAAACCTGCAACTAGCCTGTCTGAAAAAATAATTTTTAAAAGTTCATACTTCACAACTCTCTCAGGATACCCAAGAAGTATATCCAAATACCACTAGTTTAAGTTAATAAACTGAACCAAGTACCCCAACAAACACATTCCCCACCAGAAGAACAACCTACAACTTTTGAACCCCGACCAAACCAATCTTCTATGCCAACAGAAAACAGAACCCAGCAAAAAATACCAAATAGACTTCTATAAAGATAGCTCAACGGAGGGGGAGCTCCCTCTCCTCAGAAGAACAAGCGAATTTAATAAAATTAACAGGAACTATAAAACTCCAAACAAATTACTCATAACAGGATAAAACAACTCCCTCAGAAGAACAAGCAGCAAAATCAACAGTAAATATAACCAGGGGCGTAGACTTTCCAATTTCCCGGGGGGGGACAGGGCTGGGGGGGGCAGAGACATTGCTATATTCGATTCTTAAAAGAACTGGGGCCCAGTGACATCATAGGGAGGAGCCAATGACATGACAGGAAGGAGCTTCCATTGCCACCATCTATGGAGGTGGAGCCATGGGGGATTTAGGGAGGGGCTCCCCAAAAATTTAGGGGGACAAGGGCACCCATGGGGACCCCCCTAACAATGCCCCTGGGCTGGGCCAAACCTAGGAAAAGGTGGGAGTTGGCCAGTGGTTATAGTGCTATCTCAGCAATCTCCTGCTGTGTCCTGCTTTTGAAATTCACTTTTAAGATAGTCACTTTAAGATCTACAAATACACATACCATGTGTATAGGACAAACTAATGGTCACAAATTTGACACTAAGAAAGTCAACACAGAAAAGCCTGTAGGGGAACATTTAAGCTTTCCTGGACATTCATTTACAGGAGTCTTGATTCTGCCTTATTCATAAGGGTGACTTAGTACTGAAATTTACTTAATTGTGGCATCGCAGATGCCTTCATTTGGTAAATGTGTGGTTGAAGTCTGAACCAGGGCAGAATAAAAAACGGTTGCTATGCAGTCAATTTCTGAGCAATGTACAGAGTTCAAAGTAGTAGCAATCACATAATTAAGAGTACATTCCTTGCCAATGTTCTCTCTGGGCTGCACACAGGGCAAAAGGAAATTTTAAAAAGGCCTCTGATCTGCACCCCCAATCTTGTTCAGGCAGATGGGCTTTCTCATTGTTTCAGAGAGACAGCACTCAGGCTGCCATTTTAGGAATTGTCCTTTTCTGCAATAGATACCACCTCTCCAATTAAAAATGGAATGGAAATTGAAAGAGGAGCTTAGGAGTGGCTGAAGCAGCACCCCTCCCCCAACCACTATCATGAAAAAACTGTTCTCCCACACCCAGCCCCCCCCCAAAAACAGCAAGCAAGCAAACAAATCTATTTCAACAAGAAAACATGGGGTCTACCCTTTCCCAGTGTTCCATTTCCAAAATACAATGTAGGCTGAATCCACACTTCCCTACCTTCTGCTTTTCATGTGCTTTAATCGCGCTGGATTCTATCCCACAATGTCCCAGTCTCTGTTCACATCCCTTCTCTTACTGCTGCTGCCTCTCGCTATACTTTGTCCACATCCCTGGTAGAATCGTGCAATATGGGGCGGATTTAGATCTGACATCGCCAATGACATCACGTTCATTTTTTTTTTCATTTTTTCATCAGATTTCCGCTATAGCGTTTTTTTGCTAAATTGCTATGGCGAGGCCACACCCCTATGATGCCTGTGATTGGTTAATGTTATTCTATGCCTTCTTCTTTGAAATCCATTGTACCATTATTCTGGTGGGCTAATTTGAACTGATATTTAAGGTGGGGGTGATCCAAACTCTCCAAACGGGCAGACTAATTATTTGACGTTTGAATGTAATGTTAGAATGACGGATTTCCACTATAACGGTAATTGCAACAGTTAAAAAATAATAATTTTAACAGCCACTGATATTTCCAACTGTTTGGCATCCTAAAAATGACACGGAAATGGAAATGACGCCACCCCTTGATGTCTCCGCAGTGATTTTGGAGCACCCCGATTAATATTTATGGCTGGGATTGTGCAACAATGCTGGTAAAGTCCCCTTTTTTAAAAAAAAGGGAAAGGGCGGATAGGCAGGCATGCTGCTGAGAGAGTGGAAAAGCTTGATAATTGCATGGCAAAGTGGGATGGTGTTCTGGAAAGGCTGCAAACACGGAAGTGGGGTGGTTTGAAGGGGGTGGTCTCCTTGTGAAATGCTTCTATTTGTCCACATCCACGGTGAGAACTGTGCAAGAGAAGCATTTGAACGCATGACAAATTCGTCTGAGGCGCAATGTGAAAGACGCAAGATAATGGCAGGATTGAGGTAAGAGTATGTGAACAGCCCTCTGAGAAGCGAATAATGGGCGGGGGAAAAGCAGAAAACTTGAGACGTGTGGATTCAGCCGTAATGATAAAGTAACTGAAGAGTAAAATAAAATAGAGACTCACTTTTTCCCCTATTAAAAGGAACAGAAACTGTTCCTTAACAGAATATCATTGATTGCAGAGAAAACATGATGATGTAAGAAGTAAGAATTCTTTATTATAGGAATTTCGTACTTTGATAGGAAAGTGGAGAGATAGATTCCTATCTACCGATCTATTCTTGAGGAGGAAGCCCTGAAATTAGCAATCTACACATCAAAGGATAGTTCAGAGCAGTAAAGGAGTAAACCGTAAACAGAAGCCCTGGCATGTCTATCTTTATAACTTTCTGGTTTCTCCCCCTCTGAAACCTGAGGAAAGGGACAACGTTAGAAGAGGAGTCTTGTTGTTGTTGTTATGTGCCATCAAGTTGCCTCTGACCTATGGCGACCCTATGAATGAAAGACCTCCAAAATGTCCTATTATTAACAGACTTGCTCAGATCCTACAAACTGGAGGGTATGTCTTCTTTTTTTCCTGTCAACTTTCTTCATTGACCAACTTTTGCAGCCATACATAGTTATAGGGAATACCATAGTCTGGATTATATTGATCTTGGTTTCCAGAGAGACATCTTTACCTTTAAGGATCTTTCCCAAGTCTCAATTTTCTTCTGATTTCTGGGTTGCAGTCTCCCTTTTGCTTGATGATTGAGCCAAGGAATAGAAAATCTTGAACAATTTCAATTTCCTCATTGTCAATTTTAAAACTGTGTAATTCCTGAGTAGTCATTATATTTGCCTTCTTGATGTTCAGCTGCAATCCTGCTTTGGCACTTTCACTTTTAATCTTCATCAGTAATTGTTTCAAGCCTTCACTATTTTCTGCCAGTAATGTGGTGTCATCTGCATATCTCAAATTGTTTTTCACTCCACCTTCTTCTACTTTTTGGCATCTGTTTTTTTGGGAATTGGAATGTAGACTGAGCATTTCCAACCTGTGAGCCATTGTTTTGTTTTCCATATTTGTTAACAGGATCTTGTTAATATTTTGATGGACTCCATTTTGGTAGCTTAAAATATCTCTATTGATATTTCATCGATTCCATTTTTTAAAAATACATACTAAAAAAAAACCCTTTTCCCTTTTCCCCCACCCACTATCCCTCCCAGACATCAGGCCAACCCCCTTTCAGCCAAAGAGGAAGAAAGCCCGGGAGAGAAAGGAGCCTGCCTCCTTTCCTCTGGCAGGGCTGCAAAAGGTGACTCCCTGCTTGAGCTGCAAGCGGCCGCAGGGTGAGTCACAAAGCCAACAGCAAGCAGCATCTCTCAATCTCTAGGCCAGAGCAAAATGGAAGCTGACTGAGGCAAGCCTCCTAATTTAACTTCAGCAGCAGTTTAAAAAGGAAATTTACCATCTTGAAAATCCCATTGGCTAAAGAAGGAGAGCTGCAGCAAGAATTGGCCACTCACATTCCCCCCTCCCTTCCCCCTTCTACCCTTCCCCTCCCCCTTTGACTCTGACTCACTCTCCCTTCCTTCTCTCCTCTCCTATCTGGTTAAAAAAAGAGACGGGAAGCAGTGTTTCTTTGCTGTTCCCAGCAGGATCCCCACTGTGACTCCAAGCATTGGTAGGAAAATGAACTTGGCAACAGGAGGTTTCCCACCATAGAGGGGGTGGCCTGGCAGCCCTACCATTTTATGATCCTGTTGCATAGAAGATACTAAATAAACTATTCCTTTGATAGCCATATCAGTGTGCTAAATAATGTACTCCTTGACACTTCATGCCTCTGACATATTTTATAACTTCCTTTTGGGAGATGAAGGAAGGAAGGAAGGTGGAAATGCAAGTGTACTTCCTCTATTTGTTAAATTGCTGTTTCCTTTGGGTTATTACAGAAGAAGGTGAAACAAAGACAAAACAGATACATGTCTCCAGAAGTCCTCAGACCCCTGTAACAACCTGTGATATGAAGAAAGAGATATTTGCCCCTCAGATAAGAAACATCTGTCTTAGATTGCAGGAAAAGAGCAACATATCAAAGCAACACGGACATTTATTATTTATGGCTTCTTCGTAGTAAGAACAGGCAGGATGACTTTTAAACTTTTAAGCTACCTTGGCACTATAGCATGCTGATGTTGAATTATTTCATAATATTTCTAAAGTTTGACAGGATCCCCACTAGGGACTTAAATTCAATTTTGAGCAACTTCAAACTACAAAGAGATTGATATGGCCAAATATCCTACATGCCAGCATTAAAGGATTAAAAGTATTTGGGTTGTGGAAGGAGGAGGTTGTACAGTACATTAATGAAGTATAATGTATATAATACAACACACAAAGTGTAAATGGAAGACACTCAGCTTTCAACAGTCTTGTACACATCAGGGAGTCCAACTTGGCTGCAATTTCCTGATGTGTGCATTAGCATCTAAGCACATGTTTTAAATGTTCACACTTCTCATGTTTGGTACAGGAAACACCAGTATGTTTGGTTCCAAAAAAAACCCTGTCACATAGCACACAAACCAGATAATAAAATACTATTGTCTTCTTCACATGTTATATTTTAAGCATGTTACGGAATTGTGACAAATTCTCTTAATCTGTAAAATTTGAAACAGATGCACATGATTATTTGTTTACAGCAAAATATGGGGCATTGCTGACTCTTTCTTGAACATGTGTTACACCTATTGAAGTCTATGATTTGTGTTGGTTTATCACATGAGTCAAATGCTTCTATACCAGCAACTGATTCTACCGGGGTGTTTGAGCTGACTCACTTCATACATCCAGTGTAAATATTATGCCCCACTGCATGGAACGCTCCAACACAGAAGTGGTGGCCTCCGTACAGCATGAGTAATATAAATTTGAAGAGTAGTGTTAAGAGTCATTGCTAGTTCCCTTAATACGCATGTAGCTAAATATTCCTTTGAAAGATTTTTTCATGATAAAATTATTACATACAAATGCCTTGAAAAATTACAATGCACAAATTGTCAAGGAAGAAAACTGAAAGCTTTCTAAAAACTTTGGCAAATTACAGATGAAGAAGGTTTAAGTCAAAGAAGTCTTCCCTCAGTGCCCAGTTGGACCCCTTCCAAGTCTGATTCTATAATTATGCAGCCTGTTTTATACAAAACAGATTCTTCATATTCGTGGTCAGGTAATTCTTTACTAGGATAATGCTAACACTCTCAGTGAGTTAACAATGAAATGATGATAAATGGCATTTCTTTTTTTTTACTTTGCTGCTAATTGGCACAACAGATATCCCATTAATCTTGCAGTTAAATCCCCCAGTGATTTTCATGTTCTCGATTCACAGAAAATGTATTTGGAATTGTAAGTGAATTTGTATTGACATGGTACGCATGAATTCACTTGTGCTAAGAGGATGATTTGCTTGTTTTATGTGAAGCCATTACTGTTATGCAACTCCTATTGAGCTTTCTGCTTCCCCTAACCTAGAACTAAAAATTAGACAATTTGCCCATATACTACCCAAGAACGGACTGTGTCCCTTCTGCATCACCGACATCACTCATATAATCTGTGATACTCTAAGAACATTTGCAAAACCGATCATTCAGACGCATCACTGTGTGCCATTATTTTCAAGGAAAATTAGCATAGAAATTGTCATTATTAACGGGACAGGGTTGTTTAAGAAATAGAAACAGAAGAACAGGAATAGAAATTGCAATTTGCAATTTAAAACATTAAGTATTCTTCATTGAAATATTTGCAGTTGTGTGACCCTTCAAAGAATGCCACCAGAGAATGCAATGCCATTGACATCTCTTGCCCCTCCCCATCCCTGTGCCACTGAGGAATTATAGCAGTCAATGCTTCTTTTCTTATGGTTCCTTAGACATCTTTAAGGCCATCATTGCAAGCTACACTAGTGGCCAAAATTGTGGAAACCTTTTGGGAAAAGTGTATTTTTGAGGTTTGATGGCTCATAACACCACTTTTTTTGGGAGTAATACCATAAAATTATATATCAATGGAAAGATAATTTAATCAAGAATGTAAGGCAATAACTTTTATGAAGGAAATTCATAAAACATAGAACAGTAGTTATGAAGAAGAAAATTGAAACACATAGAAAAAATGAGTTATACAACAATTATCACCATGGTTGTTGTGGGTTTTCCAGGCTGTATTGCCATGGTCTTGGCATTGTAGTTCCTGACGTTTCGCCAGCAGCTGTGGCTGGCATCTTCAGAGGTGTAGCACCAAAAGACAGAGATCTCTCAGTGTCACTGAGATACAGCCCGGAAAACCCACAACAACCATCGTTCTCCGGCCGTGAAAGCCTTCGACAATTCTCACCATGTCAATTAATACTTAGTTGGGTAACCTTTTGCTTTAATTACGGCCTTACAACACCTTCCCGTGGAGTGAACCAAGTTTTTTAAGTTCTGCAGGTGTTATAATGTGAAACCACAACTGAGTTATTGCTTCTCTTAATTGCGGTTTATTGCTGGGTTGCTTCTCACTAACCAGGTTCTTTAGTCGGCCCCATAGATTGTCGATGGGGTTAAGGTCTGGGCTATTCCCAGTGGAATATGATTATCTTGAAACCACTTTTTGCACACAGCAGCAACATGACATGGAGCTGAATCTTGTTGAAATATAAATGCTTCATTATCTTGGAAAAGATCACGAGTGGAAGGCTTCAGTTTGGGCTCAAGTATTTCATTTTATGTATTTTGGGGCAATTACATTGCCATTTACCACACAAATTCTGCCCACACCTTTTGATGTCATACATAACACTAACTGGGTGTTTCACGGTAGGTGTAATGCAATCAGGATGCAAATCTTCTCCGATTCTTCTTCTCACATATTTTATGCCATCACTACCAAACAGGGAGATTTTGGTCTCATCACTCCAAATAAGACTGTCCATTGTTCCGCTGTCCAGTTAACATGGGTTTTAGCCCAGTTTAATATTTTCAACCTTTGTTTGAGAGAGAACAATGGCTTTTTTCATGGAATTCTAGCATTGAGACCAAATTTCTCCAGTCTGCGCCAAACAGTCCTTGCACTCGACTTCACATTGAATTGTGCCATTTCGTTCTGTATACACCCCGATGATGTTCTTCTGTCACCTAGGCTCAGTCTCTCAATTCTTCTATCATCCCTTGCTTGTGTGCACCTTTCCCTGCCTTTACCAGTCTGGTTTTGTAGTGACTGAGGGCCAAGCTACAAGTGATGAATGACACTTGAATGGCAAGTGTATTTCTCCTGTTCACTTGCCCTCCACTCAATCCACTTGCTGTTCAAGTGTCATTCGTCATGTGTAGCTTGGCCCTGAGTTGCCTTATACCTCTTCAAAAATTTAGGAATGCCACCTTCGGTTAAGTTTCCACCAATTTTTCTTCTAATTTCTTCATAACTGTAGCCTTGTTCACGTAATAGTACTATTTTGCATCGCTTTCTAGGTGACCAGTCAACTCTTTGTGCCATTTCTTTAATTTTATTACGTTTTACAAGCTCACTAAATGAAAGACCACAAAACAAACCAAACAACTTGATAGCAATCACATAACACACTGACAAATGACCTCCTTTCAGCTCCAATACATGACATCAATAGCTGAATCCTACTGTGACCTGATTGGCTCATTGCCAAAACAAGATGACACCTGATCGGCTCTCTAAAGACTCATGCTCATTGGCTACATTCAAATGAAGGAAAGCTACTTCATATCAACCTAAGCAAGTTGAGCTTCCTTTTCCTGGTTATTTGGCTATAACATTTGATAGAATACAGATAATTGAACAAACTTTGTTGCATTACATTCTTGATTAAATTATCTTTCCATTGATATATAATTTTATGGTATTACTCCCCCAAAAAGTGGTGTTATGAGCCATCAAACCTCAAAAATGCACTTTTTCCAAAAGGTTTCCACAATTTTGGTCACTAATGTATGCATGCTGGCTGCCCTAATGTACATGTCTTGGGAATCAGGAGAGAAGACATGTTAGATGCACTCTGTTGGGGGAGGGGGATAAAACAATGCAATAGGGTGGGAGAGGGCAGGGGGCTGTTGGGGATAGATAGGCATTGGAGCACAATGGGTGCCTGTCTGGATAGAGATGCAAGGTAAGGCTGTGGCTTTTGCCACTTCCAAAACACTGGCTGGATTTGAGCCCAGTGGCATCTTAGAGACCAACAAGATTTCCAGTGTGTAAGCTTCTGGGAGTCAGAGCTCTTTTTTCCCCAGACCCCTTGATCAGACATCTTCAGATATCTAAAGAAGATATCTAAAGAAAACTTTTATAAAATGATGTATCCGTGGTGTATGTCTCTAGATAGATTAGCTAAAATGGTCAAAGGTGTTTCAAACAAATGCTGGAAATGTGCGCAGCATGAAGGAACATTCTTTCACCTTTGGTGGACTTTCCATAAAGCAAAAAAAAAAATTGGTCACAAATCCATATGATAATATAGAAAATTCTGAAGAATAATATACAATTTAAACCAGAAGTCTTTTTGTTGGACATAATGGGCAAACTGTTGGGAAAAGAATATGGTATCTTATTATTTCATATAAGACAATGGCAGCAAGGCTTTTATATGCACAAAAATGGGTGGGGGAAGAAGTATTGCCTCAACCGATAACTAGATTATGAAAATGATGGAGTTAGCTGAAATGGCTAAACTTACAGCTTTGATCAGAGATAAAACATTGTCTACATGCATACCAAATTGAAAACCCCTTATTGACTTTCTGAGTAA
This sequence comes from Eublepharis macularius, assembly GCF_028583425.1. Classification (NCBI taxonomy): domain Eukaryota; kingdom Metazoa; phylum Chordata; class Lepidosauria; order Squamata; family Eublepharidae; genus Eublepharis; species Eublepharis macularius. Next base: position 54,580,818 of record NC_072798.1, read on the forward strand.
ACTAGGAAAAGATGAACTGATGATTTGTGGATTTGATTTCTAAGAAGATAAATTTTGGAAAATTAAATAAAGGGAGTAATTATATAGAAAAGGTAAATTTTTTAGTTATTAATGTTTGTAAAGATATTATAGGTGTAGAGAAAATTGAAAATTTCTTATACATGTATTATTTTTCTCTGTTCTTTTTCTTTAGTTTCTGTTTTCATCTTTTCTTTTTTCTATTTCTGTTTTTTTCTGCTCTCCTCCTGTTAATGAGATTTAAAATGTATCAATAATATAAAAATTCTTTAAAAGATATCTATAGAAGGGAGCTCTGACTCTCGAAAGCCTGCACACCAGATATCTTGTTGGTCTCTAAGGTGCCACTGAACTCAAATCCTGCTGTTCTAATGCAGATCAACACAACTACCCACCTAAAACTATTCCTAAAGATTGCCGTCTGAGGGTCAAAATACACAATATGTGTGACACAGGTTGGGATGCAGGTCCCTGACCTGACTTTCCACATGTATGATTTTTGTAACGAATCTTGAAAATGTTGTGTTTTTCCACATGACTCTAAACACTGAAAGGGGGAGGAGGAGGTTCATGCTTCCTTTCCACACCATTTTGCCAGCAGAAACAGCTGCAGGAGGGGTTTGTTGCCCCTTCCTCCAGCACCATTTGTTCATCTCAGTACATGTGGAGCCTGACAAAATGACAAACAGCGCCCTCTCTGCTGCCAGTTCAACTGGTGAAAATGGCATAGATGGGAATCTTGACACTCCCCTCCGCCTCACAGCATTTGGAGCCTTCCAGAGGAACACAATGTTTTCAAGGTGAGTTACACCACTCTTACATGGGACAAGAAGTCAGGTTGAGCACACATATCATGTTTTAGCCCTGAGACTAGAGATGGGCACAATCTGAATTACGATTTCAAAAAAAACCCTATTTTGGCATTTTCGCCATCGTGACTCAGCTAATCGGTTCTGTCCATGGCAACCAATCCAGCGGTCGGGAGTTTGCTTGTTCGGGACTTGATCGGATGGGTCAGTTTCTGTTCGGAATTGCAGACACTCTTGCGCTAGTAATTTATTTCCGGGGCAATGGAGTCAGGGAAATGAGCTGTGTTTGCCCTCCTTCTGTCGCCCTCGAAACACGAATGGAAACCCAGCTTTCCTTGATTAGCAGGCTTCCTTCCAACCACGGAGCAGCAACCCAGGGGAGGGGGGGAAGGGGTGGGCACAAAGGAAAGGCAAAAGGCAGCGTGGGAGGCTGGGAGGCTGCCTGCACCATTTGCCTTTCCCCAGGACAAGGGGTGTGTGGGCAAGCCAGCTGCCCTTGTCCTGGGGAAAGGCAAAAGGCAGTGCGGGTGGCTGGGAGGCCACCTGCACCATTCACCTTTCCCCAGGACAAGGGGTGCGTGGGCAAGCCGGCCACCCCTTGTCCTGGAGAAAGGCAAAAGGCAGTGCGGATGGCTGGGAGGCCGCCTGCGCTGTTCACCTTTCCCCAGGACAAGGGGCGCGTGGGCAAGCCGGCCGCCCCTTGTCTTGCGGGGTAGGTGAACGGCACGGGCAGCCTCCGAGCCACTCGCACTGCGACCAGCTCCACAGCGCACCGGGACAGCCGGCTTGCTGCATGGGCAGGGGCGACTCAGGAGCGTGCACGCAAGAGCCTGACTACGGTTGCCCTGGGCGCTGGCCTCCCTGATTCCCTATTGCAGACTGGAAATGAGAGTTGATCGTTTAGAATTGGTGGCCTGCGTTCGGCAGCAGCCCAGATCCACGAACAGCTGAATCAGAATTTTTTTTTGGATTGGGCCCATGTCTACCTGAGACATACTTGCCTCATTGCAAAGCAAACCATGAATCTTTTGCATGTTTACATTAATCCATGATTAATCATTATAAGAATTATACACAGAGCTACTGCAACAAACATCTGCTTAAAGTAAAAAAAAAGGGGGGGGGAAGGAAATTTAGGAATATATTTAAATACCATGCAAACTTTCTTTTGAAATTAGCTATATTCAAAATCTGTTTTTTAACATAGCAGCCAAAATAATTAGTAACTAGTGACAACAAACTTGTGGTATATTGAACATTAGTATTTATTGTGGCATAAACCTACTTGGTCAGATATATATTGTTATACTCTGTAACACAAATATAAACACACACGCACAGGAGGACAGAGAGTTAGGAAAGTTTACAAAGGTAAGATAGAAATTCCATTATTACATAGATTTGTGTGTTAAATCTTAAGGGCTATTACAACCTGAGAGCCATTTTATGGATATAATTTTAGACTGTTTAATGTTTATATGGCTTGTTTTAATCGCTTGTCTTAATAGGGATAATATTATAGTTGCTTTCATGTTGTTTGTTTTTACTTAAAGAGTCACTTAATAGGTCTCTGGAGACATGGCATTAGGGTTATTATGGGGTGGGAGATTTCTTTTTCTGAAATTCATTTTTTTTTTAGATATAACCATTGATTACTCTTGTTCTCTTTTTTTCTTTAAGAGGAGGATTTCCTTTAATTTCTCTTTCAGTTCTCTTCAAAGATAAATCAAGGCTCCCTTTTGTAACTTCAGCCCTTGAAAATGTTTTCTGTTATGCACCCCAGGGTGATGCTCTAGCAGCAAGACAGGAAGCTTTGTGAAGACATTGCCTGCCCTGAGCATCTACAAAGTGAAATTCTGCAAAATCTCCCTTCCTCCCCTCTCCTCCCCTCTTCAAATTTCTCTTTGGTCAAAAAGGAATTTAATAGACACTGAGTCCAAATTCCTAAAAAGAGAAAAATTGTATGTATTCCACTTTACCCGGCTTCTCCTTGAAAACGAACAGTCCTTTTATTTTCCTCTTTTATGATCTTCCCAATCCTTCCTATCTTCCTACTAGATCACTGCCCTGGGGTGTATAATGCAAAATAGGTGCAAGGACTGAAGTTACCAAAAGGTGCCTTGATTTCTCTTTGAAGAGAAATGAAAGAAAAATGAAAGAGAAATTAGATCTTTAAAAAAGAGAGAGAATGAGAAATCAATGGTGATACCTAAAAAAGTGGATTTCAGAAAAAAATTATCTATCCCATAACAACTTTACTGTGACAGCATTTCCATTTTCCTGAAACAAATATGAAAGTTGCTATAATTCAGCAGAAGCATATTAAAGGACGACTCCAATGTGAAGCTGTAGAATTAGCATTATTTATTGTTTTGATTGGCTCTTTATTTAGTCATTTAGGGAATTTGTATGCAGTTGTTCATTTTTTAGTTGTGATTTGTATGCATTTATTTTCTGTATAAAGACAATCCATTCTGGCCAAAGTAGATAGGAGAAAGTCTTCATTGGCAGTGATGACAAAAAATATTATCCCGTAGGGGCTTGGAACAGGGGCAAAACAAGTTTGCACTACAGTTCATAGGTTTTCTACAATTATTACAAATGGTGGTTTGAGTACTAGAAAATACCATTTCTTCAAAACAGAAATATGTATTTAGGAGGCCAAAAAAAGGCTTCAGAATGTAGTCATATGCAGTTTTAAAGACTTGGATCAAATTCATGAAATTGTGAAATCAAGAGACACTTCCACTGAAGCCAGAAAACATTTATCAGAATAATGGTCAGAATAGAAGTTCTGCATTCATTCCCTAAAGTCAGAAATAATTCTGTTGATATTTAACATATTTTCAATAATTCTAAAGGGTGCATTATTTGGATCAGATCACAATTATTAAAGTTCCAATTACACATCCTACCTGTTCCCCCTGAAATGTATTCTTTCTTAATAAATCTAGTTAAAAGTTATATTTCTTTGGTGTGATTGAACCACTCTAGTAAGTGCTACTTTTAATATTCCCTACAGCAAATGAAAACATAGTAATGTATTCCTCTCCTATAACAGCGCACATATTTAATATTTCATTTGCAGCTGTGTGGGTCACACATTTGACTTTTGTATTAATCTGAAAACTTTTATTTTAAGGAATAGAATAGTGAGACATACTTATTTTAAGGCAAATACGAGTATCAGTTTTACTCTTGAAAAGAAATATTCATAAGAGAAATCTCAGCGATCCATTATCATGAAAAGGTCACTTACTAACCCTGACCACAATCTTAAAAAATTAACTAAATCAAATTTATAAAAGACATTTAAAAACTATGTGATATGCAGCTGAATGCTAACAGACACAGAGAAGAGTCTGTATCGCATTCTTTCTTAATAATTAGTTACTTCTAATTGCCTGGTTCTGCATTGAACAGTTTGGTAATATATTGGTTAAAGGGAACAGTGGCTCTGATAAAGTTATTTATGTGAATTATACTGCCTGTACCAAATGTTTTTGCCTTAGGAACCCATTTAAAATGAAGCAATTGGTACATGCTTTCTAATCTAATTCTTCATTTAATAATTTTGCCTAAATAATTGTGCATGAAGTTATATAACTCTTGTAGGTAACAGTTACAAGATCATGATGAATTAATACAGATTTATTCTTATTTCTACTTTTGCCATCAGTGAGATTAAAATCATTCTATATATGTCTTGAGGCCTTCAAATGATGAATATTTACCAGCTAACTATTCTTTTTGTTCATATAACAAAGGCAGTTAAATTACAGTGAAATGATGGATTCCCCCTATGCAGGTTTCTGAAGTGTTATCAAAACTTTGTTAATCTGTATCTTTTTTTTAAAGGTTTTTTTTTCAGAATAAAATATGCTTGCAAACAGAAATGAAGCTTGCCTTTTTAAAACCATGATCAATTTACTTGTTTACTCAATATTGATTACAAATTAGATTTACAATTCCATCCTTTCAATGTATCAAGGCAGAAGAAACAAGTAAATACTACTAACACTCTTCAACTATCACAACACTTTTTAAATGTCCCCAAAGCAATTGATCCAGATTTACTAATGTTACTAAGTATGGTGATAATTAATTATATGCCCATGTAAATTAGCCAGATAACATAAACTGAGGCAATTAGGCCTTAATCCTGGAATTATTTCAGATATAAATTTATTCTAAAAAAGATCTGTCTTAACTAAATTGTGCATTTGTGATTATCTACCCCCAATGATTTAAAGCATTGTAATCAAGCATACATAGTCTACAGTTATCTATCATATCAAATGCTGGGTTGGATCCAATGAGTTTATGCATTCAATCTCACCCAGTTCTGATTACTACAAACCTCACTTCACATGGCTTTGATAATACACATCTATGATCCCTTTTTCACCAGTAGAAATGCTGATTAGATCCAAACTGCAATCAAAGCAGAGGCTCCACAACCACAAAAAGCTATTTGAAAATTGGGGATGCTCAAACACCCACTTGTTCGGTTCACATCTCATTCAAAAAAAGGAACTGATTTTTTTTAAGATGCAGATGATAAACACAGAAAAAGGGACTCACTGTGTGGATGCAGCCATAAATAGTTAAATCAGTCATAAGTCCTGTGTGCAAAAAAATCCTACCCTTCAGCGTTTGTCAAAGTAGTTCTTAGTTAGTGGCTGCCAATCTGCGTGGACTAGCAGCAGCTTGCAAAAACACGGTTTTGCAAAAACCTGTTTGGCAGGCATTCAAGTAATTCACTTCTAGTTGATCAGACTAGGGGATTGGCTCACAGCAGATCATCTCATCTGAACATATTAAGTTCAATATATGAATAAGTCTGGCATGCGTTTCACAGCATCCCTCTTTCAAACAAGGCAAGTTTGAATTACATTTCTCAAAATTCTCAGCCTCATTTGCAAACATCTAATCTTTCCTTGCTCTGATCCTCTTTTCAAAGATGTTTCTAGTGTCTGTGGTGTTGATTGAAGCAAAACCACTGAAAGGGGGCAAACCAGATATGAAACTGCCTTATATTAAATCATTTCATTGATCCATCTAGTTCAACACTGTCTAGATGTTCCACCAGGCATATGGTTGAGGCCGGTCTTGTATCTATCTAGTGAGCCTCCCTACCAGTCTCTTGTTAGCAGGGAGGGCTGTATAGTCATCTCAGGGGCACTCACATGAGTCATACTGTGATCAAGATGGCTGTTCCTCCCTCTTCCTTTCCTCTCAGGCATCATTGGCAGGGGTGGATGGTATGAGCCACTATCTCATGAACTGTATATTATAGGATTGTAATGATTATGTGGTTTTATTCTGGATTTAAATGTATTGTGGGGAGGGCAGGCTAGAAATCGAATAAATAAAATAAAAAATAAAATAAAATTCTTACAGGCAGTGGCACTGCAAGGTCAAAAAAGAGCTTTCCTTTCACTTGATACCTAAGATCCTTTAACTGGACAGGTAGAGCTTGAATTGCTTCCTATTCTGTGCTCATCCCAATTTTAGAGATATTGACCTTTAGCTGCATCCTATTAGATATCTAGTGTGTTAATATCCAACCTGAGAAACCAACCACTAAATACAAGGCCATGAAACTCACGGAGTGACAGGGCCTGTCACCGTCTCTCAGCTTATTTTGTAATACAGATTGTTTCAAGGATAAAATGGGGGAGAGGATTCTGTCCTAAGCTCCTGAGAGGAAGGTTGGGGTAAAACAATGGCATAGGTATTTTAACTGGGGTTGAGAGAACTTTGGCAAATTAATGAGCATATAGATTTCTTTACTTCATTTACTTGCAGATCTCAGAAAGCCTGCTTTCATCTGGAAAGCATAAAGAGAGTTTACTTATAGCTATCAGTTCTATCTAAATTTTGTCCTTTTAAAATGTACTTGAATTTAAGTCAATTTAGGCCTGCGAATGAGTACAAGGCTGCTATACTATGCTATGCACACATACTTGGAAATAAGCCCCTATGGAGTCACTTCTCAGTAAACCTGCTTAGAACGGAGCTTTAAACTGACATATATGTTTATACTTTATCTTAAATGAGCAGGGATTCAGAATGAGATCAGAGTGAAATCAGTTCAGACACAAGGGATAGTTCTTTTCTGTTTAATGTTGATGGCACTCATGCCAGCTCCATATTAGTCTCATGGTTATATATCCCAAGATCTTAGTTCACTGCTAAATCTAGGTGAGTTCTTTGTCCTAATAGTAAGGTTGTTAAGATAATTCCTCTTCATCCAATTTCTCTCTGAAATCCAACAGGCCTTTTCTTTTCCTCTTTTTAGGAATTTGAGGTCAGTTTCTAATCAATTCTGTTTTCATCAGAGAAATTTGAAGAGGGGCAGGAAGGGAGGATCTGCAAAATTTCAAAATATCACTTTGTAGATGTTCAGAGGAAGGCAATTTCTTCCCTAACCCTCCTACGTTTCTGGTAAAGTACCACCCTAACAAAGAGAACTTTGATTTTCAGAAGCTCATATCCTGGAAAGTGAGTTGGTCTTTAAGTTGCTACTGGACCCAAATCCAGCTCTTCTACGGCAGACCAACACAGCTACCCACTTGAAACTATCCTCTTGTATGTACCATAAAACAACTGCAAGGGTTAAGTTACAAAAAAGTGCACTGATTTCTTTTCATAGAGAAAGCACTTGGGAAGCTTTCACCACCTGCTCTGTTTCCCTTTCTTCCCCTGTGGATTAGTTTGTTGCTGCCAGGTAGATTTCTGAGTTTTTTGTATGTATGCATCTATGTATGTATTTAAGGCCTGTTGCTTGTAAGCCATTTTGAGTCCACACTCAGTAGAAAATACAGGGGAAACTGTTCAACTAAATAAGTAAATATAAAATGAAACAAAAAAGAAATCCCTCTCATAAACCTAAAGAGGAGAATAAGAGAAACCAGTGGCTATATGTAAAACAATAAATTTTTGGAAAAGAAATTCCCCTCCTCATAACAACTGTACCTAATAGAATGCAATTCTTTTCACTGGGGATTTGTGGTAGTTTATTTAAATAATTGAGATTGTTTTTAATGCACCTTTGTGAAATAACAACCACTAGAGACTTTGAATATAAACCATAAATTATGTCTTTAAGCCATGAAATCCAGATCAAGATAAGGAAATCTTACTATTTATGCACAAAGTCACCTAGCCCCTGAGGAAGTAATATAACACACTTTTTACTTCATAAAGTTCATGTGACTTCTATGAAATTTTCCTCAACCATTTATAGCCTCCACTTCAAAGTATTATTTCGTGTCACATTACTAACAATCCTGAAAAGTGAACCCTTTGAAATTTGCTGTATAAAGAAAACACAGAAAATAAAATAACTACCAGAATTCCTTAAGATGTAAAGGTCTCACTGATCCTGTACTCTCTTCTATAGCTAAGCTCAGCAAGATCTTGCATGGAGCCAAAGCACTCTTTGTTTTAGTATGTTTATCCTTTATTTTTATAGTCATATGCTTTTTAATTGATTTTTAGGACAAAACCAACAGCTACAGCAAATAGGGCATGCTACTACAGATATTCTCTATTACCTACAAATCAGAAAGAGGTCAATGGCATCACACGTGCTATAAACTTATTACAGAAAAATAAATGACAAATTCCAATACCGTGATTTCCAAGTTATACTACCACTCCATTGGCTCCCTCTCAGACTAGTTCTACATGCCACAGTCTTCCTTATTGTGAAAGGGAAGGAAAAAAGAAACAAGAAATTATTTATGTATTTGTTTTTATTTTGGTGATTGGTTCACATCTTCTCTGTAATATATACTCACAGCTGTTCACAATCAAATAAAAATGAGATACACTGAAAACAATAATATTAATGAAACTGGAATAAAATGGAAACCTGAAGACACAGAAAATTTTCATATTCAGCAGAATGGCTTCAGCAATGAAAAGGTCTCAGCAAAGACCATCTACAGAGACAATACTTAACAAAAGCACAAGTGTTTTCACTTGAATCTTTAAAAGATACAGCACGGGAAGATTCTCTGTGGGAAGAGAATTGCACAGCTGAGGTACCAGTATTAAGAAAGCCCCCTCTCTTGACAACTAGAGATGGGCACGAACCTAAATACAACCCCAAAAAATTCACAAACCAGGCCAGTTCGTGGTCTGCGAACCAGGGTTTGTGGAAGCTCCTTTCCATGCTGGTTCGTTGGGTCGTATTTACAGGGACAGTTTAAATGGGCATTTCCCCAGGGAAATGGCCATTTAAACTGCCCCTTTAAGGGCCCTGCCATAGCAGGTCCCTTTAAACTGCCCAAACCCCATCACCCCTACCCCCCACCCCCCAGCCCCAGCCCCACACTTGCCTTATCCTGCAGTGCAGCGTCCTTCCTCTCCTCCCAGGAGGGGTGGGAAGGTCATTTTCATAGAATCATAGAATCATAGAGTTGGAAGGGGCCATATAGACCATCTAGTCCAACCCCCTGCCCAGTGCAGGATCAGCCTAAAGCATCTCTGACAAATATTCATCCAGCCTATTCTTGAAAACTGTCAGTGAAGGGCAGCTCACTACCTTCCTAGGCAGCTGATTCCACTTTTGAACTACTCTGACCGTGAAGAAGTTCTTCCTAATATCCAGCCGGTACCTTTGTGCATGTAATTTAAGCCCATTGTTTCGAGTCCTACCCTCTGCTGCTTTCGTTCTCTTCCGCCACCCTGGGGACCTGCAGGGTAATGGAAGAGGCTGAAAATGGCCTTCAAATGGCTGCTGCAGTGGCCATTTGAGGGGGTAGGGAAGCCAAAAATGGCCTTCTTGCCCCTCAAATGGCTGCCGTGGAAGCCATTTTCAGCTTCCCTGCTCCTCAAATGGCCACCGCGGCAGCCATTTGAGGAGCGGCAGCAGCCATTTGAGGGGCGGCGGCAGTCATTTGAAGGGCAGGAAGGCTGTTTTCAGCCTCTTCTGTCAACCTGCAGGCCCCCAGGGTGGCAGAAGAGGCCAAAAATGGTCTTCTTTCCCCTTCTGGGAGGAGAGGAAGGACTACGCTGCAGGATAAGGTAAGTGTGGGGCTGGGGCTTGGGCAGTTTAAAGGGCCCTGCCACTGGCAGTGTCAATGCATCTTCTCCCATTGCAGGAACAGGAGGTATAGCGCCACAGCAAGAGACAGCTCTGGGTGCCACTGCACCATACCAATGCATCATGCACATCCAAAGTAGGAGTGCAATGTTGCATGCTGGTTAATCTTACCCCACAAAGCAGAAGTGAGAGAGCAATTACATGACATTCATCTCAGTGCTACACAGGTATTCTGAGGATAGTGATTTAATATTTCTGTGGATTTCATAAAAACGGGCCCTAAGATATTGCAAAGGAAAATCAACACAGTATACAATTCAACTTGGTCACTCTGGTTTGAGAATGTAGAAACTCCTATGAGGTGGAGGAATATCTATATCTATCCAGACACAGATATATATTTAATAGAACCCAGCTGTTACTAGATATGCTAGCTAACTGTAATGTGAGTGGGATAGGATGGATGTTCTGAAACAATTGTTCTTACCTGGTCCCATTAGAAGCTAAGACTTGCTAGACACCCTGTGTGAACTCATGGAAACAAAAAGCTAATACTTTATAGGCATTAGGCAAGCAGCTGGAGAATATTTTGTCCATCCACACATCACACACTTTGTTTTAATCCATAGCAGTGAAATGACACACACTACCTCTGCAGTTGCAGTGGAACTTTATAAAGAAAATGACTGTAGACTTAAAGCAATAAACATATGTTTCAAAGCCTGTTGAACCTCTCCCATTGAATCCTGAGATAGTAAAAAAAGCCCTGCAGGCCAGAAAAAGACAAATGTTTCATTATTATATCTCAGAATCATATGTCTTAAACAGTTTAAATGTTGTTTATACAGAAAAAATACATTTAAGAGATACAATCTTCCCTTTATGGCTTGATGGGGATTCTGGAAAGAGACTTTAAGAATAATTATCTGGCTGAAACTAATTGGATTTTTGTTCCCAGACAAGATTCCCACCTGACGATGATATACCATTTCTCGTGACATTGACCATATCCTTGCAAATCTAGATTTATGTTGTCGCTATTAAGAAGGCAATTGTGAAAGAAAGACTTTTTGGAATCTTAGGACCATTGCTATTGTCTTGATATGTATTAAAATCGGAGATATAGAGGTTAATAAATTCTACTATTGTTTTTAAAAGATTCCAAGCATTATGAAATCAGTCCTCTCTTTGGGTCATCATGATTTCACTGCAAATTGCAAGAAGCAACCTCTTACACTCAGGAAAAAAATGCTTTCTTGAACGTTCGAAATTGTTCTAAATGGAATTGTAGTTACTTTGTGCATATGAGAAGGAAAGACCAACATGATAATACGATAACTAATGCAATTAGAGCCAATAAACAAAATGAACACCAGTCAATCAACAGAAATAACTCCCTAAACTCAATTTAGCAATTCACTGAGAATAAATAACACTGCATATATTCATGCTAAGCAACAATATGTCAATCCAATATGTAAATAGTAATAAATAGTCATAGATACAAGTTCAAAACATGTAAAGTGCATAGAAATACAATTGTCATATGATAATATTGGCCTACCCCATATAAATATGTATGGATTATTGAATTATTTATTGGAATATTTATATCCCATCTTTCCTCATGGTTCAAAGTAGCTCACAGTAATTATTATTGCAGGGATAATATATGTGGAACACTATCAATGCTGAAAGTGCTGAATAAATCCTTATGTGTTATTCAATAACCCCTTCTGCATGGCCCAATTTCACCAGTTCAGTTTCCATACTGCAGCATTTTTTTTCGTGACCATCTGCACCCAATTTGCTGCCATGAGTAGTCACTCTGGCTACTATGTAGCTTTTCCACAGCTTTCCTGGGAGCATTTATACCCTGATTCCTCCCCCCTCCCCTTTTTCCTCTTCCACTCTTTTTTTAAAAAAAATCAAAATCCAGCATAGGATCAATGGGTTGAGAGGGAGAAATCCAGGAAATAGATTGATTCAGTGATGCATTAATTCATCATGTATGCAAGAAAAGAAAAAGGAGAAAAGGGAAAGGGCTGACGCTGTAATGTTACTGATGATGGCATTGGTGATGAAAGCACCAGCACTTATCAATCCTGACACATTTTGACATGGACAGCACCACACTAACCAAACATGAGATGTGCAAAAGGGCCCAGACAAGCCAATTCTAGGTCTTTTGGCTTGGCTTCTGGGATAGTGAGGAGCTGTCCCCAGTGCAGAAGGGGCCTTAATTAGCTCTTGCATAGAACTGAAGGAACAGTCACTATAGACTGATGAGCATTCAGACAGTTTTTCATCAGTGTTGTTCTCTTTTATCTGCTGTAGAATTTAGTTTTCTCATCATTATTGCTATTACAGACTTTGAGGGGGCTGCATCCATCTTTGCTGAAATTACTGCACTTTCACTCTTATGGTTATATTCCAGAAATATGATGCTTTCCAACCTGTGGTTAAAAAAAAATGAGGCATCTTTAATGATCACCAGCCTAATGATGTGTATGGATCATAATTTTCTATCATTATCCACATTTAAATGAACATTCTCGCCTTACAAAAAATCAGTCAAACTACATAAAGTTTCATCTTGAATGCAGATAATTAAGATGACTGATCAAGAGCAAAGATGCAAGAACTAAATGTAGTTGAATAGTTCTCCCATCAATTGTAAGAATATTATTCACTCACAGCTTGTTCTGTCAAGCTGCTTTAGCTAGGGTAATTGGTCCCTAAGTAACCATGGTAGAAAGAATGTTCTCACAACCTTTTCCTCACCTTTCACCCTATTTCTTTCCTCTCAATTCCGAGTTGCCATTAACATCTTTAGTACTTTCATATTATTAAAAACTTATTCTAATTTGCCTTATGGAGAAGAAAAGATTTATCAAAGACATTAATAGAAAAAGCTAATGGAGGATTATGGGTAAATGTATAGTTTCTGTTTATCTGGTTCCCAGTAAAATACGCTCGTACCTAAACGTAGCTTAGAAGTAATCATCCAGGGGAAATTAGGAACAAGCCTTGAAGTTATTACTCAGCTTCGGATGGTATGGAGTCAACCTAAGTCATCTTTTCCTAAGCCAATTTTGAGGCATTCAGTACAATACAAGTAGATATTATATAGTATATCACAGAGACAGATTATTACTGCCATTAGAATTTTTCCCAGTAGGTCGATGGCCTCCCTTCCTACCCCAGCCCAGGCCCAGGCCAGTACTGCAACAGAAAAGCAGTGCCTGGCCTATATGAGTGACTGCTCAGAGAGGTAAAAGGACTTTTCTTTCCTCTGTTGGGTGGGGCCAGAGGGGTTGGGGGAGGTCCTTTTCCATGGCCATTTTCCCTTACCACCCTGCTTCTAGTATTTTCACACTGCAGTCTCTTTGTTGCTTATTTTTCCTGCTGCCAAGAAAATAACATTTAAACATTCACAGTTGTAGCTAAAGTGAAACAAAGGGACTATAGGTTCCAGTGGCAGAATTCACTTTTCACTGTGTGATAAATAGAGATGGGCACGAACAGCAATACGAAAAAAAAGCCACGAACAGCCCAATCAGCTGTTCACAAACAAGCTGTTTGTGAGGCCCCATTCTAAATGAACAGGTGGTCGTTGCAAGCCTCGTTTGTTGCTGTTCATCAAGCCAGACAGTCTGGCATCTGCAATCAATTCCCTTGTCAACTTAGGCAGGGATTGTCTGAGCTCTGTTTGAACTCCTGCTGTTGCCCTGGAAACCCCAATCTAAGCCCAATTTAGCTTGATAGGCAGGTCTTCCTTTCAAGTGTATTAATAGAGTGCATTGGAGCTTGAATTTTCTTTGTGTGTGGTTGGATAGGGATCTACCCCTTCAAGTTCCAGGGCTGCTGCCAGGCTCTGGGGCTAAGCTATTATTTATTATTGGTACCTTTCCTGGTGCCTTCTCAGGTAAGGTTTCTGGGAGTGGTGCTGTAGAGATCTTGACTTGGATGATGGCTGGAGGAGAGCTTGCTGGCCCCCACAAACAGCCAACCATGAACATGTTCATGAACAGGGCCATGTTCATGGTTGTTTGGGAGTCCCTGTTCATGGATGGCAACAAACAACAAACATCATTGTTTTTTTCTGTTCGTGCCCATCTCTAGTGATAAATATCATCTCAACAGAGCCAAAAGCATATGTGCATTAGTCCAGGAATTTGGAACTTTTCTTGAAATCTTTGCCCTCCTTGCCCCTTCACTGAACCACATTTTTTTTCAGACAAGATAATCTGACATAGAGAAGTTACAAGCATGAACACATCTTTTTTTGATATCAAGTCTGAATTTCTTGATTAAGGCACATATTTTGCCAGATGTTTTCAAGAGGAACTAATTTGTATTACTTCCAAAGCAGCCCTGGGTTTGGAAACATGTTTTTGAAACCCCCTTTGACTTTTCAGATTTTGCAATGTCTGAGATTGCAGAAGAGACTCCATGTTTGATATTAAAATTGAGAAATTAAGATTGAGCTACTGGGAAGATGACTCACAGGGAGTAGCTAAGTTCCCTGGAGCTCAAGTACATTAACAATTGCTCTAGTCTACGACTTCCTAAGGAATCATCAGAGTTCTAGGCATGAGAGTTCCTTTGCACTTTTGTCATTTGGGAGGAAATCATATGCCTACCTCTTTTCTGGATTGGTTTAGCTGAACTAGGCATATGGGAGGAACTTAACTTTAATTGGTGTTAACTTAAAGAATGCAGCTGAATATCAGGCATGAAAAAGTGATTTTTAAATTATTATTATTGCTCCCCCTTTTCTATTCTGTTTCTTGGTTATGTCAATAAAGTTACCTTTCCTTCCTTAGGGCACTTATTGCATCAGCCTCTGAACTGTGTCAACTTTGGATTCAAACAATACCAGAATCTTTATTCTGGTTCTACAAACGTAGAGGATACTCTGCCCATGCCTACCCTAACATGGGGACCAATTAGGGTAATAAACCCATTGCAAGCCTCCTCCCCTTCCCATTTGTCCTTTGTAGCACTCCACCAATCATTATACTAACTGAAGAGCTAGAGCATTTCCTCAGGAAGCATTGGATGGGGAAGCATTTACTTAGAGAAGGAGGAAGCAAGCTTGCCTCCTTGTCTAAGTAAAAGCTGTAGCGAGCAAAATGTAGTGGTCTAACCACTCTAAGTGTTGGGCTAGGATTGGAAAACCCAGGTTTCAGTCCCTACTCTGCCATAGAAGCTATTTGGGTGATCTTGGGCCTTCAGATACTCTCAGCCTAACCTACTTCAGAGTGTTGTTGTTAGGATAAAATGGAGAATGTTGTAAGCCACTTTGGTTGCTTACTGGAGAGTAAAGTGGGGTAGAAATGAAGAAAATAAATAAATATACATACATACATAAAGGAGGACAGGGGTGGGAGCCATTAGGTTCAGTGATGAATCTAGCACCATGAAGAATCAAGCCAAATAGATTGAAGACATTTCAGTGGAACTGAAAATGGCGCTTAACTGATCTCCTAGGAATCAAAGGAGAGTGATGACAAAATAACTTTCTAAGCTTAATAAATTGCATATTCTAACTCAATTAACAATGCTACATGTAAGTGCCTACTTTCATAAAATTAAAGAAAAATCCAACATTTATGTCTACTTATGGTATATCCCTGTAAAACACTCAGTCCTGGATGACATTAATTGAATTTCCAGAGGCTTTCTAAAAAGTTGTCAAACATCAACCTCTGCCCATCAATATCACATAAATTACAGAACATTTCATCTTATATTGTCTTGAAGCTGAAAAGGTGTCAAATGTCAAAATAATTATTGAATCAGTTTCAACTCATGAATAAAAAAACTAATCAACAAGAATTAAAATCAAGCAAAGTGATTAGCTGGCATCTCTTTGATTAAAGATTAATCAAAGGAAACTAAATCACAGGTAATTTATGACCCTGCTGCTTGCCAATTTTTTGTTCCAGAGTTAACATTTGCCATAGTTCTCATTTGTATTTGAATGGTGTATTATACCAATCAACTGTGAAGGCCCCAGAGGTATTACGGAGGAGAAAAAGGAAGTCTTTCATCAAAGGCCAGTTCCTGTTTCCTGAACTGCAATCCAGCTCCAAACATTACTTTCCAGATAACAGAGTTCAGTTAAATTTGGGGCTAAGGGAGAATGAAATTGCAGACATACAGGAATTCCATTTATGTACAACATTTGCATGGAAGGAAACAAACTTCAGTAGCTACCTGGGTATGAAAGATGGTAAATATTTCCAGCATCTTGCTAAATTTTATAGCATTGCAGTGTTACACCATGGTTTCTGGAACCTAGAACAGTTACGATAATCAGAACAGTCATCAAAACCAGTGTTTCCTGTACAAAAGCTGACCTCATATGAAGTGTAAAGGTCAGCAGACAAAGAAGGAGAGAAGGTGCCCAGAGAATGGAAATTATGTCCTGCTCTAATGGGGTCTGAATGAGTTCAGTTCTAGTCCTTCAAAATTCCACTCCATAAAATTAAATACCCATAACAATAAAGAAAATGTGTGACTTTGTGTTATTTTTAGCTATAGCCTTCCCCCAAGCTTTTATTCATGTCACCTCTGGGATCTAAGGTAAACTCAGCCTGAGAAAAGAATAGCAAATCATTTTCTTTTAATTACTCCTCCAGGAAATCTGTTAAAGGAGGCTCACACTGGGTCATGTAAAAGCGCTATCACAAATCTTTTAAGTCACAAATGGATTAAGGGGGAAAGCTGTCTACTGAACAAATGGGATGCTACAGCGACATGTTCCCAGGCAAAACTTCTGCTAATTGATTAAGCCAAGCCAAGGGTATGCCTGTGTGTTAAGTCACATTTTGCCCTGGTCTCTACTTGTATAACTCATTGTATATATACTTTTCAGGATGGGGGGGGGTTGAATTCATGGGCAATCGTTACATAGTTAGGCATGCTAAAGTCTCTTGAAATCAATGGGATGGGCATATTTTGCAATGCTGGAGAATCATTATCTTTCCTTTGTCTACCTCTGCAACCAATTGATTTGTCTCAATTCAGGAATGTGAGGGGGGGAATCAAAATATATAAGCAAAGGGTTTTCTTAAAGCATCCTTTAGATGGATTTGCATCTTTTCATTTTTTTTAATATAATTTTTCATTTTATTTCTCAAAAAACTATGGAGCATGCTATGCTAAACCAAAATTTTGTGCCTGAGAAATTAAGCTACACCGTTTAAGAATGTTGTTTACATAGGGCTAATACTGTAATATTTTGCATATAAATTGCACTTTCTTATTAGTTGGAGAAAACATTGCTGAAGGTATATGGAGGGAGTGTAGAAGAACAGTTTTGCAACTATGCTGATGAAAATGAAAGTTACAGAACAGATCTGCTTTTACTAGACCAACTTTTGTCACATTTGAAAGATTCAAGGCATTCTCAAGGCATTCTCAAGCAAATAGAAAGGTAGCTCAACTATAGAGAGATGTTACTTGTTCCCTGATACTATAAGGGCAAAAGAACCAAAACAAAAGCTGTTATGAAGATAAAAAGATGTATGGCCCAGTTCTGAGGACTGCCAAGGCGGAGATGATTGGTCATCAATGCAAAACCAGCACAAATAGTCCATTCCCTAAGGACATTCAAAGGCAGGAGAGCGGGGAATGTCCACCCTTCAGCAAGGTACAGATGGCAGAGTAAGTACCCTGGAATCCATAATAAAAATAGCAACACTCACCAATCATACAATGACAGCCAATGATGCTCCTGTGAGCGGCACTACCACTGTCTCTTGATGCCCACCCCAGAGATCCAGCAGACAGGAAGGAAAGATCCAGCAACAGCACAACCCCAACACATGCACATGGCCGGAGGAGCCCAACCAGTCCATAAGGGAAGGGTACCCCTTCTCCAGCAGAAGTGCTGCTCTGCTCTGAGTCCCAACATCCTCCCCCCCACACACACACATTAAAAATTGAAAGAAAAGACAGAGACCAGATGCAAACTCTCAGATCCCACACCAAAGACCTCTAGCCCCAAAGGATAGGTTCGAAGGAAACAGGCATTAGGGAGTCCACTGCAGCCCTGACATCACCACCAGCTACATGGGGCCAAGCAGATCATAGCACAGACTAGCATGGCTCACTGGAAATGATAGCATGGCCAGGGGCTCCTGGTTCAATCCCTATGTGGGGAGAGGCAGGCAAAAACCACAGAGCTGATGGCCTACCCCAGAGATCCCACCACTTCACCACCCCTCTATGCTCCACCCATGGCAGCAGTTCCCTTGCATCCAAACTGCAGCCCATGCACCTGCACTTCCAGGCTGCATGGTTTATCAGATGCCAGCAGTGCTTTGGGTGAATGTTGGATCCCAAGACCACCCTCCCAAGCCAGAACAGGCAAACTCACCCTTGGACCACCCCTCAGCCCATTTCCCATGCAAACCTCATGCAGCAGTCAGTAGGGCGAGTGTGTAGGAAGGCGGTGAGGACCAATATGTAGGGTCAGTCTTCAAGCTGAACAAAACTGAAGTCCAGTGGCACCAGAAAGTCTGACAACAGTGACACAAGCATGGGTATCCCTGAGTCAGAACCCACTGTCTCAGCTGTGGGAGGGGAAAGCCATAAGGGGAATTCACAGATTGAGGGGGGGGGCAGGGCAGGAAGTCGAACTGGTCTCATCCATTCCCAAATATTCTCATCCATTCCCAATTCCCAAATACACACAGAGGCTGTGTAGACAGGCCAGCCAGTGGGCAGAGCAATGGGCTGTCCAAAAGCTTCCCTTCCTTCCTTGGGCAATCTCAGTGCTACTGTCTTGATAACTTTCCTGACAATCAAACCTCTGCTATAGTGGCTTCCTTTTTAGCCACGGTGATAAAGAAACAAAATCTTCATGAGCTTAGATAGTTTAAAGTGATAATGACGAGTTATGTCTGTGTGAATTGGGTCTGTTCAAGTGTACAGTTCATATTTTGTTGGTGTTTGTATGGCTTATGGCTTCGGCCGGAAAAGCAATAAACAATAAACAAACAAAAGCAACTTGTTTTCCTTAATGGCAACAAATCTGCAACAGGTAGCCATTCCAAAGGGAGCGACTGAGCTACCCTCAGTATTACTATTGGTGAGAAGAGGAATGAGCGCAGCATGCATAAATACATTTGTCCTGGGCAGTCTTCCTGCCAATCAGGTCATCAAAAGAGGAGGATCAGCACCACTGACCTCTCTCCCCACCCATCTGCTTCAGAAATGTCCTTCCATTTTCATTTTCATTTAATTTAATTTAACTATGTTGGAGGGAAGGTAGGAAGGTGCTATGTGCAACTTTTTTTTTTCATAACCCAGCCAACAGCATTATCTCCTGCCAATCAGAAGCAGGGGTCTCAGGAGAGCAGTGCTACTTCCTGCATCATCTTCAGAAATATTCATTCCGCTCCATTGGAGAGGAGGGGCATGTGCAACTATGCATCTTTTCTTTTTTTTACCTTCCTGAGCAACAGTATTGTCTCGGTCAATCAGAAACGGGAGTAGTTCTTCCCACCCATCAGCTTCAGAAATGTCCATTCCATTCCATTGGAGGGGAGGGGGGAAAGTGCTCTCTGTGTTTGCATTTGCAGGGGGGCATAACCCAGAAACATCATTGTCTGCTGCCAATCGGATCCAGGAGCATGACCCCTCCCCACCTATCAGCTCAGAGAAGAAGAAGCTATAACAACAGTGACATAGTTGGCTCGTGATCTCTTCCTGTTCCTATGCCTGTGTCTGAGTGATGACTTGGAAGTTGCGCAAACTTGAGCCTCAGTTTTCAGATATGTTTGTTCATTGCTGCCACTTTCCCTTGTTTTTTTTTTCAGTATGAACACCAGGGAGGAGGGTTGGTTGGATTACCGTAGGGGCATCTTGGGAAGAGATAGAAGGACATCCCCTCCCCAAATGTCCAAGCAGCTCAGCCACACCACCACAATACTATCCTCAATGAGACTGGAAGGAGGCTGGATGGTTGCATAGCCCTCTGCGCTGAGTTGTCCATTGGATCTTCCAGAGAGCCAGAGCTGTGTCTGTGCCCAACTCCCCCAGCCAGTCAAGAGGATGGGTCTACAGTGTTCACAGGAAGGGGGAAAGTCTAGTTTGGGAGAAATACAGCACTACCATATAAGGGTGCAATGGGGGCGCAGCCTAGGCCATGCATGGTTGGGAAGGCTTGGCTTTGGCTTAGCTCTTGCTTTGTAGGACAGCAGAGGCCACAAATTGAACATCTGTTGCCCTGCAGCCCTGACTGACAGACAGCATGGGAGCATACTTGAGTTTGACCACCACCACAGTTGGCTCCGAGTCCAACTCCTATGGTGAGCAGGAATGTGTGTAGGAGGGAGTAGCTTTAGGTTTGCACAAGTTTAGAGACAGGTGTGTCTGTCTTGGCCATATGAGTGTGTGTGTGTGTGCGCGCACACGTGTGTGCATGCGTGCGTATGCGTGTGCACATTTTGCACTGGGACCCTTCATGGATGGTTGAAGGTATACACAGTGTTATCCAAATAGGAGGTCTCTTTAATTAGTTGGGGGAATTAGTATTCAAGGAGATAAGTGAGAGGGTGTAACTGGGATTCTCCGCCTATGTCTACAGGGATTATTCCCTTAGAGAACTCTCAAGTAGTTTAGTTTTTTCAATTTTTAGTACACCTTTCCCACAAACAAGGTCAGGGCAGATTACAACAACAATCACATACAAAAACATAGAAGATAAATGTATATAAGTCAAAACCAATGAATATACAATATAAAATACAAGACAAACAATACTAGTCCAAAATATGGCATCTGGCAAACAAATCAAATAAAGAATTCAAAACACTGTTAGTCAGACAAGTGGGTAGAGGTCTGTCAAGATCTAAAGCAGCAGAAGGCAGAGCAGAACCAGAACAGGAAAGGCCAGTAAGACAATTCCCCATGGCCTCAACTGCATCCTGGTGGAACATCTCCATTTTACAAGCCCAGCCAAAGTGCCACAGATCCCACAGGGCCCAGATCTCAACAGGGAAGGTGTTCCACCAGTCCGATGCCAGAGCTGAGAAGGTTCTGGTTCTGGTCAAGGTCAGGTGAACATCCTTAGGTCAACAGATGTTGATCAGCCAAGCATAAAGTCCTCTGGGGGACATGTAGAGAGAGATGGTCCCGTAGATATGTTGGTCCTAGTCTGCTAATGACTTTAAATGTCAGAAACAAAACCTTGACCATGATCCAGAATTTAACTCGGAGCCAATGCAACTGGCACAGTACCTGATGGATATGTTCTCTAAATGGTGTCCCCCTAAGGACATGTGCTGCCGCATTTTGAACCATTTGCAGTTTCTGGGTCAATCTCAAGGGTAGCCCAGCAGGCAAATGTTTAACCAAACAAGCAAATGTTCAACCAAAAAGGTCTCTTTAGTATCAGAGGAATAAAAGGCAAGCATACAGAAAATGATAAATAGTATACACACAGGACTGAGAAAACAGTGAGAAAATGAGAAAGCAGTTTCAGGAGAAGGACGATAATTAAGGAGAGGCCCAAATGAGTTTGAGGGCACGTCTTTGGATCCAAAAGCACACACGCTCAGAGCACATGGGTGGGGAGCCAATTATAATGCAAAATGTTCTCTGGGGCAATGCTGACATCTTGCTCCCAAAAATAAAAACCAAACGGTTTATCCGGAAGTAGAACAGTAAGTTGGGAAAGATTTGATATGACTATCTGGGATGGTCTCTAGGTGAAAATATTGCTTGATGACATGGTAAGCACCAGATGGGAAGACTCTCAGTCTAGTTGAATAGCTTTGATAAGTTAAATGGATAAGGGGAAAGCACTGATGAAGGAAGCCTTGTTTTCTCTGCATCTCTCCAGGGCATGGAGGGATAGTCACTCAGTCATCCACCTCTCACTCACGTCCTGGTAACTTTCCAGTTCTCCTGCTCAGCTGGCATCTGCTCTGGACCAGGCAATGCCTTGGACTTATGCATATGGGAAACGAGTTTATGATATTTCATCCATAAACTGCCCTCTCAGGGAGCAGAGGGGTGAGACTGCTAACAACAGGGGGTTATTCCAGAGAGACAACACTCAGCATTAACTATGACTGGCAGCTGAAGGCACTGAAGAGGGGCCCTGAGGCGCAGCAGTTGCTGAAGGGTGCAAAGTCCAGGCTACGTTGTCAAGGTAGCCTGGACTTATGCAAGGGGAATGTGATAGGCATGTGCAGACTCCAGGGCTAGGGCAGCTGGATTTCTTCCCCTTTTCATCTGTTGGTGTCTGGTCACCTCTTCATGTTGAGACTCCAGAGATGAGGTTGCTGTTAGGGTTCTCAAAAGAGACACAGCCACCTGGCATGGACTTTGCTCTCCCCCTTGAGTTTTACTTCTGAGTGCCTCCTCAGTGTTGCTAAGTGTCTTGTCTGAGCCTCTCCCTGCACTGAAGTGCAACACTGTGTGCATGGCAGAGATGTCTGAGAGAGTTCAGTAGCATAACTGGTTGGGTGTTCTGGCTGGAGTTAGAGCCAAACTACAAGTGACGTCTTACACAGGTTGGACACTAGTCAGCTTCCCTCAAGTTTTGATTGGAAATGTAGGCATCCTGGTCTTGCAGCTGTAATGGAGAGCCAAGCTGTAAAACCAGGGCGCCTACATTTCCCATCAAAACTTGAGGGAAGCTGACAAGTGTCCAACCTGTGTAAGGCGTCACTTGTAGTTTGGCTCTTAGTGTGAAGGCCCATCTAACAGAGCAACATGAGATGACAAACAAACAGAGTCAGCCTCAGACAACCATGCCTTGATGTCTCTGGATCCTCATTCTACTGAAAATTAACCACCTCATATGTCCTTGATGCATGTAAATGGTAGATAAGAGAGAACTGTACTTGTTAAACAGCAGTAGCTTATCTTTTGTATTAACTAAGTGATTCATGAATCTTTCCAACCAGAATCCAAAGATCTCAAGATCTTCACAGGGAACTTTTAACACCCAGAGATGTTTCCTTACTATCAGTGTCACAGACATTTGAGTACTAGTGACTGTGTTCTTAGACTCTAAAGTTGTATCTAGTTTGATATTAAGCAGTAATATTACTAAACATACCTCTAATTTTTAGTGTCATAATCTCATTTGAATATTGTTGCTCCCTTGTACACATTAAAACCAGTGTTATTTTCCTGCCATTTTCTGTTGTCTTGTATTGAATTTTCCCATTAAATTGATACGTCTTAACATTAAGAGATGAAATCAAGAAATAAATTGCTATGAACTCAGGACAACACCAACAAAATGGCTAAAATAAGGTGTTAATGGTGCAAAAATGATATGAAGCATACCAGGAAAGCTGCAGCTATTAGCTTCTAATAAAGACTGTTGCATGCTGCAGTGATTTTTAACTGGAACAAAAATCTCATCAGAATCCCCGGTACAAGCTGAATGAGTTTAACACTAAGAACAACTCCATGCAAAGTTTGATTGTGTTAATAGATGCTGAATGAGCTGGCTGAATCCCACAGGTCCCTCCACTGGAAAAGATATCATAGAAAAGCTTGGGGGACAGCATGAAAACGAAATTAAGGAGTAAGGAGGGAAAATCACTGGACTCATTATACTAATGTCAGTACTAATAAAAGAAAATGAAGTGTTACTTTAAGATTGCTTTGTGGGCTTGCCAAGCAAGCAATGAAGTTTGGTTGCTGCTGTACATCCCAGAGGAGAAACACGGGAAATAGGAAGGATATAATTACAGATCTACACTAACTAATATATAATGAATATGAGAATCCAATTTACCTAGAGAGATCACGGACCTCCAAGAGGACCTCCAAGAGAGGATTCTTGTGGACAGAGTGACCTCAGGAAATTTCCTTTATTTCATTCTGAGGATTTATGCTGAAAATCAGAGGATAAAAGAAATTAAAAAGGAAAAGGGGGGCTCTTTGTTTCCAGACTTTAATGTGAGTAGCCTGCCCCATGAAAGGACTTTATGCACATTCCAGAAGATTTTATGACATTCCTAGCTACTTTAAAAACAGCTAATATAGAGAAACAGCAGTATTCTAATTATTTATTATATTTTTGCAGTGGTCCTAAGGAGATTCCCTTCAAGATGGATTAAAGTATCTTGTGTAAGGTGCTTGGCTGAAAACAGATCTTACATAATAACATTGATTCATGTCATGATTTATTAAAATGCTTACATAGCATGGAAATGTCTGGGATTATTTAGGGAACTACTACTGAAATGTTTTCTTTTACTCTGCTAAAATGGTTTGGGCCTGTATATTGTGTTTGAGTTCCTATCATCTTTTTTAAAAGAATGAAGTAATAATAGAATAAATAATAATAATGCAATAATAATATTTGATTTATATACTGCCTTTCAGGACAACTTAATGCCCGGTCAGAGTGGTTTACAAAGAATATTATTATCCCCACAATAATCACCCTGTGAGGTGGGTGGGGCTGAGAGAGCTCTGGAAGAGCTGTGACTGGCCCAAGGTCACCCAGCTGACTTCAAGCAGAGGAATGGGTAATCAAACCCAGTTCTGCAGATTAGAGTTACACTGCTCTTAATCACAAACTGGCTTTCAATGTGGCCTCGTCTATGGATATGTAAATCCAGAGACTGAAGCCATGAACAAACAAAAGGTATCATTCCACAAAACTGAGAAAAGTTGTTGTGAAGATGAACCTCCACCACACAAAAGCCAGAGTGGTATAGTGGTTAGCATGTCAGACTAAGATCGGGGAGCCCAAGTTTGAATTCCCACTCACTTGGTGGCCTTGGGCCAGTCATGAACTTGCAGCCTACGCTACTTCACAAAGTTGTTGTGAAGATGAACCTCCACTTTTAGAAGCAGTAAACCCATGAATACTGGTGCCAGGAGACAATTTCAGTGCAAGGCCTTATCCTCTGTGCCCTCTTGCTGGCCCTCCATAGTAACTGGTGGCTACTGTTTGAGACAAAATACTGGACTAGATGAACCAGTAGTCTGATTTAGCAGGGCTCATTTTATCTTATGTTCATAAGATAAAATGGAGGTGAGGAAATGATGAACACTGCTTTGAGTCCCATTGGGGAGAAAGGAAGGTATAAATGAAGTAAATAAATAATAAATATTGCTGAAGATAGAGACAGATAAAAGGTGGATGGGTGAGTGAGAAGAAGAGAAGGAAGGGGGGTGAGGATATTAATGCTACCAGGTGAATGAAAGAAAAAATAATGTGGAGAGGTGGATACAGGACAAAGTGAGCCCCCACCCTCAAGTTCTTGAAGGTTCCGTACTACATGACTGGGACTGTAGACCACTCTGCACCTGGACCTGACCTGGTAGCCACAGCTGCCATACACCTAGATTAAAGGACAGTAGCTCTAGGGTTGCCAGGTCCCCCAACTCCCCCAGTGGGAGATCAGGGGCCCGGCACTTACCTTGCTGTGTTCCTGTGTGTGCACATGCTCCCGGCTTATATGATGACATCACTTCCGGGAAGTCCAAAGGGTGCCACACCACCTGGGGGTGCACCACACCACCCAGGGTGCTCCATGCCACTTGGGGGCATGCCATGCCACCCAGGGGCACCCAGGAGCACACCCTGGGAAGTACGCCCCCCACCAGCCAGGTAAACAGGGGCAGGGGGTGGATGGTAGGATCAGGGGATTCCTCACCCCAGGTGGAGGAATGGCACCCCTAAGTAGACAGCACCACTCAAGTGGGACCAGTGCTGTGGCAGCTGGCACTACACAATAGGGCACCACTTAGCATGGTGGCAGGCACTGCTCAGAAGTTTTCCTAGGAAAAGGGAAGGACAGAAAGCTGAAGACGGCAGGGGGGGGAGCAGATAAATGTAGAAAAACTTGGAGGCTATGGAGGCTTTCAGGCAAGTGAAAGAGGAAATAGTAGGTGAGGGGTAATGAGATGCCCCCTGCAAATCCTTGGGGGTCCCACACTAGTCATCAATATATCTAACTGTCAACATGGCCCAATCTGTGGATACTTAAATTGGGAGACTGGGGACATTGACAAACAAGACATATCTTTGTGCAAACTTGAGAAAAGTTCCAGTTTTGCGAGGGGGGGGCTGAATTATAAAAAAAATGTTAAGCTCCCTAAATGACAAAAGCAGTCTGTGTAGCTTTAACAAATGAATGTGCCCAGTGACAACTGCTAGGCAACCAAAACAATATTGTCAATATTTAAGCTTTGGTCTCTTATCAATAAAAGGCAGGGAGTGAGGTCAGGGGGTTTCCCAGTGCTGGTTTGGCCTTTGAAGGAAGATTCATTGGGGTCAGGCCTAATAGCAAACACAAGAATACCTGCTACTATTTCCATGAGTCACAGGACTGGCTGCTCACTACTGCTTAATAGCAGCCACCTCATGAAAACCAGTGTAGTATAGTGGATAGAGTTTCATGATATGGGCTGATTCTGCACATGTTAGATAATGCACTTTCAATGTACTTTATCAATCGTTTGGGGTGGATTTTTTGTTCCGCGCTCAAAAATATCCATTCCAAATGATCTATAAAGAGGATTGGAAGTGCATTATCCAATGTGTGTGGAATCACTCATGATCTGGGAGGCAAGATACAAATCCACACTGTACTGAAGACGATGACTGCATTGCATAATGGAGCCAGACTTTTTCAGGGGAACAGCTGCCAGGCAGAGGGAAGGAGGGGAAGCTGAAGACAGAGATAATAGTAAGCTGGTTGGTGGGTGGGAAGAAAGGAAAGAAGCAGGAAAAAGAGAGAGGCTATGGTGGCTTTCAGAAAAGGGAAAGAGGAAATAGAAGTGGAAAGGAAAATGAGATGCTCCCCGCAAGTGCAAGTCCCTTGCTTTTAGTCCATAATACTGAACCATCACAGTGATACTTTATTTACAACAAACTGAAGAAACAGAAAAAGGAAAATGTGCTTACCTGTGAAAAATAATTTTCAGTCTGTCCTTTTGAGTCCTGATAAAGTGTTACACAATGTTATGTAACAAAATGAACAGGATGTGGACAGAGATTTTAACACATTGGTTCAGTGTTCTATTTAATCAATGAGACACTTGGCTGTCACTGTTGCATTTTTAAATTTACTTGTGCTGTCAATTTAATTCATTCACATTACAGAAAGATAGAGCAGAATCCTGTTCTTTAACATGACATCAACAAAGTGGTTCTGTTTGACATGCAGTGAAAGAACACAGCCTTAGGTTTTCCAGTGCTGTTTGAAAACTGATAGACTTGTAATTATTTTAATACTATTTTAATACTATCAGAGATAAGTGTATATTTTTGTGATTTTTTAAAAATCTAGCCCTGTTACATACTAAAACTTGAAAACAGGCACTTGCTGGTATGGTCTCAGAAACCACAGCAACTTCTTCTAGCAATCTAAGAGAAGCTTTTTGAAACCGTGTAAGACTTTACAATAGACAGGGGTACTGTTCCCTGCTGTCCTTATTGTCCATGTAACCCTGTTATCTCATCACTTCTCTATGACCTCTCCAGTCTGCTTCTGCTACACCAGTCTTTCTTTTTAAAAATCCATATTATTTGAGAAAAACAGGATTATGGGGAAAAAAATGTTGAAAACATAATATAAATTTGCTTGATTTGCTTATGACAGCAAGATTTGGATTACTTTGGCCTTGTGTCTGATATTTTTGGTCAGAATGTATAAAAACTTGATCATAGATAAAGAATATTTCAGTCCTTATATAAACAGACTACATGATTAACTTAGGAGAAAAATATAAAGTCTCTTGGTAGCTAAGCTTTACATTTACAGTTTGGACTAGTTAAATATGTTCAGAAACCAATCCAATCAAATAGTTTCAGAATAGTTGTACATTTAATGAAGGCCAAGGCTATAAACTAACACTTCGAAATTCAGCTGTTAATTTATGATCATTAAATAAGTTCATGTACCACCTGTTGTAGCAGTTATAGCCGACCACATACTAAGGGAAGTATTAAAGGATTTGGCTGTGAAGTCTCAGATTGGTCAAACCACATCCTTGCCAAATGTGGAATCTTGGCAATGATGGGGGTTTCTATATGTTTTGAAGAGCAGCAAAATAGCAGAGGGCTAAGTTACTGGCAGAAGTTTCTACCGTACCAATGTTTCCTTATTTCCTGACTGGTTTAGGTACATGTTTTATTTGTTACTCAGGTATAGGTGCAATAATTTCCCCTTTGAAAGATCAGGAATGTTTATTCATTTCCAATGAATGAAAACCGAAGCCAAAAAGATTAAAAAATGGAAACGTTATGTCATTAATGTTATCAAAGATCTGTGCTATACTGCTAAATAATTAGACTATCTGGGTAACAGCTTGTTAGGAAGATGAACTAAGATGTTAAACTCAATTATTCCAGATTCTACCTGGAGAAATTTTTGTTCATTAACCAGCATCTTTCCCAATGTGTTAATCTGAAAGAATTTCGTTACACATTTCTATACTATTAGGACTTTATTCTTTGACAAATTATTCACATTCATAATGATAATGAGCACTGTTGCAGATGTTCTAAAGATGTGTTCTAACAACGGGGGGGGGGGCAGTTACTTTAATTAACTCTGTGGTCAATTGAACTTTATTCCTGGCCTTGCAAGTGCACCTGACTAATACATTTCCCTGTGATGTGAACTCTTCTTACTGTGGCAAAACACTATTGCCTGTCATTGTTTTTTGGCCATTTCTTTAAAATCTATATAAAAAGCCCTTTTAAAAGTCCAGCTTTGCACAACTTGTGGAATTGTATCAAAGTGGAAGCCTTCCTCACATACTCTGGAAGGGTGTTCCACAAGTAAGGGGCAATTACAAAACACACAAATGAATGGGCAAAGGCTACCCAAAGAGATAAACAACAAGCCCTAATCAGAGGAATACAGGGTTTTTAAAATGTAAAATCCTGATCAGGAACAGAAGTGGCTTTTCACATTGTTTTCCCCTTCTCCAGTTTATCATCACAACAACAATCTTGTAGGTTAGGCTGAGACGGTATGACAGACCCAGGGTCAACCTATGAGCTTCCATGTCTGAGCAGGGATTCAGACCTGGTCACCCCAGATCTTAGTAGAATACTCTTAACTATGACACCATGCCAGCTCTCCAGTTGCTACTTGGGTTCATTTTTGGACAGTTAGTTCTTCAGGATGTGGATTCTAGTCCAAGAAGAGTGTGGAAAACTATCCTCCATCTTAGAATTCATCCTAGTAATTCAACCGTTAGCAGTCAGATGCCTTCCTCATGCTAAAAGGGCAGTTTATGAATAGAACATCATAAATGCTCCTCATAAGTGCAAGGCACTGCCTGTCTCAGAGCAGATGCAACTGTGTGGGAGCCTGGAAAACTACCAAAACCTGAGTCAGAGGCAGTTGACCATGCCCCGGAGAGACACAGAGATAATGAG
Organism: Eublepharis macularius; assembly: GCF_028583425.1. NCBI lineage: Eukaryota > Metazoa > Chordata > Lepidosauria > Squamata > Eublepharidae > Eublepharis > Eublepharis macularius. The sequence goes on from NC_072798.1 coordinate 54,610,099, forward strand.
GTTTATCAACGCCCTGAAACACTTCTCACTCGCCCACCTATTCTAATCAAAGCTATTCAACAAAGCTATTCAACTGGTAGCTCTCCCATCTAGTGATTAGCAGGTCATCAAGCAATACTTTCACGTATAGTCTATCTGAGATAGGAACCATCAAACCTCTCCCTATTTATTGCTCTGTCTCTGGACAAATTATTAAGTCATTGTTTTTGAGAGCAAGACATCAAGCTTGCCCCGGGGAATATTTTGTCATATATTTTGGGAATATTTTGTCATGGGCTCCCCGGCCATGTGTTCTGGTACATACACAAGTTTACTTGAGACTCTGCTCTTCTCCATGAAATGCTGGTCATTTTGCTGCCTCCATGGACCCCTCTGCTCTGCGAGACGGGTAACTATTGCCCTCCCTGAAACTATTTTTCCCACTTTCCTCCCTGATTTTCTTAGTTAACCTTGTATGTCTGCTGTGTGTAATTTTCTGTATGTTTGCCTTTTATTTCTCTTTAATAAAAAACCTTTCCAGTTGAACATCTTCCTGATTTATCTGAGAGTTCTCTAAGGGGATAATCCCCACAAACATTGGTTGAAATTCCTAGTTACTCCCTCTCTCTTGCCTCCTTAATGCTAATTCCCCCAGCTAATTAAGGAGACCTCCTACTTGGGTAACACACTCAGTGGGACTGCAAGCTGTAAGCTCATATCTAGGAAAGGAGAAAATTATAGGAGATTAATAAACTATTACCCAAGTACAGAACACCCCAGGGTTATGTTAGTTATGCAAATAGCTTTGTCTGAAGTAAAACCAAACTGTTTAACATCTTACATCTTGCTGCAATGTTACGCCTAAAGGGACAGAGACTAGGGCACCCAAAAAGTCAGTTAGTCATTTGTGCCTCTTGAGACAAGAACAGAACAGAACAACTCTAGGAGGATGGACTCTCAAAGGGATTATAAATTCTTAGAATACAAGAAAGAAACCCTCTCTTCTCTTTGTTCATCTTCTTTGGATGGGCAAAAGCCATGAGGAACTAATCATTTAGCTAAGGACTCCATCTTGACCACATGGCAAGGGACAATGGGAGAAGTCCCAACTTTGAGAACAAAGGTAATTATAGACTTCCATGACGGTAATGCTGCAACTTCCAGAATTACTAGTTTATGTTAATTAGGCATCATTTAGGATAAGTGTAGAGTGTGCCTCTGTGCCCTGTTTGCCCTCAAGGGCAACCAGTTTGCCATTGTGTGAAACAGGATGCTGGATTAAATGGACTCCTAGTCTGATTCAGCAAGCCCTTCTTATATTCTTATTAAAATAAATCACCATTAATTCCATTTACATACAAGAGAAACAAAGTCAAAAGGGTAGACTTTGTAATGAAGCAGCAGGGGGTAAGAAATTCAAAATTATTCCTACTTGTGCTCCAGTGCCCATCTTGCTCCAATGCCCAGCTTGTGCCCAGTGTCATAAGGACTTTCCTAATGTCATGGTGAATGACAAAAAAACCTGTTGCAATCTACAAAAATATTTTGATTAAAATTTATACAAACATAATATATGGGCAGAGTCTGCTTAGAGTAAAGGGAAATGGAGTTTAAGAGTACAATTGTTATTAATAAAAATCTGTGGGATTTGCTAGTTTATACCTCCAGTAAAATTAACTGTAAATGTAATTGAGCCACATTTCATTTAAAAAAACTGATAACACTGTTTCAAATGAAAACTATACAGAACTGTGGGATAAAAAATATTTCTACTTTTGAGGACTTCAGAAGTTAGTTAAATATTTATGATGGCCTGATTTATGTTTTAGAATTGCAGGTTCTCAATTAAGTTAATGTATTTCTGTAACAGATGTAGATTTGTTTATAAAATGAGGGTTTTCTCCTGTGATCTCTTTAGGTTGTATAGGCAGCATTTCTTTCCAGATATTGAGAGAACAAGAAGGAAATTTCAGCTCTTCACTTGTATTATATTGTTGAAAATCTGACAGGTGAAAACTTATCAATACCCTATTAACCTCCCCACCCCCACCCCCACCCCCAAAACCAGAAGTAATTGGAACAAGTTGCTAAAGTACTGCAAATATGGGGATTTCTGGGTCATGGAAAAGAGCTACAGGGAAGGATGAGGAGGAAACATCATTAAACCTTTTCATGCTTTCCAAGAAATACTACTAAGGAAATCTAATGGAAGGTTCATGTGCATTGCCCTATTCCTGAAATATTTCCCATTTGAGTACTTTGGCTCATCTGAGTAGAGGTCTCATTTAAGACATAACTAACAAGCCAATCCACAATGTGGTCATTTGCCAGGTGGCTGCCTTCTGCATTTTTAATTCATAGATCTACCATTAATCACTCAATCGAATACAGTTATATTGTAGGAAAGGTCTATACTTAAGCCATACCAAAATCATAATTGGCATTTCAAATTTGGATGTTTTTGAAAGTACAACCAAATGGCTGGCAAGTCTAAGGTTACCCCTTTTGAACATTACTAATATGAGCTACTGAGAGGGAAGCTTTAAATCACCTGATGTCCTTTACAGATGGCTGAAAAGTTAATATAACATAAAATATAGCTTATTAGTGGTTTGGAAGCGTCTTGTTTATGTGCTGGAGAGGACCAGAAAGTACTTCAGGATATTTATGTGCTGCCCACTAACCAGGAGATAGTTTACCAAGTCCACTCTATTCAACAAGGGCTTCTTCTGATTTCTGTCTCTGCATCTTTTGGCGCTAAGAAGAGATACTTGTGGAAAGAATAATATGTTCATATACTCTTTCCTCATTATTCCACTATTTAATTGAAAACAGTAAGTCTGAAAACACCTAAAAGCCATGCTTCATGTCCTACCCCATTTTATATTCTAGCTGAAAAGTTGTGTCCTCATGCACAGCCCAAGTTCCCTAACCATCTTGTGTGACTCAGTATTAAGGTACACATGTTTTACCAACTCTGGTACTTCTAACAACAGTTCCAACTACACCCATTAAGATAATTCTTCATTCCATGCTTTTAAGGTTTCCCTAGATGTAGAATTTACCAGATTTATATGAAACAGGAAGGAAGCACACCATGATTTATACCATAGTAATTACTCTGGATCAGCATCAAGATCTAACCTTTGGCACAGTAATTCTTCACACAATATCCTAAGCTTAGTATAGATTATTTTGTTACCACATGACTACCCATATTTTAAAGTTCTGAAAATATACAGGGCCAGACTAGTACCCAGAAACAGCCTGCTACAGGGCAAACCTAAAGGAACTAACAACAGAACACCACTGGTTGTCATCTATGGTTCCCAGCTCAAACCCATCCGTATCATCAGTGATTTACAGCCCATCCTAGAAAACAATGCATCTTTCTCTCAAGCCCTGGGTGGAAGACCTCTCCTTGCCTACAAACAGCCCCCCAGCCTTAAACAACTTCTCACTAACAACCATGAATCGGCTAGCAGAGTCACCAACACAGGGACCAGACCTTACAACAGACCCAGATGCCAACTCTGCCCTCATATCTACCCAGAAAATACGATTACAGGACCCAATGGCGTCAACTACATTGTCTCTGTCTCTTACAACTGCTCATCCTCCAATGTGATATATGCCCTCATGTGCCAACTAGACATGGGCACAAAAGGGAAAAAAACCCAAACAAGTTGTTCATTGTTGCCAACCACAAACAATGAACAGTAACGAACATGACCCTGTTCACAAACATGTTTGTTGTTCATTGTTCATGGCCCTTTAAAGATCCCTTTAAACTATCAGCTGGCAGGAGGCAGGGGGGTTTCACCCCTGCTGCCTGCCAGCTCATAGTTTAAAGGGCCCTTTCCTGCCATGTGAAAGGGGCAGGACCCTTTAAACATCCCACAAACTGACCTTCCCAATGTCCAATACCTACCAAATTTGCAGGGGACATAGTCCTCACTGTCCTCCGTAGACCCCCAAAGTTTCAGAGAGATTGCACCCCGGGAAAGTCATGATGATTGGGTCTCCCCCTTTGTTGTCATTTTCTCTTCACAGTGGCAAAAATGGGACTCTCTGGTGGAAGTTACTTTGAGGGATTACAAACTGACCTTCCCAATGTCCAACACCCACCAAATTTGCAGGGGATGTAGTCCTCACTGTCCTCCAAAGACTCCTCCAAGTTTCAGAGAGATTGCACCCCAGGACTATCTCTTGGAAGGCAGATACTTTGAGGGGTTACAAACTTGCCTTCCCAATGTCCAATACCCACCAAATTTGCAGGTGACATAGTCCTCACTGTCCTCCGATGACCCCCCCCCCCCCAGTTTCAGAGAGATTGCACCCCGGGAAATTCATGATCCATGGGCCCCCTTCCTTTGCAGTCATTTTCTCTTCACAGTGGCAAAAACAGGACTCTCTGCTGGAAGCTACTTTGAGGGGTTACAAACTGACTTTCCCAATGTCCAACACCCACCAAATTTGCAGGGGACATAGTCCTCACTGTCCTCCAAAGACTCCTCCAAGTTTCAGAGAGATTGCACCCCAGGACTATCTCTTGGAAGGCAGATACTTTGAGGGGTTACAAACTTGCCTTCCCAATGTCCAATACCCACCAAATTTGCAGGAGACATAGTCCTCACTGTCCTCCGATGACCCCCCCCAGTTTCAGAGAGATTGCACCCTGGGAAAGGCATGATCCATGGGTCCTCTCCTTTACTGTCATTTTCTCTTCACAGTGGCAAAAACAGGACTCTCTGCTGGAAGCTACTTTGAGGGGTTACAAACTGACTTTCCCAATGTCCAACACCCACCAAATTTGCAGGGGACATAGTCCTCACTGTCCTCCAAAGACTCCTCCAAGTTTCAGAGAGATTGCACCCCAGGAAAGGCATGATCCATGGGTCCTCCCCCTTTGCTGTCATTTTCTCTTCACAGTGGCAAAAACAGGACTCTCTGCTGGAAGTACTTTGAAGGGTTAAAGCCAGAAGGAAAACCAGAAGGAGTTCAGACAGAGTTCAGTCCCTGCCGTTGCCGGGGGAATTGATTGAAAGGCCCCAGACTGTCTGGCTTGACGAACGGCTGACAAAGGCAACAAACAAGGCTTGTAACTACCACTTGTTTGTTTAGAATGAAGCCTCACGAACAGCTTGTTTGCGAACAGACGAACGGGCTGTTCGTGGGTTTTTTCATTCGTAGTGCTGTTCGTGCCCATGTCTAGTGCCAACAATGTCCATCTGCTCTGTACATTGGACAAACCAGCCAACCTCTGTGCAAAATAAAAAATGGACATAAATCTGACATTAAAAATGGCAACATCCAAAACCCAGTGGGAGAACACTTCAATCTACCAAGACATTCCGTCAAGGACTTAAAGGTCATCATAGTTCAACAGAAACCTTTCAAAAACAAAATCCAACAGGAAGCTGCTGAATTGGAATTCATGTGTAAATTTGACTCAGCCAGACTTGGATTGAATAGAGACTATGAATGCTTATCTTATTATCAGAAGTAACTGATTTCATTATCAGAAGCAAATTGATCTCATTATTAGAAGCAAACTGATTTGCATCTACTACTCCCCCCCCTCACCACCTATATATATCTAGCCAGTTTCTTCATCCCCTTCATGCATCTGACGAAGAGAACTGTGGTTCTTGAACGCTTATGCTACAGTAGAATTGGTTGGTCTTGAAGGTGCTACTGGACTCTTTACTATTCTGGAAATATACAGTGAACTAGAAAACCTAGGCAAAACAAACAAAAATATTTCAGGAAAGTATATGGACCCTAAAGGAAGCCTAATGGCTGATCTATCCTTTGGCAGAGCATTGTTATGCTAAGACTATAGATATGTGCAGAATTTCAAGCAGTTAAACATTTAGAGTCCTGAAATATCAGGAAACATCTGCTTCTAGTGCACAGTTCCAAAGTCCACTATGATGAGGGATCCCATTCTCCCTGTGGGGATGGAGGATCTCCCGTTTTCACCCTCCACCTCCACCTCCACTTACCTGACTAGTGGAGGAGGAAAGCACAGGAGCAGTCCTCCTGGGCATGCTCCTAGGGTGGCACGATGACACCATTCCCAGGAGTGATGCCATCGTGCCACCCCAAGAGCACTCCTGCGCTTGGCAGTGGGCCAATTTTGGCCACCAATGGGCCTGTTTTGGCCAAAATCAGCCTGCTGCAAAGCATGCACACACACCCATGCCTGCACAATGTATGCTGTATCTGGGTTCCCAAGAGAAGCTAAAGAACTTTCCAAATACTTGGAGCTGGAGATAATTGCTAGAGGAACAGCATGAAACAGGAGAAGTGCTGGCTTCCTGTCGAGTGGTTCTGAACAGCTGTTTAATCTCCTTCTATCTCCTTATTCAAGACTTGTGAGACCCTAGGGTTCTCCCGCTTGGGATACGGCAACCGCCTTGCAGGAGTCCATCTAGAAAAGAAAGAAAATTGTGCCCATTGTGTAATTGAGCTTCAAAGATTCTCTGATGTGTCTTTAATATTATGTGGATTCTCGGATGTGAATACATTGTAATTAATTGCTTAGACTCTCAGATGTGAACATACTGTTATTGTGATTTGTGATTGTATGAATTCATTTTTTGCACTGTGGACTTTAGACTCTAGGAATGTAAAGTTATTGACATTAAATAGTGATATTAAACAGTGGTAATAGTTAGGCACGGTGCACTTTAAAGAAATTACTGTTTCTGCTGCTTTTTTCCTTGTTCCTTATCAGCATCCCCACGGGCCCCCTTTGTTTAGGAGGTCAAAATCACCCTGCTGCAAAGCATGTGCACACCCCCTTGCCTGCATAATGATATCACTTCCCAGAAGCATCATGGGCCCAGCAAGAAAGTAAGTGCCAGGTCCCTTGCCTCCCACTGGGAGGCTAAGGGGACCTGGTAATGCTAACCATGACTGCTAATGGAGGGACATTAGATATTGGACACAACACAGCACATAGGCATGGCCTAAATAGAAAGCAAATCTCAATAACAAGAACAAAGAGCATGTTTTCTATTTCAAATAATCAAAAATATAGCATGATTAATTGAATGGTATCCAATCACAGTTGTTCTTTCACAGTTTTCAATGCAAATTCAATGTTTAATTTTCTAGAATGCAGGAGACACACCACTCATATCAAATAACATTCAAAAAGTATACCAACAAGAACGATGGGTATGAGCTTTCATGAGCCACAGTTCACTTCTTCAGCTAGATCAATAAGAGTAGCTGTGTTAGTCTGCCTGCAGCAGTGGAAAAGAGCAAGAGTCCAGTAGTACCTATAAGTATCTGAAGAAGAGACCTATGGCTCACAAAAGCTCATACTGGACTCTTGCTCTTTTCTACTGGAATCAATTTGAATCACTATTCAGAGGAACCATGCCTAAGCTATATGGGATGGCTGCTTTGAACTCTAAGCAGGCAGGGAAAACCCTAAATTATGCTTATGTTTCTTTTCTATACAGAAAAATCAAATATATAATCATGATCTTTATCAGGATTATTCCATGAATATGGCCAAGTCCAACAAGCAAATTGTTTTGTGCAGAATGTGGCTTAGGAGAATGAAGGAAGAATTTAACAGATGACAGAATGATTCTAAGCACTATAGAAATTCCTGAAATTAATAAGGATAAATTTGTATTTGAAGTTGAGTATGAAGTAATCATATGAAGTAATCATTTACATTATCAGAGAGATGCTCCGAATGTGTTAGTTTGAATATCTTTTCCTATCATTTGCAGCGGCACAAAGGCTGCAAAGCAGGCAAGAAAAAGAATGTGCTGTTGAGTTACAACATACTCGTGGTGGCCCCAACCATGGGGTCTTCAAGGCAAGAGAAAATAAGAGATGGTTTGCCATTGCCTTCCTCCACTTAGAAACCTCAATCCTACTTGGAGTTCAGACTCCTTAAAACCATATACAATCCAATCTTTAAAGATTGTAATATCAATAATCTACTCAGATGCCTTCCACAGCATAAAATCCCACATAATTCTATGATTCTATGACTCAATATTGGAAGAGGGAAGGCATGAAGGGATGAGCCAGTGCTAGGCTCTCATGATCCTTTCTTACATGCCCAGAGTAATGCCGATCACAACTTTGGGTTTAGGAAGGATTTTTTCTCCAGGCCAGATTGGCCAGGGATCCTGGGCATAGAGCAGGGGTCAATATGGGAGGTGAGAGGAATAACTGGCAATGTGATGAGTTGACCTTTGTGGTCCCTTCCAGCTCTATGTTTCTATGAGCAGAATTCAACCTTACCTCCGTACAGCTTCAGCTGCTTAAGGAGGGGGTCGTTCTTTGCTCTCCTGCTGGGATGGAGAGCGGAGCTGTCCTGGGCATCCAGGGCTTTGCTGTGTGGGTGGAGCCAGGAGCCGTTTCGGCTGCTCTGACCGCGCAGCTTCAGTCGCTGCGAGAGAGCTCGGAGGAGAAGAACATGCGTCCCTTCTCCGGGCTGGTGGAGCAGCGGCGGAGAGCGGCGGCGGAGTTGGTTCGTGCTGTGTGGGCAGCGGCAAGTGGAGCCTCGACCAGGATCTGAGGAGGGAGCATGGCTGCGGCTTCTTCGCGCCGGGCGCTCTTCAGGTCTGTGGATTGGGCCTTCAGCGGCTTGGCGGCACAACTTAGTGCGCGGCAGGGAGCGCAGCAGCGGCTTCCTCACGGCTTGCTTTGCTACGGGCCGCGCGTCCTGGCGCTCTTCAGCCTTCTGGGTCAGGCCTTCAACAGCCCAGTGGATTAGCAGCGGCTGTGATGGGGCCTTAGAGGGGGGTGGTACTTCCACAGGGTCTCTCTGGGGCGACCTTTCTGTTGGGGGCGGCTTTTGCTACCGGCCTCAGCGGCCGGCAGAATAGGCAGCGGGGTTGGGACGTTGGTGGAATAACCCACCCACCCCCGCTTTATTAGTATAGCGGTCTGCGGGCCCGGGACCTGTTACCCCCCCTTTTCTGTTTCACAAAGGGGCAATTGGGTGCCCATCAGGGTGGGCTTTTAATTGCTGGCGCGGCACTTGGGTGGAGGCCCCCCCTTGGTGAGTCTCTGGCTCTCCCCTTCCTTTACACCCATCACTGGGTTGCTTTGGCCAGGTTGCCTTGTGGCGTTTTAGGCTACATTTTACGCCCTTTCCTGGGGTTTAGCAGCCAACGGCCATTTTGGTTTCTCAGTGGCCTCCTCCTGGCAGCCATTTTAGGTAGGAGAAGCTTTCTGACTGCAGCCTGGTGGGTTTGGGGATGCCTCCTAAAAAAGGGGGTGGCCCTTCTAAGGGCAAGAGGCCGGCTGCAAAGGCCCCAGCTAGGAGGCCTGTTCCTGCAGGGTCTTCCTCTGAGGAGGAGAATGAGTGGGTGGCCCAGCAGGAAATTTTAAGGAGGTTGGCTGCTCTGGAGAGGGAAAAAGGTGTCTCCACTGGGGCGGTGGTAGTACGGGAGCGACCTAGGCCCATATGTGGGGCATCCAGGGATGTAGTCAATAGAGAAATATTAAAGCGTCTTTCTGCATTGGAGGGGGCTACAGGTGCAGTTGCCGGAGAGTCCAGCAGAACCACTGTGGCGGCGGGGCAGAGTGATGGAGCGGAGCAGCAGCTGGTTGAGTTGGACCATGGAGATGTTCCGGATCCTGCGCCGGTTGCTTTGGCAGTGGAGCCTGCTGAAGGTTCTGGTAAGGACGTCCCACCACACAACACTTTTCTTTGGCCTTGGGAACCTTGGGGGCATAATGAGACGCGCGGGTCTCAACCAGTAGCTGCTGGTGGCTACCCGCAGTTGCCCTTGCCTTGGGCTTCTGGGATTCATTGCCCGTGGTTTGGGCCTGGGTCTGGGGTTGCAGGCACACAACAGGGGGCCCCATCATCATCTACTTGGGGCGGTATGGACGTGGCATGGGGGCAGCCTCGGGCTGGGCTGTGGCCAGGGTACCAGGGAGCTCCTTGGGGGTTTTATCCGTATGCCCCATTGGCATATGGTAATGTCCCTTTCAACGCTCTCCCCTTTGGTGACACTGCGTTGCCACTGGGTGATCATCTAACCCAGGCAACGCGAGATAAGATTGTGAAGGGTGAGTATGTAGATGTCTTTTCCCTTCTTTTCCGTGAATTGGAAAAGAAGGACAAAGATGAATTAGATGATAGGGATAAAGAAAGGCTTAAAAGGAGGTGTGTCAATAGGAATTGGCACAATTGGCTCCTGGGTTTCCTCATTTATGCAGGGGTGATTGTGAGGGCTCAGCACCAGAGGGCTGCTGCCCTCTTTCAATACTTAGATATCATATACAACGGCTACACTGGCTTCTCAGGTGCTGCATGGATGCAGTACGATGAGGAGTTCAGGATGAGGGCTGCACTTAACCCCAGTATTCCTTGGGATAGGATTCACCAGCAGCTTTGGCTGTCGGTGATGTCACCATCGAAGCCTAACCTGGGGGATCGCTCAGACAGCGGGCACATGGTGCAGCGATCTGCTCCCGCTTCTGTGCCCAGCACCCGCTCTGCAGCGGGGCAGCCAGTTCAACCCCAGCTGTTATGTTGGGAATTTGCATTTAAGGGAGCCTGTTCTCTGAAACCATGCAGATTCAAGCATGAATGCCTTTCCTGTGCTGGCTTCCACCCCTACAATTCCTGCCCTAAGGCTAGACAGGGAGGAGGGGGGCGGGGCGGGGGGGGCAGGGGCGGTGTTAAGCAATCAGCTCCAGGTAAACGGATCCAGCCCAATAAGGCTGAGGGTCCTTAAACGGCTTTTGCAAGCTTATCCGCGCAAACAGGATGCGCTGTTTTTGTTAAGGGGTTTTTCCATTGGCTTTAGAATTCCATTTCAAGGAATACGATCTTCTTATATGTGTTCGAACTTGCGTTCGGTAGTAGGGCTGGAGGACATGGTGAGGAATAAGATAGGCAAGGAGTGCGCTGAGGGCTAAGTGCTGGGCCCCTTTGATACCCCCCCCGGCTCCCAATTTGAGGGTTTCCCCATTAGGCGCAGTGCCTAAGAAGGCGGGCAGCGAGTTCTGCCTTATTCATCACCTGTCCTTTCCCAAAGGTGAGTCTGTGAACGATGCTATTCCTGAGCACCTGTGCTCAGTTTGTTACACATCTTTTGATCAGGCGGTCAGGGTGGTACGCCACTGTGGCCAGGGGGCGGAGTTGGTGAAATGCGACATTAAGTCAGGCTTTCATCTTCTCCCAGTGCACCCCGATGATTTTGAGTTGCTTGGATTTTGTTTTGAGGGAAAATATTATATGGATCGTGCCCTACTGATGGGTTGCTCCATTTCCTGCGTGACATTTGAGTGTTTCAGCTCCTTTTTGGAGTGGGAACTGCAGCACAGGGCATGTAGCCACAATTCCTGTCATTATTTAGATGATTTTATGTTCGCTGGGGAGGCTGGGACCAGGCAGTGTGCCCGGTCGCTAAGCACCTTCACCCAAATGGCTGAGGAGCTGGGTGTTCCTTTGGCAGGGGAGAAGACGGAGTGTCCCTCTCCAGTAGTAACGTTTTTGGGCATTAAGATAGACACATTGCAACAGTGTTTCCGTCTTCCCCCGGACAAGGTTTTGGACCTCAAGATTAGGCTCCAAGAATTCAGGGCAAAGCGTAAGGTGTCCTTAGTAGAGCTCCAGCAGTTCGTGGGCCACCTGAACTTTGCATGTAAGGCAGTGGCACCGGGAAGGGCCTTTTTGCGGTGCCTTTGCGATGCCATGTCGGCCTTGCGGGCCCCACATCATCGCCTTAGGATTTCTAGGGGGATGCAGGAAGACTTGGACATGTGGTCCGACTTCCTTGGGGGTTATAATAGGGTTACTTTCTGGAGGGAGGACATGCTGTTAGAGGCGGACCTGCAGGTCACGTCTGATGCATCCGGCTCTATGGGTTTTGGGGTGTATTTCCTCAGGCATTGGTGCACCGAGCGATGGCCACCTGACTGGGGTGCCATGGGTTTACTTAAAGACCTGACCTTTTTGGAGTTTTTTCCCATTCTCGTGGCAGTTCACCTCTGGGGCAAGGAGTTGGCCAACCACGTTGTTCACTTCTGGTGTGACAACATGGCTGTGGTGCAGGTTGTCAACTCTTTATCCTCCAAATCTGAGCGGGTTATGAGGCTAATCCGGGCATTTACGTTGCTGTGTCTCCACCTGAACATTTTGTTTAAAGCCAAACACGTTCCAGGAGTGAGCAACGGTGTGGCAGATGCTTTGTCTCACCAACAGATGGTGCAGTTCTGGCAGTTCGCTCCGGAGGCGAACCAGGTACCAGCACAGATACCCCTGAACTTATGGCTCCTTGGGAAGCCAAAGCGTTCAGGGCCATAAGGCTTGCGGTGGCACCCAGCACACGGCGCAGTTACGACAGAGCGGTAGGGCAATTTTGGGGGTTTAGGACTGCGGAAGGCCTACAGCAGTCTTGGCCCATCCCTATTGAGCATCTGATACATTTTTGTGTGTATCAGAAAGGGCGTGGACTGGCGGTTAAGTCCATCAGGGGCTAGTTATCTGCGCTAGTGTTTGTAAGCAAGGCTCGGGTGTTCTCAGAGGCCACGGGGGACTTTCGAGTCCGGAAAATGTTAGAGGGTTGGTCGCGTGAGGTTGGCCCTTGCGTTGACCCCAGGGAACCTATATCGCCCTCAGTCCTGAAAGGACTTATCTCTATTTGGGGTACGGTGTGCAGCTTGGAATTTGAGGTCAGGTTGTTTCACGCGGCTGCTTTGTCAGCCTTTTGGGGGGCTTTGCACATCAGTGAATTAGTGGCTAGGTCTAAGGCTGACAGGTCCGACCGGGCTCTCCGGGTTGGGGATATTGAGTTTGTTGACAGTGGGGTTTCCATTTTAATCAGGAAATCCAAGACAGATCAGAAGCAGAAGGGGGTGACCCTTCACTTGGGGAAGTGCATTGACTGGGATTTGTGACCGGTTCATGCACTACGCAGATATATGCGGGTTAGGACCTCTAACCCCGGGGCTTTATTTTTCCATGAGGACGGTTCCCCCTTGACACTTTATCAATTTTGGGCAGTAACTGAACGGGCACTGGCCAAGTTGGGGCTGGTGGGGGTTAAGTTTGGAACCCATTCTTTTAGAATTGGGGCTGCGTCCACTGCGGCGGCAATGGGGTACTCAGTGCAGGCCATTCAGGGAGTAGGCAGGTGGAGATCCTCTGCTTATTGGTCCTATGTTCGTCCTTTAAAACAGTTTTAAGAGTTTACTAATTGATGTTTCCTAGGTGCTGTCTCTTACCGAGAGAAGCGACGAATTTTGATCTGCAGACACAGCATGGTGTTTTGGGCAGCCCATCAGGCCAAGCGGTCTCCTGTTGGGTCCCAGCTTGGTCTCAGTGAATGGGCTTCGGTAGAATGGTTGGGCCGGCGAGGCATGCGCTGTCCAGGTTTGTTACCGCTGTTATTTGAGCAGCAGCGGGGACCCATACCACACATATTGGTAATACATTTAGGGGGGAATGACCTTGGGTTCATTCATGGTAGGGCTCTGTCACTGCAGGCGAAATGGGACATGCAGGAAATTTTGTTGCAGTGGCCCAGGGTCCTCATAATGTGGTCGGCCATGTTGCCTCACAAAGTGTGGCGTGAGGCGATGGACCGCCAAGCCATTAAAAGGGCCAGGATGAAGGCCAATAGGGCCATTCAGAAAGCCTTTGGGGAAGGTTTGGGGGTGTATTTACCTCACCCATGGATTAGGGCCACTGTTGCCGGCCTCTATCATAGTGATGGGGTTCACTTGTCAGAGGCTGGCAACACAATCTTCCTCAACGACTTGCAGCAAGGGCTTCAGTTGGCCGTAGGCCAATAGTGGGGTGCAAGGGCCTAAGCGGAGGCTTGGCCCTCACGTTGGTGGGATAGAGTTGGGCTTTAGGCAGCGGGCCGGTGAGCACCCTTGGCGCTTCCCTATTTGTGGGGAAGAGGAGCCTGCTAGGAGTGGCTGGTACTGCTTGTGATGGCTGCCAGCGTGCGTGGGCAGGCTGCCTAGGTTAACCCCATGCACAAGTCCTGCCTCACTGCTGTACGGCTGAGGATTAGGAGCTTGGAAGGGGAAACCATGTTGCCTGGCTGGCCGGGTCTCCTAGCCATCTCTAGGGATGACTCGTACCCAGGGCTTCGGGGCTCGCCCAGACAGGTCAAGGCGGGGGTCTGTGAGTGACCACATGGCTTGACCTGTACCGCTTTACCCTTGCCGCAGTTTGGTTAATGTTAATGTTGAGGTTATTATAATAAAGTGGCCCTTAGATCCAACAACGTTGTCTGCCTCTTCATTCCCACTAGGGGAGCAAATAACATGTGGTGAAATACCTGGGGATGCTCAAGTGCTAGATTTTCTGTATTGTCCTCAATTCACATGCAGGCTGTCTCTTGCTCAGCACATGTGCATGCTGCTTTCACGGGAGCTCTGTTTGTATAATTGCATCTGCAAAGTGAGTAGGAATGCCACCACCAAGTCGGGAGGGAGGGCAGAGCACCAATTCAGCTCTGTTTCTGCCTCACTTTTTCTTGTTTTTCAGTGCTTTACAGGAAGACGCCGCTCTTGCCTACTCCCTTTTGAATAACTTCAGTGGGTTTTAAAAGAGACCCCGCCCTTTCTTTACACTCACATCAGTCAAAGCAGATGCCCTCTGAGTTATTTCATTTTGCTCCTGAGTTACATTTCACTGTATAGTAACGTGCCGCTGCCATTTTTGCATCAGGCTGTTTCTCCCCCTCACCCAATTAGCAAAAAGCAGATATTGTGCTGATGTTTCTGCAATTCCACCTGAAATCCTCATTACATTATTTACAGTGGACAAATAGTCCATATGGCATGGAAGCGCCTCCATTTAACATTTCCCCTCTGTAATGTAGTTAGTAGCAAAGTAGTAATGTAGCAAGTAATGTAGGCTCCTCAGACTTGCCAATTTGCATTTATTTAAGGTGTGAGAAAGTGTCACGATCTGTATTTCAATGAATGGATGTGAGAGGAGCAGGAAACAGAGAATTTGGCAGTTGTAAACAGATAATTTCCTTGTCAAAGATTAACTACAGGGGTAGCAAAGAAAGGCATTGCCAGGGCTATTTCTTTATAGAAATTTAATGCAACAGTTTGCAATAATTTCAAACCACATTGTTATCAGAAGGGAAAAATAGAAAACGCTGGCACCTCATAATATATTTTTTTTAAAAACAGCAAGGGGTAACAAGTAAACATTATTCATTGATCTTTGGATAGGGAAACCTTTATAATCAATACAACAAATAGTTTAGAGTAGTTGAAAAATTGCAGTGCTTAATATTTGGAATTGAACTAGGCAATGCTGAAAAAGGCTTTGGTGCCGCTGAAAAAACACCTCACAAGGGAAGTTAAATAAGCAATAAGGTATGGGGTTAAACTAGAAAAAAAGTGTTGCATTTAACAGAAGAGGGGAGGGATGTCTCAGAGAAAGGAGAAGCATCATGTGTCAATTGATAGAAAAGCAGTTAAGATGGAACTGATACCGAATGCTTGAACATACTCACGCGGAGCAAATGGAATTGTGCCTGTACAAGTGAGTACATGGGAAGTTGGAGGGGGGACACATGAAATGAGGTGCACTTGAGTGTCCCTAGGTAAATTGTAATGTGTATTTCCACTCTATGTTTCCTTGTTTCTATAACCCAACATAACCCCCCACATTTAACTGTAAATGCTACTATTATAAGCAGCCTCTACTATTATAAGCAGCCTTGAATGATGAGGAGTGGCAGGGTAGAAATGTTTAAATAAATAAATAAACTTCACTACTAAAGGCCCATTGAAATATCCCCACCTAAACAATGTTTACATAATCAGGCCAACACAAGTGTCTTCCTAACATCCGCAGGAGGAGGGTTCCAAATGGCTGGTATCATGATCAAAGAAAAACAAGGCCAAACAGTGGCTATATTTGTTTTAGCTTTAGCAAACACCATGTTGAATGGCATTGTACTGTAGGTTTTTAACATTTTCTAGTTTACAATGAATGAACGACTGGTACGGCGCCAACACTTGTGCTGTATCATTGTTATGGCCAGTGACTAAAACAGTTAAATGGAACTGAATACTGCACAGATTGCTTTCAACATAGATTTGTCACAAATGAAATGTGTACTACCAGCACGTCTTTCCTTAATGGAATGCTAATGAAAGCCCTGGTCAAACTTTAATATACTGGTATCACCTCTGTAAGCTATTATCTTGTTTGACTTGCCTCTTTATAAGCAAACATTAAAGTGTGCCAGCCTCTGCGTTTGCTAGGGAAAGTCATTCAAAAGGTATGTGATGAGTATGGCATCAGGTGTTAAATCACTTGTGAATTTTCTCTGGCAACAATGCATCCTAATTAATGTAATGGCACTTTGTCCCATTTGACCTCAATTCTCCAAGTAGGCTAGGACATCATGTATGACTAGACAGTAACTTTTAGTACTCTTTCTTATGCTTTAGGCAGATGTTCCTTCAATTTGTTCTTGGAATCAGTATAATGATGTTGGATAGATATAGCAATCATTTAAAAAGACAGAAGTTTTAGCTGGCCCAAGAGCATTGGTTGTCAGCACCATTATCACACAAGCTATGAGCCATATAACAATGATGTTTTTCAACAATTACCAAAACACAAAAGGAAACATGATAAATGTTTTTGCGTCCCACTGAAATCAGTGGCATTTAAGTACACACATTAATGACAAATCCTATTGACTTCAGTGCAATCCACCTCAATTTCTGAGGGACTTCATTACATTTAACTTTCTGTGGATTTCCTCCTACATAATCTGTTGTACAAGAAGATGATTTATGCTTGTCACAACTTTAGCCACAGGTTTTATAACAGTCTTAACAAATAATGATGTTCCCAACAGTATAAACTATAAATCTTCCTTGAGGGAAAGGCTGACAGTTAATTATTTGGATTATCGTATAAATTAATGAAGTGTAGATTAATGAAGGCCCACTGTAATTAGAATTTGTTTTCCTTTAAGACAATGAAAATCTTTATTACATTATTTCCAGGTTGGGCAAAGTAATTTCCTTGTGGTAACTTCACATGAACTTGAAATCATCATGAAACATCTCCATGGTAGAAAGGCATAATAATAATAATAATAATATTTATTATTTCATATTTATATCCTTCCCTCCCCGCAAGTGGGCTCAGGGTGGCTAACAACATTTTAAAACAATTTAAAAACATTACATATGTTTAAATATTAAATCACCATTTAAATAGCAATATTTTGTATTGTGCGGCAGCAGCATCAGGAAGACATAATATTTTAATAAGTTATATCGTAATCGTGATCGTAATTGTAAAAAGGACTTGCCACTTCCCATAACTTCCTGTGAATATGTAAACTCGGACAAGTATTGTGAGTCGATTTTTAACATGTCCATCAGGGAGCTAATACTACGCGACTGAACTGAATATTTTACTGATTGATTCCCTGTGCCCTTGAGAAAGCTGAGACATATTTGTGCTCGTGCGAAACAATCATTAAAAGCTAGCAGATTGTCGGGCCGACAGGACGTTTATCTAATCTTCTCTGCAGCTTGGAGAGAGCTGGAAGACAACTGCAATTACTACCCTCCATGAGAAACTTGCACACAGTTGCTAATTGAAATTACTGGAGAATTGTGGCTTTAATACCTGTCTTTCATCACTTAGAGCTTTAAGTTTATTTGAATTTATGTGTTGTGGTTTGTATATTCTCAGTCTAGATGAATGACTATGCACATTGGATGTTATGGATTTAACAATGATGATGATGTAATCAATTTATTTTTCATACTTCTTTATTGTGCACTGTTGTTTATCATTTTGTTGAATTAAGAAAAGACTGGCTGTATTGCTGACTTAGAGAGCCTGTGTTTTTTCTGCTGTATCTTGCTTGCTCTCTCTTTAAGAGCCTCTGTTCTAGCCAGTGCATGGTTCTTAGAGTTGCCAGCAAATTTCTCCTAAAGGAAATTTTTGTAGTGAATTTGGAGGTCTCTGTACCAAATTCAACTCAAGGAATGTCAAAGATGCAGCAACAACAACAAATTAAGATTCTCACTTAGTTTTCACACATCCTGAGGAATCCCAAAAACATGAATGGAATTTCTTAGTCAAGTTGCAGAGTCATCTGTCTTTCACTGGCACTGGATGTATTACAGGATGTCTAGCCATGGAAGTATGTACAGTAATTTACTGGTGCACTACCAACCACCTTCACTGAGCACTGCTACATGGCAGCTAAGTACCTCATATTCTTACTAAAGAACGTCACAAGGTAATAGTAGAAGCATGGGGGTGTTACATCAGTCCCATACAAGTGTGTAACTGCTGGGTGGGTAATAAGTAACACCCAGCATAGGCATGACATTAGAAATTCTCACCAGGCTCTGCAACCAGCTTAGCAGATTTATTAATTTTATTTAATAAGATGTTTTGTCCTGATTTCCCCTTCAAAGAGAGCCTAAGGTGGCTTGTAAAATGAGAAATATAGATATGCTCAAACACTAGATTAGGATCTAGGAAACCCAGGATTGATTTCACACTCTGCCATGGAAGCTTGCTGGATGACTCTCTCACAACACTCACAGCCTAACCTACCTTATAAGGTTGTTGTGAGGATAAATGGAGGCGAGGAGACTGATGTAAGCCACTTTGGGTCTCCTTTGAAGAGAAAGGTAGGGTATATAGGAAGTAAACAAATAAATAATAAAATATAACAAAAACTATTAAAGTTAAACATAAAATGGACCAAAATCTTATAGATCAATTGCCCAAACCATTTAGCTTCTCCCAGATGCCCTCATCCTAAGATATAAAAGGCAAACTGTGTTGCTGATGACTCACTTCTTATCCCCACACATATACAGGAGGTGAGGATAAGAACTGAGTAGGAGCAAAACAGTTTGCCTCCCACTGCCTCCTTGGGGGCCGCCAGAGGCCTGGAAAGGCCCAGTGTAGATGAGGGACGGTCCGGCACCATGGCACCGGGCCTTTCCCCTGCCTCCAACTTCTGGAGGCAAGAGAAGGACCCGCAGCAGCAGGAAGACATGATAGTGTGGCATGGGACTTCCCACCACCTTGGGGCAGGGGCAGCTCAGCCCAGCAGCTTGCTGTGGCATAGGACTCCCCAGCTTGACAGCCCGCTGTGGCACAGGTCTGCCCAGTCCAAGCACAGGCAAGGGGCAAGGGTGAAGCCCACCACTCAATCTGTGAGCAAGGGGGCGGCAACGGAGCCCACCCACCACTCAGCTGGGCAGGAAGGAAGCAGGCGAACCCACTTTCTCCCTGAACAGCTGATCTGCGAGCAAAGGGGGGCTGTTGCCATGCTGGACGGGCCAGCCCAGCGACCCTCTGCTGTACAGGCTGGCTGGCCAGCACCCACTGATAGAGCCCATTGATTTAATTTAAATCACAATGGGCTCTAACACTGGTGAATAATAAAGCATGTATACCATTACATATTCAGAGCTAAAGTCTTCATTCCTCTTCTTCCTGATGGCACTCTCCAGTACCGATTTTGGGTCCCCTCTTTCCATATCTACCATCACTCAGAAGCAATGGTTCCAAGGACAGGGGAAGGAAGGACACACACACACACAAAGAAATGATAAGTGATGCTATCTGGAAAGGGGATTTGGAAATGGCTGTCATTCACCACTGTTTATAGTTGCACAGACATTCCATACATATTCTTACCACATGACTTGGCACATACTGAGATAATATATGTGAAATACTTTGAAGACTTCTAATGCATTAAGTGCATAATTTATTTAATCCATTAGTCAAATGTTAACTTGGCAATGAACATAGTTTTAATTTGATTGTGGTGGTGAAGACTGCTGTCAAGTCATAGATGACTTATGGTGACCCCTGGTGGGGTTTTCATGGCAAGAGACTAACAGAAGTGGTTTGCCATTGCCCGCCCCTTTGATTTGATGGGGTTGGGTTTATTTTCCAACTGCCTCTGAGAAGGCCTGCTTCTTGAATTGTGATGATCATCTTGTTTTCACATGGAAACAAGTGCAAGCCACTTGTTCTACAAATATCAGGCCCAAATACCCATTCATTGCTTATGGGAGATGTTTGCAGTATCCCCAAAATTACCATCATTGTTCCATCTCATGGGGGAGGTTCAAAACGTAACTGAAGGTTTATTTACAGTAGGTTAAAGTCAAAAGGCAGGTAGGCAGATGTTTGAACTTAAGTATCAGGAAGGTTTATATACAGCAACTTCACTGTAACTTCCATCTCATGTTAAAAGCCCCATGATCAGATCCTTCCATCATTTGGAAATACTAAAAGAAGCTGTCCATATAGTGATTAGATTAGCAAAATTTTCCCTTTTCACAAAGCTTCTATTTGCATTTTAATGGTCACTGGAAGGATCCATTCACAGAATTCCCAAATTATGATATAATTTGACACTTGCTTTCTTTGATTTTGTCAACAGGCATTATTTTGGATATTTTGCGTTTTCTAAAAAGTGGTTACAGGACAGTGCTTTATGCCTTCATTTCATGTTAGTGAATTTTGAATGCATTTTCACAGATGCTTCAAAGAATGCTTTCAACTTTAATTTGAAAAAGAAAAGGAAGTAGTTGGGGATGAACCTGTGACCTTGTTTGAAATTATCTTACATATATTTGTTTCACAAGTGCTCATAGGCTGCTGTTTACTATAATACTACCTATAATGGTGACGGACATGGTGTCTAAAGATTGCACCTCAGGTTAAGAAAACAGTAATGAGATTTTTTATTAAACTTTTAGAAATATCATATTGCAGGAGAAGCAATAAATGGTTTTGCATTATTGCTCAGACAGCAAAGATAAATCTCCCATTATACCTAGTGCAACAGATCATTTTTGAAAACTGCCTGGAACTGTGAAACCTGTAAAATCTAATGTCATTGAATTCTTCTCTAGTTAATGAGCCATTCTCGATATGAAAGCATGTCTACCCACTTTTTGAAAATTCCGTCTCTGCTGCAACAGCTGAGAGAAATGAACCTTTTGTTAAAGTGTCAAATGCCTTATGTAGGTGGTGATAGTCATCAAACAGACTTGTCTGGAGGGGGAATCTTTTTATGTTTCCTCAGAATCAGTCATTTGTAGCTGTTGTTTAGGAGAAGAAACATTAAACCTTTCTTCTTGTCTTCAAACAAAGAAAAAAGATCCTGACTGTGTTTAGTCCTGAGTAAGAATCCCATTCTATTCAATGGGCTTAGGGTTGTATGTTTATTTCCCAGGATGCATGGCAGCATTGTTATCCCAATAGGTACCCATGCTGGGACTATAACATGCAAAGTGTAAGACCCAACACACTTCAGAGTCTTCTACCTATGTATATCAGGGTCCCAATTTGGAACAGCACTCCAAAAGAATGGCAGAAATATCTTTTGAATGAGAAAAAAACCTTTACTCCCCTAACAAGATACGGAATGGAAAGGCAAGAATAGCAAAATGAGAAGGAAAAACAATCGTATAAAAGAACAAATACAAAAACCTTTGCATAAGACTACTAGCCTATGAGCCATTGTCCATTAGGGAAAAACTAGGGTAAAGGGGACCAGGTAGCCGTAAGGCAAGCTAGGGATTGTTTGGGGAAAAGAAAATGGATAGAGAAAACATACCATCCTGATCATGAAATGACGATTGAGTGTCTGGTCCTGGGGCAGGTAAGGAAAAGCAGGTCTGGATATAAAGTTCCAGAGTACAAAGGAGGGGAAAGTTCAGTGATTCCAGCCAAAGAGTTGGGTATCCAGAAACTGAACCAAACATAAGACTGGGCAAGCAGGCTTGGACCCAAAAACCAGCTACAAAGGTAGAAAGTCTGGAAAATCATTTTTATACATCTTTAGTCATGTCAATAGGAAAGCGGTGGCATTGCTTGGACAGGATTGGACTTAGGGTAGAAACTTGAAATCTTATTGAAATGTTTGAAAATAACTGCTACAGTTGTCCCACACGGGGAGACTAGTGATGGAGTTCTTAAATGAAAATGGGATGTTAGTGAGATCATGTACTCAGGCTGGAAATGGCTGGGGCAGGAGTGGAAGTTCTGCCTAGGAGTTTGATGAAATCAAGTTGGGGAATGGATGGACTTTGGCAAAGTCAGGGACCTCAGTTATTATCCAACAAGCAAGAGTCAATTATTCATAGTCAGCTGTGAGGGAACTCTAGAGGCTTGAGGCAAAAGACCTCTGTAGAGCATCCCATCACCTATTTTAGAGAGTTCAAGGGAATTCCTGCCGGCTTCAGGAGCCTCCATTAAATATCAAGCTGGATACCTTATTGAGGCCTCTGGAAGTTTATCCAGGTGATGTTTAGAGGTTAACTATTATGGGGGGGTCTCCATTTGAGGAGGTCTCATCAATATCAGTATTCAACTTTCCCTACTTTGAGGATTCACTTCCTTCCCATTTTGGTTTCAAAGAAATTTACATTCCTCATAAACAAAAACGCCTATCTGAATGCCTGTGTATTTCTGAGCTTATCTTTCAGTATCTATGAACTAGTCCTTCAGAAAACAATTGAAGACAGAAGAGGAGGCTTTAAAAGTCCATATGGTAAAGTGGGAACAAAATCTGGGGCACGGCATAGATCTGGAGCAATGGCTACAGTCATGGAGAGTAAACATCAAAATAACAAAATCAACCACCTTTAAAGAAAACCTATATAAAATGTTCTATAGGTGGTATGTGACACCAGAAAAATTAGCAAAGATGTACACTGAAATGCCCAATAAATGCTGGAAGTGAAAAGAAAAAATGGGCACCTTTTTCCATATATGGTGGCTATGTAAAAAAGCGAAGAGATATTGGAAAGGGATACATGAGCTGTTGCAAGAGGTGCTAGAAATAAACATACCCTATAAACCGGAAATGTTCCTATTAAATATAATACTGGAAGAACTAAATACGGAAAATAGATATTTGATAATACATATAACAACAGCAGCAAGAATAGTATATGCAGGATCCTAGAAAAACACAGATATACCAACAAAAGAAGAATTAATAGAGAAAATCTTAGAGATGGCAGAAATGGACACACTGACAGAATTAATAAAAGAAATAAATGGACGTGATGGAAAACAAAAATGGACCCTGTTTTATAGATGTGTTAAATGGAAGTATAAAATAGAGACATAACTATATGTTAGCAGAATACAATCAAATGAATGAGCAGAGTAAAGTAGTACTAGAATTAAAGAATGCAGACTCATAGTGATAATAGCGTAGTGAAAATAGTATAAGTATGACGGAACTGTAGAGATGAAATGGAATGTATGATTTATAACATGTATCCAAAGAATGTAAGGCTTTTGATTAATTTTGTTATTAGAATAAGATGGAACTAAAACAAATTAAATTTTTTTTAAGTATCTATGAACTGGAAGCGGCAGAAATATGTAAACTTTATTTAAGCAATTAAAAATATATGCAAATGACTTTTGTTAAGCAATAATAACTTCCGTTCATGACTCTTCACCCCTTTGAGCGCTATGCCATGTAGCTAAAAGGGGGATTTCTTTCAAGACCACTTACACTATACATGATAGTGATCTTGAAAATCTAATGTGATCCAGGAGACATTTGGGTAGGAACTGCACAGGTCAGATAGGCAGAAGTTACAGCACTACTTCTTGGCTAGGAGAGGACCAAGCATCACTTATTTTTCTAATCAGAAATGTTCATCTTTTAAAAATGGATCATTCTCTAAATGGAAACAATTCTTAGAGAGGTGTTTTTGGAGGCAGTATACTCTGGCTCTAATTTATCTATTGCTAAATGTCTGCTTGAAAGCAAATGACAACTAACCTGTTATAGTAATTCTAGTGGCACTAATTAGAGAATAGAAACAGAGGCTATTCGGCTCTCCCAGCCGCGGCTCGCCGCGTAAGCTGGGAGCCGGCAATTGGAGCCCTTGGAAGGAGAAGGAGGCAGACTCCCTCCCTCTCCATCCGGGTTCTGGGAAGGGGCGGAGCTTGGCGCTTTTGTGCGCGTTCTGCCCCTTCCCGGCGTCAGATTTTTCAAGCGCTCGGAGTTGGAGGACTTGCTCCGTGCTCCGGCGCTTTGCAGCACAGCAGCAGGGAGCTTGGCCGGGCCGGCTGGGCCTGCTGCGGGCTGTGCACGGCCCGGAGTTGTGGAGCCGCCGCCGTGGTAACGGCGGCGGAGTGTGTGGGGCGCCGCCGCCGCGGTATCGGCGGCTCGGCGCGGCGCGGATCTTTTCGGGCCCGGGGGCTTTGGTGGGCTAGCCATTTCGGGGCTGTCACTACAGCAATTGGCCCTAGTGGGCCTGGCTTTGCCCGTGGCACTACCCTTGCCTGGTGGGCTTTTCGGACCCGTTAGGGGCTCCCCCCCGGGGCTATTATTCCCCCCATCACCCCTCCCCCATTGCTGTAGGCCGTTGGCTTCTTGTAGGGGGGTCATTTGGCTGGGTGTGTGTGGCTGATACCACCTGGTGGGTGTTAGCCGCACTGCAGGTGACTCCTGTTGCTGGGGAAAGTTGTGCGACATCTTTAGGGGAGTGTGGTCACTGCAGCCTTGGCTTGTTACTGGGGAGGTTGGGCGACTCCTATTGGAGAGAGCTGTAACTGCTCTGACAAGGGCTTCTGGTGACACCTACTGGGACGAGGCTGATACTTTTGTTTCTTGTACCTCACCTTGAGCCTGCTAAAGCATGCCACCCAAAAAGGGAGGGGGCCCTTCCAAGGGCAAACAGCCGGTGAAACAGCTTGCACCCAAGAAACCTCCTCCAACTCTGTCCTCATCGGATGATGAGGATGGCCCTAGTAGGCAGGAGTTGATGGAGCGCATGGCCGCTCTGGAAAAAAGGGCAGCGGGTTTGGCAGTGGGTGGAGATTTACCTCAGCCACGTAGGGGTGCGAAACGAGTCGCAAAAGTGGGATTTAACAAAGAATTTGCCTCTCGTCTGTTGGCACTAGAGAAGATGACAGCCCTGAGTACAGGGGAACCTAGCTCCAGTCATCATCATCATCCTACTGCGCCTGAAGCGGAAGGAGAAGGCTATCTGCCTGGGCCTGGGGACTGTGGACAGGTGGCTGTGGCGGTGGACTCTCCTCTGGCTGAAGGTACGGAATATCAGGCGCACTTGCACACACACCAGAACGCTGTTTGGCCGTGGGGGGCTGGAGGGCAGTCCACTCCTTCTGGGGTGTCGCTTCCTTCCACCTCTGGCGGTTATAACGCACAAGTTTGGCCCCCATTAGGACAGCCCATTTGGCCTACGTGTGCCAGTGGCTCCTTGTGCCAGCAGTTGCCGTCAGGGGCCGCTGCCTGGGACGGGCAGGGGCATAATTCATCGAGCACTGGTTGGCCCTATGGTTACGGGACTCAGCCTGGCCTGCCCCCCTATGGGATGCAAGGATTTGGTGTGGTTCCGTATAGGGCCCTACCTACGGGGGATACGGCGCTGCCATTGGGGGATCACCTGACGCAGGCCACCCGTGAGAAGATTTTGCGGGGAGAATATGTTGATGTCTTTACCCTTCTCTTCAGGGAACTGGAGAAGAAGGATAAAGATGATCTTGAGGATAGGGACAAGGAGCGGATCCGCCGGAGGCGGATCGATAGAACCTGGGCCCATTGGCTTCCAGGGTTTTTGGTGTATGCGGGTGTTCTGGCCAGGGCGCAGCCGCATAGGGCCCTTCCCCTGTTTCAATACATGAACATTATTTACAGGGGTTATACTGATTTTGAGGGTGGGGCCTGGCTGCGCTACGATGAGGAATTTCGAATGCGGGCCGCCTTAACCCCTAGTTTGCCGTGGGATCAGATTTGGGTCCAGCTTTGGGTCCAGGTCATGACTCCTTCAAAGTCAACGGTGGGGGATAGGACCGATAGCGGTCATTTGATTATCAAGCCAGTTCAAGGTTTGGGTCCCCGCACCCCTGCGGGGCAGCTGGTTCAATCACGGCTGCTCTGCTGGGACTTCATGTCCAAAGGGGTCTGTTTTAAGCGAGCATGTAAATTCCGGCACGAGTGCCCCACTTGTGCTGGACCCCATGCCCACTCTGCCTGTCCCAAGGGACGGCAGGGTGGCCAGGGAGGAAAGCGATTTGGGGGCGGCGGCGGCCAGCAGCCTGGTGCTGGCAAAGGGTCCCAGCCCGGTAAGGCTGAGGGTACTTGAGGAATGGCTTCAGGTCTACCCGCGGCGTCGGGACGCTGAGTATTTAATTTCGGGTTTTAAGTTTGGATTTCGTATTCCGTTTCACGGCCTTAGGACACCTTTCATGGCAGCCAACCTTAAATCAGTGGCTGGCATGGAAGATGTGGTGCGTGGTAAGATATTAAAGGAATGTGCTGAGGGTAGGGTTTTGGGCCCTTTTGATGCCCCCCCTGTCCCGTCCCTCAGGGTTTCTCCTTTAGGGGTGGTGCCGAAGAAGGCGCCGGGGGAGTTCCGCCTCATTCATCACCTCTCTTTCCCAAGAGGGGGCTCGGTGAATGATGGCATACCCGAGGAACTCTGTTCAGTGCATTACACCTCCTTTGACCAAGCAGTCAAATGGCAAAGTGCGACATCAAGTCTGCCTTTCGCCTGCTCCCCGTTCACCCGGGAGACTTTGATCTCCTGGGTTTTGCATTTGAGGGCAAGTTCTATATGGACAGGGCCCTACCCATGGGGTGCTCCATATCTTGCTCTGCATTTGAGCGCTTCAGTTCCTTTTTGGAATGGGAGTTGCGTCGCCGCTGTGCCTGCAAGGACACCTGTCACTATTTAGATGATTTTATGGTGTCTGGGCCTGCGGGTTCGGGGCAGTGTGCCCGGCTGTTGGCAGCCTTTACTGAGCTTGCTGAGGAGCTAGGGGTCCCCTTGGCCCATGAAAAAACGGAGGGACCGTCGGTGATCCTGACGTTTTTAGGTATCGAGCTCGATACCATGCAACAAACTCTGCGGTTGCCACTAGAGAAGGTGGCAGACCTTAGAGCGAGACTGGAGGACTGCTTGAGTAGGGACAAGGTGTCCCTCCTTGAGTTGCAGCAGTTAGTTGGCCATTTAAATTTTGTACTTAAATGCCTTCAGCTGAACATACTTTTTAGGGCTAGGCACGTTCCAGGCGTTAGCAATGGTGTGGCAGACGCTTTGTCTCGCCAACAGATGGAACGATTCTGGCAGCTTGCCCCTTGGGCCGACAGGCAGCCCGCGAGGATGCCATGGGAGCTGTGGGAGCTTGGACGGCGGAGGTAGATAGAGCAATCCAGCTGTCCATTGCTCCTAGCACACGCCGGGCCTACGACCGTGCGGTAGGACAGTTTCATCAGTTTAGGTCATCAGCCAACCTCCAGCATGTTTGGCCCGTTCCGCAGGAACATTTACTGCACTTTTGCGTCGTGCAGAGGGACAGGGGACTTGCAGTTAAATCTATTAGGGGCCAACTGGCCGCTCTGGCTTTCGCCAGCAAATCACGGGGCTTAGCGGAATTTACAGGGGCCTTTAGGATTAGGAAAGTGCTGGAGGGATGGTCTAGGGAAAAAAGGACGCCCTCTGACCCTAGACAACCCATATCTCCTTCGGTCTTGCGGGGACTTGGGGCGGCATGGGCTGAAGTGTGCTCATCCAGGTTTGAGCATAAACTCTTCCATGCAGCAGCGTTAACTGCATTTTTTGGGGCCCTGCGAGTTAGTGAGTTGGTTGCTTCATCGCGCTCTGATTTATCGGGTAGGGCCTTGATGGCCAGGGATATTAAATTTGTGGGAGACAACGTCTCCATTTGCATTAGGAGGTCTAAGACGGACCAGCAGCAGCGCGGAATCACCTTCCACTTGGGCCCTTGTTCTGAGGCGGGCTTGTGCCCGGTTAAAGCCCTCAAGGAATACACCGCACTTAGGGGTGATGCCCAGGGGCTGTTGTTCTTACACGAGGACCAAGCTCCTTTGACCAAGTATCAATTTTGGACAGTAACTGAGAGGGCACTCAAGAAACTAGGCTTGTCGGGGGTCAAATTCGGCACTCATTCCTTTCGGATTGGTGCGGCCTCCACGGCAGCAGTTTTGGGATACCCCCCTCAGGCTATTCAGAAAGTGGGTAGGTGGCGGTCGAGAGCTTTCAGGTCTTATGTCCGACCCCTACAGCAATTTTAAATGGCGAACTAATTGCTCTTTCTCCAGGTGCCGTGTCGGGCCATGAGAGGAGGAGGATCCTGATATGTGGCCACAGCATGGTGTTTTGGGCGGCCAATCAAGCTAAGAACACGCCGATTGGATCCCAGTTGGGCCTGAGTGCTGTGGCCACAGTGGAGTGGCAGGGACGGCGGGGCCTCAGGTGGCCGGGCCTCTTGCCTCTCCTGTTTAGGGGGCGGTTGCAGCCGCCCCCGCACATTGTGGTCATCCACCTGGGTGGGAATGACCTTGGCATGGTACAGGGTAAGGCCCTGTCAGTGCAAGTAGCAGTGGACCTAGCATACATAAACGACCGATGGCCTGGTGTGCTGGTTATATGGTCCGAGATGCTACAACGTCGAGTTTGGCGGGAGGCTTTGAATCCCAAGGCTATTGAGAGGGCCCGCCGTAAGACCAACCATGACATCAGGAAGGCCTTGGGGCAGGGCTTGGGCATTTATCTGCCACACCCCAGGATTAGGGCCGAATTTGCCAACCTCTACAGAGGAGATGGTGTCCATATGTCACCTGAGGGCAATGAGTTATTTTTAGATGACCTGCGGCAAGGGCTTCGGGTGGCGCTAGGCCACCTGTGGGGCGCGAGGGTCTAAGCAGAGGCTTGACCCTTGCGTTGGCAGGAGTTTTTGGGAATAGGGTGCGGGCTGGTGAGCCCCTGTGGCATTCCCCAAGGTTGGGGAACAGGGTCTGCTGTTAGGGCGGTATGCATGGGCGGCTACCGTCAGGGAGGGCAGACGCCTGAGGGGATCCCCGGGAACAAGACCTCACCTCATGCTTGGCGGCTGGGGCGCAACAGGTGCTTGAGTGGGATCCCAGGGCCTAGCTGGCCGGGTTGCAGCCATTCAGGAGATGGCCTACACCCGGGGCATTGGGGGCTCGCCCAGACAGGCAAGGCGGTGGTCAGGTGCTGACCCCAGGGCTTGACCTGTACCGCTCAGTTAGCCCTTGCCGAATGTTATTGTTATGGTCATTTAATAAACGGCCCTTTTATCCAAGCCTGTGTCTGTCTCTTACTTCCGACTGGGGGTACAATGCTTGCATGGTTTCCAAAGAATAAAACACAAGGAGAATACTAGAGGATCCATTTCATCTTCAAGGTAGAGTCATCTATTGATAGGGAGACCATGTGGCATGAATGCAAACTGTATTTTTTAAATTAAACTAATCTATATAAATTGATCCTTAAAAGCTAGTCAGCTACTGATTTTTCCATTGCCAGAACAAAAAATACCTGGTCACTTTAAAAAATGTTTTGAGATAATTAAAATTCATACCAGAAAATCAGTGAAAACATGACTTTGAATGGGGATGATTAATAATCTTATATTCAATATACTAAACTACCAATTAGTGTTCCAATAAAATTCAAACTAACCTATTAAAGGCAATAAACATCTTACTAATACAAATAACTATAAAATGCTGTTAACTGGGGCCTTACAATAGTAATTTTTGTAGTATCTTTTACTTTTTTAGCAATGTTTTCAGTCAGAGATGATATTTCAGTCTGAGTGTTGCAAGAAACATGTAACCCATACAGAGAAATTTTCTGTTTATCTTAAGCACCAGCAGGAAATCCCTGGTCAGGTTTTGTTCCAAATTTCTGAAAGTGATTTGAAAGACCTGTAACAAATAATTCCTTTGGGCTTTGAAGCTAAAAGACTCATTCTTGCTATATTTCCATATTAATTGCTTGAGCTATTACAAATAGAATTTCTAATTGGCTTTTGAAGACTTATTGAACTTTAGTAATTAAGTCCATAAGGCACTCTTAAAAATGTTGGCTCTAACCTACTGTCGTCTATTTGTCTGCCCACACATTGGGTAATTCATGCAGAATTAAGAGTTTCGAAGAGTCCATTCCCCCCCCCGCCCCCATCTACTCTTTGGAATGCATACTTTTGACTCTCTTTGGAATGCATGCTTTTAACTCTCTGATGGGTACGCAATACACCAGAGAACCTTTTACTTTGTATGTGAATTAATAACAGGGGCCACGGTTGCTTGTTAGAAAACAGTTTTCAATTCTTCAAA
This sequence comes from Eublepharis macularius, assembly GCF_028583425.1. Lineage (NCBI taxonomy): Eukaryota > Metazoa > Chordata > Lepidosauria > Squamata > Eublepharidae > Eublepharis > Eublepharis macularius. The sequence continues at coordinate 54,640,242 of NC_072798.1, forward strand.
TATTTTATAGTTTCCTCTTTTTTTATCTACAGTGAAATCAAATTGATGGTTTTCTTTTACTCCAAAACTGCAATGTTGTACTCATAAATGCTTTGCAGCTCCTTCATGAGCTGGGTTACACCCTTTTAAGCTCGTCTATTTACAGAGCCATCCTATGCAGAATTACTCCATTCCAAGCTTATTCTGAAATCCCACACGAGTCTGCACTATTAGTCTCATCAATTTAAATTGCTTAACTGATGGGCTGCAGAAATGCAATTTAATAGTTTTTTTTAAAGTGTACAACATACATCCCATGTAACTCTTCAAGTCACGTATTTTTAAAAAATAGCATGTTCCAGGTTAATCTATATTTTTCACTAACACTATCATTCCTTTGGATGAACATGGAAGACTAGTTGCTTTTTCACAGAAATCTGGAGAATGTGCATTTCTATTACCAGTCTTGGCAATCTGTCTTAATGCTGCAATCCAACAACCTCTGTGTTTAGAATCCCGCTGTCTCTAGGAGCCTGAGAAAATAAGGATGTAAATATATTGTCTGCTCCCAGACCAGACACACTGTGTAAGGATGCTCAAGCCCATGTCTGAGTGCACACCTGTATAAATCTTCTTCAGATTAGCATTTTATTCATGTGAATGACCTGTGGGAAGCATCCTGCATCTGACAGTTGCAATGCACAAAGCAACCAAGAGTGTTACCACTGCTTTGTATCTATGTCTGCTTAAATTCCAACCTCAACCAATTATGAATTAGAAGTCTCAACTAAAGTAGGTAGCCAGCATGGTGGGATGCTGAATTCTTTTGAAATCAGATTGAAACAAAGGTTGTAGCTGACATCACTATCTTATTAAACCTTGAAAATCCAAGGCAGCATCTTTAAGACTAACCAACTTTATTGTAGCATAAGCTTTCAAGAACCACAGTTCTCTTCGTCGGATGCATCACGGTTCTTTAGGAAAAAGAGAAAAGAGTCCAGTAGCACTTTTAAAACCAACCAACTTTACTGTAGCATAAGCTTTCAAGAACCACAGCTCTCTTCGTCAGATGCATGTAGTTCTCGAAAGCTTATGAAAAAGTTGGTTGGTCTTAAAGGTGCTACTGGACTCTTTTCTATTTTGCGACTACAGACTAATACGGCTAACTCCTCTGGATCAGGAAAAAGAGTAATTTGAGTGAAGTCTAACAAGACTCATCCTCAGAATCTGTTTTGAATGCCATCAGCCTGAGGCATGCACCTAATAATGAAGTAGATAGTATTTAAAGGTGTCTAGTGATTCTTTTATCACTGAATAACAATTAGGTCCCAGCCAGCCCAGGCAACTAATTTCTGTTTCAACAAATTCTATGACAATGCACGGGTGAAAAAGCTTTGTCCCCTGTGAAATAATCCTTACAGTTGCTGTTTGAGGACATAAGACATCAGTCCAGTTCAAAAACTGTTTCAAAATCATGCCTTCCATAGGAAATTGAACCCTAACGTATTTTGCTGCAGGTGTTTGTGAAGGTAGAGTAGAAGTGCTTCTAAAATGGACTAGGCTTACTCTGTGAGGAATAAACATATTGCTGGAAGGCAGCACTACTTTGTCCAAGAGGGCAAAAGCTATTCCATTATTATGCAGCACATGGCAAATGCATGCATGAGGAAGGCAGAGCTCTCTTATCATACTGTGATAGCTCTGCAAATGTAAGCAAAGCCTTCTGAAGGTGCAAATAGGTAAGATTGAGAGCTGCCCATACCTGTGCATTCATTGTTGTGGCTCCCACATTGTTGAATGTCTGCCTGAGGAGGCCAGGAAGGCTCTTACGCTTATATCATTTCTCAGATTGTATAAAACAAAATTATTCAGAATGGAATTTTTATAAAAGGAATAGGGCTGTAGTATAATAAAATGGGTCAGGAGAATTATTCTTTATAGCAGTAGATAAGAGCAAGAGTCCAGTAGCACATATAAGACTAACAAAATTTGTGGTAGGCTTTCATGAGTAGAGATGGGCATGGAACAAAAACAAAAAACAACAACCAGGAGGTTCGTGGGTTTCACGAACCACAGAACTGGACCAGTTACTAACCTGTTCGTGGTTCATGGTTCATGTGGTTTAATTGCCCCTTTCTGGCCTTAACAGCAGCAGGGAAAGAGGCGTTTAACAGTTTAAAGGGCCCTTTCCTGCCTTGCAAGCAGCAGGTCCCTTTAAACTATCAGCTGGCAGGCGGCAGGAGGGATCCCCCCTCACCACCTGCTAGCTGATAATTTAAAGGGACCTGTCGGTGGCAGGGCCCTTTAAACTGCCCAAACTCCAGCCCCCCTACCCCCCAGCCCCAGCCCACACACCCCAGCCCCAGCCCCACATTTACTTTCCCCTGTGGCACGGCATCCTTCCTCTCTTCCCAGGAGGGGTAGGAAGGCTGTTTTCGGCCTCCTCTGCCACCCTGCAAGCCTCCAGGACAGTGGAAGAGACCGAAAATGGCCTACCTGCCCCTACTGGGAGGAAAGGAAGGATGCCGCGCCACAGGGGAAGGTAAGTGGCCATTTTCACATGTCTTACTGGCCTCTGGAACGTTGAGCAAAACACCTGGCAGACAGCGTCTTCTCGCACAAAATCACACTAGGAAGACGCTGTTATCCAGGAGTTTTGTGTGAAATCATGGAAGACGACACCATCTGAAGGATGGTAAGCCATGTGAAAACGGCCAGTGTGGGGCTGGGGGCTCGGAGGTAGGGGGTAGGGGGATCCCCCCTGGTGCCTGCCAGCTGATAGTTTAAAGGGACCTGCCATTGCAAGTCCCTTAAAGGGGCAGTGTTATGATCTTCAGTTTCTTTGGGGTAGATTTTTCTTTTAATCTTCCCCTTACACCCTCTGGGTAGTTTGCTGCCACCAGGAATGTATTATTCCAAAATTCTATGGTTAAACTCGCTCTCTGGGATGCTCCACTGCTGGGCTGAGGTCATCTCGGCTTTGACCTTCTCTACTAAGTCGTTGTTTGCTTCTTCTGGTTGTTTTGCTATCGATATTCTGTTCCAACCTGGCTTCACATCTGGATAAGGCATCTGCTACCACGTTATCTTTGCCTTTGATATACTTGATGTTAATATTGAATTCCTGAATGTACCAAGACCATCTTTGCAATTGTGTATTGGTATTTTTCATTGATTGAAGCAACGTCAAAGAGTGATGGTCCGTTAATAGCGTGAATTCTTGTCCCCATATATAACTTCTCAGCTTGTTTAAAGCCCACACTATTCCTAGACATTCTTTCTGCACTGAGGAGTAGTTCTTCTCCCTGTCTGTTAATTTCCTGCTTAGATAAGCCACTGGGTGTTTTATAGCATTATCCTCTTGCATTAACACTGCACCTAATGTTAATTGTGAAGCGTCTGTGGCGATGTAAAAACTTTTCTTGTAGTTTGGTGCTCTTAAAATAGGCTTTGATGTGAGTGCTTGTTTTAGAGAGTTAAATGCTTCTTGGCATTTTTCATTCCAAACTATTTTATCTGGGTTCTGTTTCTTGGTCAGCTCATGTAAGGGTATTGCTAGTTCCCCAAAATTAGGAATAAACCTTCTATAATAGTTCACCATTCCAAGAAAGCTTCTTACTTGTTTCTTTGTCTAGGGAATATCTAATTTCTGGATAGCTTCCACTCTATCCCACAATGGTGATACTTTTCCATTCCCTACTCTGTGACCCAAATAAGTAACTTCTGGCAACCCAAACTAGCATTTGTTGACCTTGATGGTAAGCCCTGCCTCCTTTATTCTATTAAGCACTACTTCCAAATGTTGTATATGTTCCTCCAGAGTCTGGCTAAATATAGCAATATCATCAATGTAAGCGACTGCAAACTCATTAATTTCATTTAACAGTGAATTAATTAGTCTTTGGAATGAGGCTGGAGAATTCTTCAAACCAAAAGGCAAAATGTTAAACTCGTATAAACCATCAGGGGTTATGAAGGCTGTTTTGCATTGGGACCCCTTCTCCATTCCTAGTTGCCAAAACCCTTTACACAGATCTATGGTGGATATAATCTTAGCTGCTCCTAAGGTTTCCAATAATGTATCCACTCTAGGCATTGGATAAGCATCTGACTTTGTGATTGCATTCAGCTTCCTATAATCTACACAGAAACGGATAGTGTGATCTGGCTTCGGCACTAGTACCACTGGTGATGCCCATGGACTAACAGAAGGCTGTATAATTCCTAGTGTTAGCATCTCTTTCACCTCCCTTCGTATGTTGTTCAGCACTTCCCCATTTGCTTTATAAGGTGGCATTCTAATAGGCGGGTGATCTCCTGTGTCTATGTGATGCTCAGCTAAGTGTGACCTGCCAGGTTTAGAAGAGAACAAACTCTGAAATTTCTCTAGGAGCTTATAGATTTTTTCTTTGATGTTAGGTGCTATAGGATATTCCCACATCAGCTGTTGAAGGGTATTGTCCCCCCTGGTTTCTTCTAACAAGTCTATAAGGGTGACTTCCTCCACCTCCACCTGTCGAACTATCTGTAAGGTGCCATCCTCCCTGGAGTAATAAGGCTTCAACATATTCACATGGACAGTCTTCCACCTCTGGTCATTTTTATTCCTAGAGATAGCATATGTGAGCAGGTCTTGCCTATCCCTTACTATAAATGGTCCTTCCCAGGCTGCTTTTAACTTATTGGTTTTTACAGGTAAAAATACCATCACTTGCTCTCCCACTTCAAAAGTTCTTTGCCTGGCATTCCTATCATACCAGAGTTTCTGCTTTGCCTGTGCACTTGCCATATTGTGCTGTACCTGCCTCATCATGTCTTCTATTTTCCCCCTGAGACTTAATACATAATCCACTACAGATGTTTTTCTTTCTGATATCTTTCCTTCCCATTCCTCCTTCACTAGACTAAGGGGTCTCCGAGGATAACGCCCATACATTAATTCAAATGGGGAGAACCCTGTGGATTCTTGAGGTACCTCCTTATATGCAAAGAGAAAATAGGGAAGCTTGTCATCCCAATTGTTTGGTTGATCTTGCACATATGCCTTAATCATGCTTTTTAAACTGCCATTGAACTTCTCCACAAGACCATTGGTCTGAGGATGAAATGCAGTAGTCTTCAAATGCTTTATGCCACAGCATTCCCATATAGCTTGCATAATTTCAGACAGAAACACTGTACCATGATCAGATAGTATTTCTGCAGGGAATCCTAATCTCAGAAAAATCTTTAAAAGTGCTTCTGCAACTGATTTTACATCCACAGAAGATAGTGCCTCTGCTTCTGGGTATTTAGTTGCAAAGTCTATCAAGGTTAGAATATATCTGTGTCCCTTTCTGGTGGGTTTAGGGAGTGGTGCCACTATGTCAATTCCCACTCTATAGAAGGCTTCTGCAATTATGGGTAAGGGATTGAGAGGAGCTTTTGCTTTATGCCCTTGTTTCCCTACCCTTTGGCAAATCTCACAGCTTTGGCAGTACTCTTTCACATCTTGTGAAATTCTAGGCCAGTAATATTCTTTCCTTAACCTCTTCTTGGTTTTGCTAATTCCTAAATGACCGGCACATGGAATGTCATGTGCCAGTTCAATCAAGGATTGTCTGTATATTTTTGGAATAACCAGCTGTTTTTCAGGTTCCCAATTTGACTTGGTCCCCTTTGGTTTCCAGATCCTGTAAATTAGCTCATTTTCCCACACAAAAATGTCTCTTTCTGTGTTCATTTCATTCTGCCTGGCTTTCTCTCTTATGTCTTTTAACTCACAATCTGTCATAATTTCTCTTTTAAACTCCTCAGAGTTTTTATTTATGGCTCCTCCTATTTCTTGGGACATTTCAGCAGTAATACTACTGACAAGAGTTTGTCTCTCTCTTTTTCTCTCCTGCAATGTATCAATTGTGTCTGTTGCTAAGATACCTAGGGGCTTGTCTTCTGCTCCCCTGGCTTCAACCTGTGGAAAATCATTGGAGTCAGTGCATATTTGAATTCTTGCCTTTGCTCCCATTACATCTCTTCCTAGCATTACTGGTATTTTCTGTTCTTTAATAACTGCTACAGGAAAATGTTCTTCTTTTCCTCTCCAGTTAATTTTTAGCCGTGCTAGTGGCACTCTTTTAGAATTTCCCCACACACCTTGCAAGGATATTTGCTTATCTGGAATCAGGTTTTTCTTATCAACAAAATCCTCCCTGACCAGTGTTACTGAGGCTCCTGTGTCTAGAATGGCTAAAGTATCTCTCCCATTTATTTGTACCACCTCTCTCAGTTCAGTATCCTGAGCGACCTTCTCTATCTTTACCCCACATAAGTAGACTGTTTCTTCAGTGTTTATGGGTAAAGTAGTGTTTTTACTGGGTGTTTCATTTGTGTTTGTTGAGCTTTTGGAGTTTCTAGCATCTCCATTACTCTGATCATCTGAGTCAGTTCTAGTGACCCTCCTTACATGCTTAAGTGTTGTTTGCTTGGGTTGGTTCTTTTGACATTTGTAAGCTAAATGTCCTTTCAGACCACATACAAAACATCTTTTATCATTCCAGTATCCATCTTGGTTTCTCTCTCTATTTTTATCCTGACCTTTTATAATCTGAGCTCTCCCATATGTTCCTTTCCTTTATAACAGTTCTATATTCCTCATAGGATTTAACTGAACACTCTGTCTCCTTGGCTATCTGTCCCTTCAGAATGCCTTTCTCTCAGAATGTTCCTTCCTCTCAGGCTATTATATCCCCCTTAAAATTTTTCTTCTCCTCAGGATGTTTGGAATCCCACCACTGTGCCACCACTTGTTATGATCTTCAGTTTCTTTGGGGTAGATTTTTCTTTTAATCTTCCCCTTACACCCTCTGGGTAGTTTGCTGCCACCAGGAATGTATTATTCCAAAATATTTTATTCAAATTGCCCCTTTGGTAACATGTTTAAGCATCAGGCTCCTTCGTGGTTCTATGTGGCCCTGAGGATATGAATGGGATATAGCAATGACAGCTACACTGGGATATAATAAAACAAAATAAATGTTTATTTTTCAAGAAGCGTATTGGTTTCATAAAAGTAGTTCTTAGTTCTTAAAGTTACTTCATTCACACAGCTGGCCTCTCTTTCCCTGACTGAGTGTCCTTTCACAAACATGCTCAGTTCAGGTTCCACACAGGTTATATTTCTCTCATAAACACTCCAACATATTCAGGCAGCACACAGCTAGCCTGCTTTCTTCTCTCTCCCCCCTTTCTCCCTGCACTCTCAGTCTCAACTGCATTCACTCCGCCCACAATCTCAGTCAAGCAATCATATCGCTCACTCATTCCTCTCTTTCACCCCCACTCTTCACCTAGCTCAAACCAAGCATTTAAAGACGCATGCACACATTTACTTGGAATCATTACAGGCAGTTTAAATGGCCATTTCCCTGGGGAAATGGCCATTTAAGCTGCCTCTGTAAATATGACCCAACGAACCAGTATACAGTTCGTGGAAGTTCCATGAAAAGGAGCTTCCAAGAACCCTGGTTTGCAAACCCCAAACTGGCCTGGTTCGTGGGGTTTTTTGGGGTCATATTTAGGTTTGTGCCCATCTCTATTCATGAGTCACAGCTCTGAGGAAATTCTGAAGAAATGAGCTGTGACTCATTAAAGCTCATACCTTACCACAAATTTTGTGGATTGATCGATCGATTGATTAGGTATTCTCTTACACCTTCCTATGTACTAGATTCTCTCCAGCTGTCAATAGTGCCTTTTGCCTCATTCAAAGACAGGCCCTGGCATAACAGCACTTTTGGCTCTGAAAATCATATGTCTGACAAAGGGAGCTATGACAGTCAAAAGCTAATACCCTGGAAATCTAGGTGGTGTTTAAGGTGCTACTGGACCTGAAACATGCACAAAATTGACATACTTCCCCTTGAACATACAACATTTTAAAAGGCCTTTTATCTCAGTCTATGATGGATGCCATCTTTTATAACCATCTTAACTGAAAAATACTTCATATTTTGATTTGGCAATCCCAAAGTATGCAGACCAAAATTATGACCTTAGACTCTTTGGCTCAATTCAGACATTGTACAAAATCATTGTTTGCTTAGTTTAAACAAACTATGGTTAATGAGTTTGAAGCAACTCCACTAATTGTGGTTTATTATGGTATTGCAAACCAGGTTCTGAAGTTAGATCTGAAGTTGGTTGATTACCTACAGTGGTTTTGTACAAATACAGACATTCTGGCTGAATCCTCATTTAATGTGAGCTTAATGAGTGCTCTCAAGATACAGAAGCCAGCATTTGTCAAGGCAAACTAGGATCAGAGAAATTATCTATGAGCTGAACCCTAGTTCTGAAGACAAATGATTTTACTGTAGTGCACCAAAAGGCTGTTCCACCATGGCAACCATCATACTTTCTTAATCATAGGATGAATATATAACAATCAAGTATGTTGTTCAAACTTAAATCTTTCTTAATAAATTCACAAGGATGTACAGTTCTAATGTGATATGTTCAATGCGTATTTATTTATTTATCTAATCCCAATTTTCTCCCTAACAGGGATCCAAAGCAGCAATGTCAAGCAAGTATCTTCACAATATCGTTCTAAAAGCTAAGTGAGATGTTTGTGATGGCACCATTTAAAAAATCATTTTACTGCATTCAAGTCTAAAACAGGATAAAGGCTTACTTTTTCATATAGGTTGGGAAAAGGAGCTGAGCCCAACCACACCTTCGCTTCCTGTGTTTCATGGATTCAAGCACTTTTCCCACACAATATGGCTCTCACATTGGAAGTGACCCATGATGAACAGAGAGGTGTCTGAAGTAATGGAGTGTGGAGCTTCCCTTGCCTCCCAGCCTCTTTTGTTGCAAAACATAGACATGGCAGTCATATGAACAATAAATATGGTGGTTGGTCTGATACCTAGGTTTTCCTCTGAACATGTTCCCAATGAGGAAGTTATTACAACAGGCAAAACCCATTACAATGATTTCTCATTCTAATTGTAATCATTTAATAACCAAAATGAACCAAATTGCTATAATCAGCCCTCTCTGATCATTGCCATTTCCCAGATCAGAAAGGTTTGTGATTATTAAAGACTTTCCTATTAAGTTTCTACTGGGATTTGAGTATTTCAACATTTTGATTTTTTAAAAAAGCTATAATGTAGTTCTCAGAATTGAAAAGCAAATCAAAATCCAATTGACTGAACATAGAAGGGGTTTCATTCTCTTGATACTGGTGAAATAAATGCCCAGCTTTCCAAAGATTCATGTTTAAATCCATAAGCTTTAGTGTGAACAAAAATATAAAAATGACATTAGAATATCAGTGCCTGTTACTGCAAATAGATGTTGCCTGCTATTTAGAGTTAACTTATTCATAAAGACTGCTTTAAATCAAATAAAAATTTAATTCAAGATTATGGGAATGCTACTTCTGTTATATACACATTTGCAATATATTTGAATAAAATTTCAGTTCTCTTACAGCAACAAAGATGTCATTGATATAGTCAAAATATAGTTAAATACCCACAATTGCATAGTCATTTAGATATGACCTTGAAATAAATATATATTTTTATCTTATTATGATCAAGTAGTGACTGGTCCCCCTCCCTTATTAATTTATTTATTGTTATTTAGCAGAATTAATAGGAAAATGGGCACAGATAAGAAAAGTGCTTAAGTCTTGGGATCAAAGGAGATGAGTAATTCCTGAGCTTGTTTTCCTAACCTCTCTGACCCTGCTGAGCTAAAGGTTAGACCCATGCCTCTTACATATTCTTTATGAACACTTACCACAGTTCAAAATGATTACTGCTCTGCCCCAAACTATGTGCTTGGGGAAAGAATATATATAAAGAGATTGTGACTAAACTATGTGATTGTCACTATTACCACTTTATTATTCTGTTGCATATAATCCCCTGGAAAGGATTATAGCTGGTTGCCACCACCACACAAATTAATGAGAATTTAGAGTCCACACTTCCTGAGTAATTGTTAAAATGTTTCTTTTGCTTGCAATTCCAAGACAGATTCTATATAATGGGAGAATCTAATTTGTTTCTTAAGAGTGAATGTGAATTTTACTTAAATCCTGAATCAGCTATTTGGGGTCTCAGCTATGAAACCATGATGCTAGTTTAAATTTAAGGCAGTTTTGGCTTTGAAAATTCAAACTTTTTAATATATTTTGATAAACTTAAAATGAGTGCTTTTTAGGCATTGATAGCAAAGGCTTATTTACTTTACTGCTTGAAGATTGCAGTGAACCTCATTTTCCGTTCAGCTGATTAACTTTATGTTTATTAGCACTTCTATGTTTGCTGGAAGATCACAGTTAATTGAATTCACACTGTTTTTGCTAAAAATGAGAGTTTAACCTTTGTTTATTTCATTGAGGGATAAAGCTCAAGGAAAATTAAGATGAAGTACAGGTAGAAAAATAGTATCAATGTTCGAATGTAGGAGAGAAAAAACTAGAAACACTTGCTATAATGCACACTGCGTATGTGTATATGTCTGTGTGTGGAGAATTCAAGGAAATGCTAGCAGAGAATGAATTTGCCATTGGAAATTAATACCTTGAGAAATGCTAGTCATTACAGATAGTACAATCCTAAACAGAGCTATACCCTTTTAAATCTACTGATGTCATTGGAGATTTGCTGGATGATACCAACACCTTGTTTCTGGCGGTGATACTCAAGATGTTTCCGGGAAGCCCACATGGAAACTCTTTTGTTGTGCCAGCAAGAAAAGCATGAAACCAAACAAGCATGGCCATTACCTTCAAGTAATCTTTCCTCTCATAGGTACTCCTGTAATTCTAAATCTAGATGGACTGTTTTGGTTCACTACAGCTTCTAGTAGCATCCTAATTCAATCAGTAAATGGAAGACAAATCTGCTTCAGAAAGATTACAAGTTCCAAAACTGAGGCACCATCAGCAGACATCTGGAGATTGTTTTGCAAAACTTTGTACAAAACAGTGGCCTCTCTCTTGGGCACTTCAAGAATGTGGCAGGAAGTAAGAGCAATGTACAACCAAGAAATATTTTAAAAAACGTTTTAGTATGTACATGTATGTGGTAAGGAGGCAGCATAGAGAGATGGGAAGAAGGCCTGACCTACTGAGCCAAAGCAGGGCAGAGTGCTGTCTAGAATGGCCATAGCAGCAGTATAATGGCCCCCACTGGAGCATGGATGCACTGCCTACAGGACATGCCACCCTGTGTCAATCACAGTGGTGGGGGCAGGGCTTTTGCCAGCCTGAGATTGGCAGCAGTGGAATTTGTACAATATTGTACAATCCTGTACAAACTCAGCTAGAGCGGGACAATACAAGGAAGGACTTAAGAGAAGAACAGGGCTCAGAGAGTCAGAGGGGCAGAATTGGACCTGCCCAGCATGGGTAAAGCCCCAAGCTTAAAAAGGGAGATGTCAGGGAAGAAAAGGGGAGGGACAGTCTGAAAAAGCAAGATAAGGGAGGAAGAGAAGAAGCTGTGTGGCTCTGAGTAGGATAAAAGAATTTTAGACCTAGTCAGACCTGCAGCAGGGGCATGGCTCATCCCTCTAAGGGAAAGACTGGTCAGAGAGAGGGAAGCATGATTGCATGGAAACCTGTTTGGATGTGTTTACTGGCAAGAAAGGGAAACCTAAGGAGCACCCTTGAGTCTGGGTGGGTTTCACCTGCCATGGAAAACACTTATGGCATCCCATTGCCACTGCCTTCACAAAGGACCACAATGAGTCTCTCACCATGAGACATCTTACATGGGAATGCTCAAGTGTAGGGAGACTCAATGTTAGCTAGGAAGTGTAGTTTAAAAAGACAAAGACAAAGGCTCTGTCAATTTCACCTCTCTACAAAAAGCCAGTGGATATTGCTCCTCTGAGGATTTGTTAATTCCATCATTGCCTCCCCCAAGGGGAGGTGAAATTGAAAGAGTCTTCAGCTCTCTCTTTTTAAACTTTGCTTCCCAGCAAACATTGCACCTCCTTACACTTGAGCATTGTTGTGTAAGATGTCTTGTGTAGAAAGACTCAATGTAAAAGTACTGTAGATATTTTCTTGGTCATGTGTAATAATGAGGAAGGGAACATCTGTCTGGGGTCTGGGTCCCAGCCCCTGGACTTGCCAGAAGGGATGGGAGGCAGCTGTGGGATAGTTACCCAGACACACCAGTAGACACCCAGGACCAGACCAGGCTGACAACAGAAGGAGAAAGAGAGATGCCCCAGTCTCAGGAGGGCAGAGCTGCACCCAAGCCCCAGGGAATCAAGCGGGGCAGGTGGAAACCAGCTAGCCCCACCCTCCAGTGGGAGGCCCAAGGGACAGGCCAGGAGAGTGAGGACCACCAGGGAGGGAACAGTCCCAAGGGAGAAGGCTCAGAAAGCAAGGGCAGTCAGCCAGCAAGCCAGCCAGCAAGCCAGCCAGCAACCTTACCGACAATGGAGGGAAGGGAGCCAGGGCAACACACGGCCACTCTCCAGCCTGCAGGCAGGATAGAAAGGAATAATAGGGACCAGCTGAGGCTGCCTGAAGCACTGAGCAGAGGAGGCTTGGCAGCCAGCCAAGGAAGCACAGGTGTGGCTACCCAAGGCAGCCAGACTAGCTTCCCCAGGTGCGGCTGCTTGAGACAGCTGGGGCCATGACTAGAGGGCAAAGGAGGGGCATGGCTGGCAGGTGGAGCCAGGAATGAGGGAAAAGTTATAAGGGAAGTCCACCCACAGGGCATGGTGGGTTGTGTAGGAGGATGGTGTGGTTAAGGAGAGAGCGTGAGAGCAGCTGAGAGGAGGAAGAGGATGCAGAGGATGCAAGATGAAGGAGGGGGACAGGTGTCTGGGGGCTGCAAAAGGTGAGGAGGAAAGGAAGGCAGCCAGGACTCTGTCAGGTGGAGCAGGCCTGCAAGGGGAATGAGAGGGAGAGAAGGTGATGTAGACCTCCCCTCCATCCACAGAGCAGGAACCTGCATATTCCCTGACGGCATCCCCGTATCAAGGTCAGGCAGGCCGGTGCCTCACAGGGTGATGCCCAAGACAGAATCTGACAACAGCAATAACTCACTTCAAAATGTACCTCAATATTATTGTAGCTAGATAGCATAAAATGTAGCTGTCTTGGCTACTATAGTTGTGTGGTATGACTACTATAGCTGAAAATAGTTGGAAGCTCCTTTACATCCTAGTTAGTTTAAACACAAGCTATCCTTACAGCTACTTTCTGGTTTGACTACATTACTTTCTTAATACCCTTTGCGAAAAAATGAGATGTCCTTCAACTATAATCACTGTTAAACATGGGACAAATGCTTGCACAACTGCTAGGATTAATCAATTTTTTTTAATGTTTTCTCAATAAGGCATAATCTCACACTAAGCACTAGAAATAAGCACAAATATGGAAAAAAGGAATTGGTTGAGGAATATGTACTTTAAATGATTTATTAAATGAGAAAGGTATTCCCTTGTTCTACCCATAATTGGTCCCAAAATTGCCACTTTGTACAAAGACATCAATGGCAGTATAAGTTTCAGTTACTGTAGTATCTAAGCAGCAAGACAGAAAGGAAGCAGCAAACCTAGGAATTGATGCTGCTGTGACATTATTCAAATGAAGCAGCAGAGAAAAAACTTTAAAGATACGGTATACTCTGCAGGAGTATACCGTATACCCTGCTGCTGTGGACAAGTTTACATCGGGACCACAAAGTGTAGCATCCAGACAAGAATAAAAGAACATGAAAGACACTGCAGACTTGGACAACCTGAAAAATCAGCAGTGGCTGAACATAGCCTAACTCAAACAGGGCACAGTATCTTATTCCAGGACACCAAAATACTGGACAAACACTTCCAACTACTTTGTCAGACTGCACAGGGAAGCCATTGAAATTCACAAGCATAAGCAAAACTTCAACAGGAAAGAAGAAACCTTAAGAATGAACAGAGCATGGTTTCCAGTTCTGAAAAACACCAGGCTAACAAAACACTCTATACCCGACAATAGCCCTGCAGAGAAGATTAGCACATCAAGCACCAATCCATATGCAAAAGAACCTCCTCAGGATACAGTGAAGCGTCCCGCCATTAGCATTCCACACCCTGGGAAACTCTTACAGGATGACTCAGCTCAACCCCACCCCTCCTGAGTAGTTATAAATGACCTGCCAACATCTTTTCCACACTGTGACACTGAGAGATCTCTGTCTTTTGGTGCCAGCCACAGCTGCTGGCGAAACATCAGGAACTACAATGCCAAGACCACGGCAATACAGCCTGGAAAACCCACAACAACCATCGTTCTCTGGCCGTAAAAGCCTTCGACAATACATTTAAAGATCATTCTCTGATCCTTCATTAGATATTAGGCTTAGATTGATTTAACAAAATTCTATAAGATGCTAGCATATAAAAAAGGAGAGGATAGAATGTGTGTCAGTATTACATACTTCGCTCTTATGAATGACCTGTTATGGAACATGTAAGAGGTTGTGCCGTTCTAGCAAGAATTGTTTCAAATTGGCACTTGGTCAGTTAACACTCTTATGCATTACTCTTGGATGAATTTCCTGTAACTTGGGGTTCTGATGTTACACAGCTATTAAGGTTAAATTTGTTCTTTCTCATGGCACAAAAATTAATTATGAAATGTGAAATCTAACACTTTTCCAAATATACAAAGGTAATTGATCTATTCTGGCAGCCAAGTGAAAAAATCTGTGTCAATGACAGTAAGGAAACAAAACTTGTAAGCTGGACTGCTTAGCTAGACTATTTATTTGTTCCTTATTAATTGTTGCACTCCTAATGTAATTTGGCCATTGAGGCTATGAATGCCTTTGTTCCAGCCCCCTTGGCAATTCAAATAAGACACAGAACCTTATTGGCTGGGGTAGTTAATTGTCTTGGCTATGGGGATTGGCTTTAAAATGGGCTTCTTGTCCCTAGTGGTAACATGAGACTAGCTGATCACAATGAGGCTGAGCAGGAATTTTTTTCCCCCCCTCCTATCACTGGACTTTTAGAGGACCATTCTTTCTCTGGCTTCATGTTGTCACAGGAGGGATGGGGTAAATAGGCCTGGCCTTTGGGACTGAGCACATCCATTCCAACTGTTTAAGGTATCTCAACATCTCTTGACCCCTATATCTGAATCTTTGCTGGTTCAGGAACAGAAAATTATCTATGACACCTTTGCAAAAAATTTTGCTGATAAAATAGTTTGAATACATTCTGATCTGGATGTCACCTGTAATTTAGGCAAACTGGAAGTAATGCTTAACACACAGCCTGGTCCATTTCTGAATAATTTTGACTCAGGGCCAAGCTACACATGACGAATGACACTTGAACGGCAAGTGGATTGATTGGAGGGCAAGTGAACAGGGAGAAATACACTTGCTGTTCAAGTGTCATTCGTCATGTGTAGCTTGGACCCCAGTCACAGTGACAGGTATTGCCCATCCTGGCTACTAAAGTATTGTAAAGACCACATAAAGGAGCCCTTAATGTCTATCATAAATCAATTACTAACTCAAGGCACCTTCCCTCAGCCTCTCAAAGAGGCAGTCATCCATCTACTACTTTTAAAAAAAATCTTTAGAAAAAATTATATAGCTAATTATCATCCAGTCTCTAATCTAACCTTTTTGGGCAAAGTAGTTGAAAGAGCAATAGCTGACCAAATTCAGGCCTTCTTGGATAACTCTGGTGCTTTTGCTTTTGCTTTTCACTCTGACTTGAGGCCAGACTATGGGACAGAAGCAGTTCTGGTGGCTCTAGTTGAATACCTCCCCCTGAATGTAGACAAAGGCCATGCTTGATTGTAGCTCCTCATGGATCTATTGGCAGCCTTTGACATAGTAGATCATGCAGTCCTGCTGAGGTATTTGGAGGCTGAAATAAGGGATGTGCCTTGGGTTGGTTTAAATCATTCCTCATGGGACAAACCACCTATCATCAGCGTAAGAATTATCATGTGAGGTTCCACAAGGAGCAATCTTATCCACCATGTTATCCAGCCTCTTTGTAAAGCCTTTAGGAAAACGCATTAGTAACTGTGGAATTAAGATGCCATCAATATGCAGATGACACCCAGCTGCATATCTCGTTATCCAAATCCCCTGGTGATGCAGTAGAGGTACTGAGTCACTGCTTGACAGCTGTTGTCAACTGGCTGAATGCAAACAAACTGAAATTGAACTCAGACAAGATGGAAGTGAAGCTGGTTGGAAAAGCAGAGATTTTGAAGGTCTTTGTGCTCCTGACCTTTGATGGTGTTCAGTTTATCTTGACTGACTCAGTTAAGAGCATAAGGGTTATACTAGATCCAGTGCTGCTGTTAGAGAAGCTAGTAAATGTAACTGCTAAAAAGGCCTTTTCATAACTCAAACTAGCCTAGAAGATGGCTGCCTACTTTGACATGGCTGATCCAAGCACTTAGATTCATGGCACAGTAACACTGAGACTCGACTACTGTAATGCTCTCTATGTAGGTCTCCCGTCAAAGTTGACTCGGCGACTCCAGCTAGTTCAGAATGCTGCAGCTTGTTTATTTTTGAAGCTAGAAAAAGGATGCATATAATTCCCATTCTACAGCTCAGTTCAAAGTTAGGGCTAACACATTCAAAGCCCTTCATGGCCTTAGCTCCTCATATTTGTGTGATTGCCTCTCCCTATATTCTCCACCATGGCAGCTTCACTCATCTGGACAGGGATTTATGAGATCAAGCTCCCTGTGACAATATAGAAACACAACACATAGCACTTTTATTTGGCTTCTGAGTTAAAAACATAATTCTTTTTACATTACCACCACCTTGTGATCACTGGGAGGTCTGTGTATACATATTGTTGAATACAAAAGCTATTGTCATGACCTCCTCTGACAAGCCCTCTTACCAGTTCAGTGACTCTGACTCAGAGGATCATCGTGAGTCGAAGTGGCCTGACTCAGAGTATCCAGGAGAAGACCCTGAGAAGCCTGGATCAAGGAACCAGGAAGGCCAGCAGGATCAGGGAGGGCTTGGCAGTGCAGAGGTAGCTGCTGATCACAACCCAACATTAACAGAAGCCACCCTGCCAGAACTTATTGGTAAGCCCACAATGCTGTCCTAGGGTTGCCAGGTCTCTTTCTCCTCCCAGTGGAAGGGGGGGATGGCACTTACCTTGTACTTTTTGTGTGTCCCTCTCATGTGCACTTCCGGCGCATGTGTGATAAGGACCCCAAATGAAGCATGGGAGCACTAGCATGGCTGGTGTGACGACATCACTCCCAGAAATGACATTGTTGTGCCCCTCCAAGAGTGCACGCATTGGGCATGTTCTCAGGGTGTCTGCTGGTGATGGGCAACCTTCTGCCAATTACTGGAAGATCAGCAGGCAAGGAAGCAAACCCCTGGGAGTTTGCCTGCCTCTGGCAGGCACCTGAGAACCCCACACTGACCCCTGAGGCAACCACTAGGCCTCTGCCAGGCAGGAGACATACTGGGGCCTGCAGTCCCTCAAGACCACTGCCACTCTACAGGTCCACTGGCAGCAGAAGGCCCAGGCTGAGGTGGCACAAAGGAGGCAAAGTGCCAATCTGTCTGCACATGAATTCCCTGTAACCCTAGAGTAGGGTGCTGAAAGTAGTGAGTTCTTGCAGAATCCTGGCCAGGGCACAGCCTCCAGAGCCTCCATACCTGCTACCTGTTGCAGCTGGCCAGATGAGCTCACAGGCTATTTAGGTTCCAGCTTGAGCCTCCTGTTTTGCTGGATCAACCCATCCAGTATGTGCAAGCCCTGTGCTCCAAGCCTCAGCGCCAGACCTTGTCACTCTGTGCTTCTGAGTAGACCAAGCAACTGGTTTACTTCTGAGGAGTCTAGTCCTACAGAGTGCAGGGAAACTAGGCTGGTTTAAATATTTTTCATATTGTATGAAGCTCTTTAAATATGCTAAAGAAGACTAGAAAAAGTTAATGTTTTTAATCTCACATTTCACTTTTATTTTTCTTCCTAGTTAACTTTACATAGCGGTCATAAAGTGTGTGCTTACACCATTCTTTACCTTCTACTTCTACATCCAGTCAAAATAAGTAGAATTTTAATTAAGAAAGCTGCAAGCAACCCAATCATCTCTTGATGGTAAAAGAAAAGCAAGCGATGTTTGTATTATTAAATGAAATGTGCTATGATCAAGGCTGGACTGGAGATGGAATCTGAAACTGATTGCCCCACTGTGAGTTGAGTAGGATGTGAAAAAAATGCATAAAAAACTTTCATCTGATTCCTAAGTGAATCATAAAAAGTGTAGTTTCCTTCAAAATAATTAATGTTCAGTGTTTCCACATGTGTAGCCATTTGCAAATAAGGTTTTTTTTCCCTGTCACGTGAGCCAAGTCTTATAGAAAAGAATGGAGAACCCACTGCCTGTCTGGGACGTGTGCAGTCAAATGTACAGGAAAACTCCATCTTGGATCAAAGTGGAGAATTGTTGTCAAGAACTACGTCTGGTTCTTGACCAGAATATATACTACGGTAATCCTGTCTTGTTAGGCCTAATGGAGGATTCTAAGCAATTCACTGAACCTTAATGAAAAGCAATTCCTAGAGAGACATGCCCAGACGTATTTTTGCAGAACACAAGTGCAGATGAGATCATGTGGGAACCAAGTACGAGTGGAGGATCATCCCCTGCATTCCATCTCGTTAAGGTTATTCATAACTCATTGTGGATAATTGGTCTGATATGTGGCATGACTCAGCTGCAGAGAGCCATAACTATGTGTCCTAGCAACCTGATTGGTTCCTAGAGTCTGACCATGTTGCTAGCCAATATGCATTTAAAATGGAATTTTAGTATGGTTCTTTGTTCTTGAACATATGTCTGGGTATGGTGTCAGCCCTTGGCCATTGTGTTCTGTTTGGACCTTTGATCCTGACTGTGGCATAACTTCTGTAAAGTAGTTAAGCAACTATATAAAATTATATAAACTATATAAAAAAAAAACTTTGAATAGAACTTTCCCATTCCCTAGAAAGGCCCTTTGTTAAACTAGGAAGGAACAAGCTTGCAAGTAAATATTTTGAAATTTCCAATCATTGCAACAGCTTCTTCCAACAGTGCTATGTTTCTTTCACATACAATAGAAAGCAACAAGGAATATGTTTCAAAGAAAGCCTGCAGGCATCCCCCTTTTTCATAGACTAAAAAGGCTTAATATTGAATGTTGAGAAACAGCACAAAATCCTGTAAGGAGGTTTGCCTTGGGAAAGCACAGAGTTAGTCTCCTCTAGAGAATCTGAGTATGTGCAATCCATAGTTTTGAAGGTGGGTAGGTGGTCATGCTGGTATCCTATTTCACCTAAAGCAAAATGCATGGGGAATTGGATATTCTTCCTCAGGCAAAACATCTGAGAATTTTAAAGAAAGCAAAAGGAGCCACAATATGACTAAAACGAGGGTTTAGAACATCTCTAGGGTGAAAGAATTCAAGGCAAATTTGGAAGTTTCAGCTTGGGCAAAACATCTGAGGCGTTTCAAAGGGAACTAGAAACATTTCACAGAGACATTATTCAGTCACCATGTGTATCCATTCCCTTTGCTAATGCACTAGTGACTTCTGTAGCCAGGGGCAACAACTGATCCACTATCTGATGTGTTAACTTAGGCAATTCATAATGAAAATAACACTATAATGATACCTAAAGAAGCACTTGTTTTTTTCCCAGAGATCTGCTTTGATGGCTTTCCTTGTTAGCAGCAAACACTGAACCCTGTCTTCTAGAACAAATATATGTTTATAACGAATAGGGACCAAGGATACATTTGGAACAGCATGTCATTGTTACAGTTACTTTTCCTCTCATATGTCCTGGAAATACAAAAAAAAAATGATTGGTAATCAGATAGGAAAGAAAGCAGCCAATTATAAACAATATTGGGGAGAGAGGGAGATTTTTTTTCTGGCAATTTTAAAATGACTTGTTCTTGCTGGGCTCCATACCTAGCAATTTGTCAACTTCCAAACCTTTCTTACTTCTAGTAGTATTGCAGTGGCTATGGTTGTTGCTGCTCTGATGGTGACAGTAACAACAACATGGAGACCAGGTGCCCATCTCTCTCTTTTTTACTTGTACTAAAAAATGTGATCATGGAGCTGAGAGGTAGACTTGTCATTGCTGTGCATTTCTCATGTCTTGTGAGTTCTGAGGAACAAGTGGCAGAGAATCCTTTTTTTAAAAAAATAGTTTTTATTGAATTCAAATATAGAAGATAAAGATTGTAGTTTGTCATTTACAGAAAATTCTAGATTAAATACTGTACAATAAAAAGTAATAAATTATAACAATAGCTTGTGTAAGAAGGAGAATGAATTCTATGATACACACCAACATGCATAAAAACACTTAACATTAGTAAAGAAACATAAAAGTAATTTACACATATGTATGTAAATAAAACTGTTTTAAGCCTGGATGGGGTCTATTAATTTCAAGATAATCAAGGAAGGGAAGCCACTTTTCTAAAAAATTGGTGGTTCTTGGGAAGTGCTCCATATGAAGGATTTTGTCATGTAATTTCTCTGAAATGAAGTGATCCCAGATTTTCATATACCAACTATTGATTGAAGGGTTGGTGTTTGACTTCCAAAGTCCAGCAATTGTACTCTTAGTGGCCACTAGCAGAGTTTCAATGAGATCTTTCCTTATTGCTGGTATACTAACTTGACAGTTGTCCCAAAGATTTAAAAAAATAAGTTCTGGCAACAATGGAATATGAAAGTTTGTGATTTGGTGTATTTCATTAAGAACCTCCTTCCAGAATTTTTCTATATATTTAGATTTCCACCAACAGTGATCAAGACTACCTATTTCACCACAATTTTTCTAGCAGTTTGGGGACTGTGCAGACGAGAACTGAGAAAGTTTTTTGGGGGTTAGATACCATCTATTTATTACCTTGTAAGTTTGTATCTTAGTGACGATTGTTTTGGAATTATATATATTGGAGGACCAAACTCACTTCCAGATATCAGTGTTAAGATCTATTCGGCAGTCTTGGGCCCATTGGGCTTGAATTTTCAATTCTTTAGATTTAAGAGTGTTTAAAATTACATTATACAATTTTGAAATCAGGCCTTTATTATTGAGAGAAGAGGGCTCTAAGATACATTCAGATTCTGTAGTAGGAGTGAGTAATAGTTTCTTTAGATCAATCTGATCAGCGAGACCAGATAGTTGCAGATACATACTCCAAGGTATTTTATTCTTTGAGATATCTTCAAGTTTAGATTTCTCAAACAGCCCTTTCTTGGAAGTCACATCTATAATTCTCATCAGATTTAACTGGGTCCAAAATTCAGAGAAGGAATTGCTTTGACCTGATGGAAACCAGTGTTGGTGTATAAAGGGAGTATAGTGAGAAATAGCTGGAACTAAATGTTTCCTGTTATAATCCCAGGCCTTTAGTAGTGAGTCCAAGAAAATATTGCTATGGATAGTTTTGGGGCGATCTATGGGGTGTTTCCGGATGATATCCCTTATAGAGTAGTGTCTAATCAGAGGTTGGAATAAGATGGCCCAACTTGGAGGATCTGAATGACACAAGAGTTGTGTTATATTAACCAATCTTACCACAATCTGATATAAGTATAGGTCTGGGTAGTTAAACCTACCATTAGATCTTTTCCGACGTAATGTCTCAAAAGCAATTCTAGGTTTTTTTATTGTGCCAGAGGAATTTGTTCAATGTTCCTTGCCAGATTTTAATTTGTGTCTGTGGGATAACAATTGGGATAGCTCTAAAAAGGTAGAGCAGCATAGGGAAAATAAAGGATTTTATTAAGTGTATTCTATCATACCAGGAGAGTTGTTGATCATTCCAATCTTTGATAAGTGTTTTGATCTGTTTCATTATTTTCATATGGTTTGTATTTATAAGGGAGTTAATGTTGGCTGGAATAGTTATCCCCAAGTAACTGATTTGTTTGTAAGCAATCTGGAACTTGTAGTTCTTGCTAATTTGTTTGTACATGTTTTTGGACAAATTAATTGGGAGGCTGTGAGATTTTGACAAATAGACCCTTAGGCCTGCAATTGTACCGAATTCCGTTAATAGTAATTGTAGATGGTTCAGTGACATAAGTGGGTCGGTTAGATAAATTAACATGTCGTCAGCAAACAAACTGACCTTAAATGTCTGAGTTCCCACTTGAATGCCTTTTATTAATTGGTGGTCCCTAATTGCAATGGCCAGGGGTTCAATAGTGATTGCAAATAGAGCTGGGGATAAAGGGCAGCCTTGCCTGGTCCCCCTTTTTATAGGTATGGCATCTGAAAAAATACCGTTTACTTTAATGTTAGCAGAGGGCTGTGAGTATATTGAGTTGATTGTAGTAAGGAATTTATTGCCAAATCCCATATACTGGAGTATCCTGCATAGATAAGATGGTTCTAATGAATCGAATTCTTTTTCTATATCTAAGGAAAGAAATGATGTTTTTAGTTTGTTGGCTTTACAGTGGGAAATCAAGTTTAGAGTTTTGTAAATATTATCAGTTATGTTGCGACCAGGAATGAAGCCAGATTGATCAGTATGAATATAATCAGAGATAAAAGAATTGATGCGTTTTGTAAGGATCGAGGTAAAAATTTTGTAATCATGATTTAATAGAGATATGGGTCTGTATGAGGCTGGGTTAGTTGCATCCTTCCCTTGTTTGGGGATAACTATAATTGTTGCTTTAGACCATAAAGGGGGAATTTGTCCATCGTCCATTATCAAATTGCAAGCTTCCATGAGTGGAGTTGATAGCAAGGAAGCAAATTTTTTATAGAATTCATTGGAAAAACCATCTGCGCCTGGAGATTCATTGTTTTTTGAGTTTTTAATTGCATCTAATATTTCTTGCTGTGTTATTTTTCTATCCAATAGTGAACGGTGTTTGTCATCTAATTTTTTAACTTGTTTAAGTGAATTCCAAAAATTAGAGATCTTATGTTGAATAGGGTCTCTAGAGGTGTACAGCTCACTGTAGAATTTATTGAAGATTTTGACAATATCAGAGGATTTAGAGTGAGGTATTTTATTCTAATCATATAATATGTTTACATTATTAGCTGAGCGTTTTTTCTTAACCTTATATGCAAGTAATTTTAGTGCTTTAGGTGAGTTGAACCAGTATCTTTGTTTAGTGTAAAGTAAGTCTTTTTGGATTTTATTTATTTCAAGAGATTCTAGCATTTTGCGTTGTGTCAGTAATTCATCGTAGATTTTTTTACCCCCTTTTTTTATGTGGTTCTTCTAGGGATTTAATTTTCTTGATCAGGTCTTTTTTCTGAGCATTTCTTTTTTTATTAACTTGGGCTGATAGAGCTATTATATGTCCTCTGGTTACAACTTTAATGGTATCCCATAAGATAGCTGGTGTGACATTACTAGTTGTGTTATCAGTGATAGCGAGTTCTAGAGCTTTTTCAATGTCTTTAGATGCAGAAGTTGAAGTAAGCAAGTTTTGGGGCAGACACCATTGCTTTGTTTTTTGTTCCATTCCATTTAATCTTAGTATGACATTAACTGGTGAGTGATCTGAAAATGAAAGCATTTCTATATCGGAGTTAGTAACTTTGTCCACTAGTGAATCTGATACTAAGATATAGTCTATTCTTGTGTAGACTTTGAAGCGTGGAGAGTAGTAAGTGTAATTTTTTTCATTGTGGTGAAGATGCCTCCAAATATCTGTTAAATTATTAGTTTTGATAATAGAGGCCAATTTTGTTGTCAGTTTTTTTATGTTTTCTATTTCTTAAATTGAAGTTTGATTTGTCAAGCTTGTAGTTCATTAAATAATTAAAATCTCCCCCTATAATTAAATCTCCCTCCTTAAATAGAGAAAGTTTATACAGAACCTCTTTAATGAAATGGATTTTATTGGAATTTGGGGCATAGGTGGAGACTATAGTGAATATGCGACCCTCTATTGAACCAGTTAAGAAGATAAATGTGCCTTTGGGATCCACCAAAGTTTTCTTATGCTGAAAGGAAATACTTTTGGGAATTAATATTGAGACCCCTCTGGATTTTGATGAGCCAGTGGTGTGATATTGAGCTTGAATCCAAGCCGCTTTGAGATCATTATCATGTTGTGGACGGAAGTGGGTTTCTTGTAAAGTAATAACGTGTGAGTATGATTTGGCTAGTTGAGTTAAAATATGTTTACGCTTAATTGGATTACCTAATCCGTGTACATTGTAGGAGGTGACTTTAATGGTAGAGCACATGTTTATCTAAGAGACTATTACCAACTAACTTGTGGTTGACTTAACTGCACGTCTGAGAGGATTGAAAGTCTTACTGACCACACAACTAACAGAAGGATACTTTAAAGATTTTAAAATAAAAAATGATAAACTCCGAGACAAATGAATTGCAGCTAAATGGGAAATAGTGTAAGTTTCGTGGTCTGATATGAATAATTGAGATCAAAACACGCTTCCCTTACTTGAATCAAGTATGTTTTGTGAGCTATCAAACACAGATTATTGTTTTAGACAATTTTGAAACAAATAGATATATGTGAGTAACCAAAGTGTTAAAAGAATTATAAACAGTTGCAACTATAGCAGGATCAACAATACTTCCCAATAACAAAGTTTTATAATCCAGGCTAGCAAGAGCAAATGAAAATACAAGATTGGTTAACCAAATACCACTTGATTTGATTTACAAAGAAACCTTGACTAAGTGGCAGTAGCTAAATTTTCCTTAAAAATAGTGTCTATGAACAGTAATGTTACAGTACACTACTATTAAGATGTGAATCTAATACTATTGCTGTTTGAAATATTAACCCTTGAACACCGCTTAAAATAAATAAAATAGTATCTACAGATTAGTGAGATAATATAGTCACTTAAGATCTGTGAAGAAATTATGAGTTGAGCAATTAAATGTGAATTAATTAATAGCAAGTAGTTTGTTATAAGATGAACAAGATAATCAGACAGTTTATATCTGTTGAGTAAACTAATTTAAGTAGCTATCCCCCAATCTACTTCCCACCCCTTGCAGACCCTCCCTCCGATTCCTCCTAACACTTGTTCTTAACAGTAATAAACCTAACTAATACAACTATTACCCTTTCTACCCCCTACCCCCTCCCTAAATATAATCAGAAATTTTCTTTTAATTATTTTTTTAAAAAAGTAATTCCCTTTATCTTAGTAATGTTGTTATTATGAATATGACATGAGATTAAATTATTAATTTACCCCCAACCCCCTCCCCTTAAATCCCAGTTTAAGCTCCAACTTCTCTCTTGCCTCTTGACGCTAAACAGCCCACTAGTTTTAATTAACTGAAAATATATTAAAATGAATATAATCAAATGCTATAATATGTCAGTTAGTGACTTGAGTGGGAACGCCAGTAAAGGAGATAGTGGCAAGAGGGAAGTAAACAGTTAATATAAGTAAAAGTACCTAAGTCCTGCTAATGCTAAAACACACCACAGTATTGACTTATGTCAATTTCCTGGTACCACTAAGCTACGAACCTAGGAGCTACACTAAAAGAGACACAACCACCCCTTCCCAAAATTGCAACTTAAGAGTATTTTTAAACTTTAACATTGAAAGAGCAAGACTAAGTAACTAAACTTATGTAGAACATCCAGGAATCTTGTTCTCTTTTGCTGAAGATGGAGAAGCTGATTGTGATTATTTCCTTTTTTGAGACGGTTTCTCAAAGTCCATTGCTGCTATGTTCAGGTCCTGAAGCAGTTTTAAACCTGACTGTTTGTCAATTGCAGTGAACAATTTACCATGTTGTAAGACTGAGATTCACCCATCTGTATTTGATGTTTTCTTTCCGAAGGGCTTCTGTAATAGCTTTAAAAGTTTTCCTTTTTCCCAGTATCTCGCTTGGAAGATCTGTGAGGATTAAAACAGGCTTGCCTTCATGCACAAAGGTTCCTTTTTTCCTTGCTACATCAAGAATAATTTTTCTTGTATGTTGGTCTGAAAGTTCAACTAAAATGTCTCTAGGAAAATCCTTTGCTCTTTATTTTTTCGCCCCGAGTCTATATGCTTTTGTAATGTTCAGCTCAAAGTCAGTTTCAGAGCCTATTTGGGATGCTATCCAGGAAGCAAGATAGGCAGATAAATCTACATTGCATGTATATTCTTCTTCCACGCCACATTCAGCTCTAATTTTAAAACTCGGTCTTGTAAGCTGTTATTGAGTGATTGAAGTATTTTTACCTCATTACTGACCGTTATGCTTGTTTCAACTGCCATTTCTGACTTCAGGCTTACCTTTTGAAGATCAACACACATTTCAGCAAGTTGATCGATAAGCGGCTTAATCGCTGAGGCAAATTGTAGCTGAATGTTATGTTCTAAGTTTAGTAATTTTGTATCAAGAATTTGTGCCGTTACTGGTTGATTCACTTCAGAACTGTGCTGTGAGCTCGCCATTTTAAAACCTGAGGCAGCCAAGCACTCTCGTGATCTGCTTTTAGTTTGGGGAAGAAATAAATCCTGAAGGTTTTTAAATGCTTTTACCTGAGTTTTCTTTTTGTCTAGATCATTCTTCCCCATAATAAGAGGTTAAAGTATGATTTTTAAACTGGTTGCTGAGGCAATTTTGGGTTGGGATGGACAGAAATCTCTCAGCTGGTGTCCATCTACAGCAGTTCTGACGCCCCGCCCCCCCAGCAGCAGAGAATTCTGATCACATTACAGAGGCAGACTTCTAATTACCATGGTTTCTTTTTACTCTTTTCTTAGTAAGGATATGTAGGTATATTATATCCTGTAGGATCAGGTTTTTATTGGACTGTTAATTATCTTATGTGTATTTATTTCTTGTAATTTTCTCTACTATGCTTTACCTTAGTCATGTAATTAATGGGAATGCTTTCTGTAGTTTTTGTTTTAAAAATTATTCTATTTCTCACTCCGATAGGGTAGTTTGTTCCTATGTGGGATTATCAGTTTAACAGAGTTGCCCAACAATTTTCTCAAGAATACTGGTTTTCCCAAATGGCATCTTTCGTCAGTTGTACATTCTTCGACTGCACACCTCTGTGTTATTTCACCTATTTTCTTCCTAAAAATATCTTTAGAAGGCTTTGTCACAAGGATGTAAAGTAGCAATGACAGCAGAAATCCCTAGGAATTCAATGCTGATGTTTAAGGAAATTCAAGATAAATACATTGGACTGGAAATAATTGAGGGGAAATCCATGCCATGAAGTAATATGTTAATATTGTGGAGGGGGACAGCAACTTAAGAAATTCCACTACGAAATAGTAAGCTTTTTTAAAAGGGTAACAATGATTTTACAAGAAATTGCTGATGAAATTCTGGGATGCAACTAAGGTCTGAAACAAATGAGAAATGATCCAAATCCTAGTTTAAAAATCATTTTGAAAGATATAATTCAGCCTTCTAAATATGACCGCATAAAAGCCCACCCTCCATATCATATGTGAGAAAGTGTTTGGTGATGGAATGGGGAAGCTTTGGGGGAGGGAGACTCAGGCACTCTCATTATTTGGAAACATTGTTTGGAAATGAGGATTCCGACACACACACACTGTGTTTCTATGAATCCAGGTGGCCTGAACCTATACCAGAGAAGCTGGTAGTAGAAAACACTCTAAAAGAGAGTGGTGTAACAAGATTAGATTATCATTTGTGAGATAGAAATGTTGATGATTAAGAATGATACAAATGTCATCTGCATTTGAACTTACCAAGATTAAAAAGCTTGACAAGGGATCACCTCATTCCCCCCCCCCTCAAAGTATGAATCAAATTCTACATCAGGCTATTTTGGGCCTCTGCAATAGCCTATTTGGGATGCTTTCCTGCATAAATTGCTTTCTATGTTACAGAAACCTAAGTATGTGAAGGCAACCAAACTGAGCGGCTCTTCATCACACCATAAGACATGAGTTCCATGGTTGTCTGAGAAAAATAGATTTCCCCTGGAAAGTAATTGCAACTCCTATAAAGAATATGAACAAAATATTTTCAATCCCAATAGTTTTCCTGACTTTCTGTAAACGATGGGCAAATAATATATGGATAATACAAGCCATTGAGTAATGGAAGAGATGGGGGGGGGGTGTCAGAAAAAACTACAAACCCCATGTGGCAGTTGGAGAATGCTCACATGCAGATTGATGCACGTTACATATCTCTGCCTTTGTCATTGATAAGCAAACCCCTGGACTGCTATTAGGGAACGAGACACCTCCCATCCCTAAGTCGTTAACTAGGTACTTAACATAGTCACCAGAAGACAGTGAGGTGGTATAGCAGATGGGGGAGCTATAGGATAGTAGGGTTGCCAAGTTCCCTTCCCCTCCCAGTGGGAGGGCGGGGACTCAGTGCTTACTTTCCTGGTGTTCCTGTGATTGTCCTCATGCTGGCATGATAATATCACTTGTGGGAAATGACATCATCACGCGAGGCTGAAGAGCGCATGCGTGCACTTTGCAGCGGGTTGATTCGGGCCTAAAACAGGCCTGATTCAACTAGTTTGAGGCCCAAATCAGCCCGCTATGAAGCGCACACTTACTTTCGGGGCAGCACAATGACATCAGTGACATCACTGTGCCAGCCCCGGGAGCTTACCCTGGAGGCCCATTGCCTGCCTTTCCCCCTGCCAGCTGTTGACAGTGGTGGAGGGCAAAAGGTGGAAACAGGGCATCCCCCACCCCCACCAGGGGAATAGGATCCCTACAGGAAAGCAGTATGAGATTACATTAATACAATTGGCTTTTTAACTTACATAAATTGTATGAACACAGGGGAACCATTTGTTGAACATCCAACTATACTTATCTGCAGACAGACTGTAAGCTGACTGGTCAGGTCATTGAACATCTCTAAGGAGTCCA
Source organism: Eublepharis macularius (assembly GCF_028583425.1). Lineage (NCBI taxonomy): Eukaryota > Metazoa > Chordata > Lepidosauria > Squamata > Eublepharidae > Eublepharis > Eublepharis macularius. The sequence continues at coordinate 54,669,117 of NC_072798.1, forward strand.
TGCATTTGACATTTGTGGCAAAAGGATCAGATCCTGAGCCGCAGCAGCAGCAATTGTCCTCTGAGAACCATCATAATATATCAGCCCCATCCCTCGGTCTAATACTCTGTGTGGAGAAACAGGAGAAAAACTTTCTATGCCTCCCTGTGGGAAAAGGGTGGAGTAAAAGTGTGATAGATTCAGTTTACTTCTTTTTTGTTTCTTACACTTGCAGTGGGATTGAATTTCTTTGTAATTCAAACAGATCATATTCCATGCACCTGCTTTTTTGTCTGTTTTTTGTAACAGTCTATCAAATGTAATTAACCTGAAAATAGTTTCCTGACAGCAAGAGCTGCTTAGTTAACTCTTCTGGTGGAAGTAGGCCTATAATTTTGGAACTCAGAATAAATTTTATTCAATTATAGTAATCACACCAAAAAAATCATTTTACTGATAACATACCACCCACCCATGCTGCCAAGTAGTGTGTGTAATTTTGTGTGATTGAATCTTTTGATTCTCAGACCACTTACTCTAAGCTTTTGCCACTGGTGTCAATAGGATGGAGGATGAAAGAATGAATTTCTGCCTTAAGCTTTCATTGCAAATAAAATAAGTTTCTGAAATAAGCTTCAGAATTATTAAATAAGATGTTCTCACTCAGTTACTTGTGACATCATTATAAACCTTGATTTCATTATGTAAATATAAATAATGACAGATAATTGGGAGATACTGCTGTAATGAAGGGAATTTTAAATATAGAAGCTAGTCTCAGCTGCAGAATATGGAGCTCTTCAGATTCTTCTTAGCCAAGTAAATACACATCTTGGTTTATAAAGAAAATGTATTTAAATTATTACAGCTTTTTAAAAATTTAGTTAAAGAGACTCGTAGCATTAGCATTTTATTAAAAGTAGATGAATTATATATTAGGAATGTCCTAGTATCTTCCTCTGTTGAATTTAAACTTTGTTTAAACAAAGCTAGCTTATTGAATATTCCATCCTGCATAACTGTTTACATATCACTTCAATTGAGAGAATCAACATGATATTCAAGTATGGTTATCTACATATTTGGGCTGGTGCTGAAAAAAATGCAAACAAGAATTCTACACATGCTTGATTGCTCCATAAATATACTGCACCTGCAAGATTTTGAATAAGGCCCAAATAAGGGGGAAGGCAGTCTCCCCGCTCTTACTTATAGATAGTAATGAATTTTAAATTTTTCACCTTCCTCTCCCTTCTTGGCACAAGTCAAAAACTAAGCATTAATTTAATATAATTAGCCATATGCTGAAGAAAAACTATTTTTATTTATTCCAAACTGCTATGGATGTTGGAAGATAACTTTTATAATTTTTTCAACATAGGTAAAGAGAAAGAATGAAGGAGGGCACACTACAAGGCAATATAGTAAACTACACTAAGATTTGGGGAATATACTCAAATTAAATTTGGGGAATATACTCAAATCACACAAAGTAGGGAATCAAGCAAGCTAGCAATTCAAAAAATTTTAAGTGGAACTAAGTGTGCTCACCCACAACTAGTTCAAGTATAACCCACCTGTGGACATGTGTGCAGTATCCTCTAGAGGGAAGCAATGGAAGGAAAATGGGGGGGAGAGATGGTGCTACAAGGTTTGGGGGAAGAAAGGTGGATCTTAAGAGGGATGTGAAAAGAGGGGAGGTATAAAAAAGATGCTTAGCAAGGCTAGGAAGAGTGAGAAAGAGGCAAAGAGGTTTGTGGAGCAGAACTCCCAGAAAGTGATGGGAAAAGAGAGTAACTATAGATGAGGACTTAGAAAAGGGTAGCAGAGTGGACAGTTGATGGTAGTAACAGAGAAAGACAGAAAGGAGGAAGATCAGGGAAAAGACTAGAAAAGTTCCATGCATTGCCTGGTTCCTGTAATGTGAGCATAATCTTGGACTCTGAAACTGATGTGGAGAAATGGTCTAGGTATGGTATCTTCTCCTGTCATAGAGGTGCATGAGTAGTCCAGGTACAGTGCTGAGGGAAGGATACTGGTCCTTACAAACTAAAAGGCAGAACCCTTTTCTGGCAGAGGTGGTAACAAGGTTTTTAAATTTACTGGATTTAGTTAGGATACTTCAAGGGAAGGGGTGCTGACTTGGCAGTCGATCAGATAATCCTTCTTACAAATGGCTTGACTAAGTTACTGGGATGGCCTGCATTGTAAGGAATGTTCTTGATGGAGAAGGTATGTAACAGTTATTCTCTTGCAAACACATATACAGTACTTTAAGGGGGGAAAGCCAAACTGAAAATATTTCAACAACAACAACAACAAAAGTGAGTCAGATAATGAGAACAAATAAATCTACCTTGTTGACAGCTTAGGAAAATATCATATATCATTTCATACTACAAGTGAATTCTACACAGATTTAACCTGGGATAAATTATCAGAAACATTTGGAGCTGTACTCTTAAGCTTTTCATATAATTTACAATGCAACCCTGAACATAGTTACTCCAGTCTAAGCCCATTGATTTTAATAAGCTTAGACTAGAGTAAGTCTGTTTAGGATTGCACTGTTACTTGCTTGGCTATAGAGCCAATGCCCAGTCTCAGAACTAAAATTTAAGACCATGAGAAAACAAAGCCTTTGACAAAGTTCCACACTAACATAGAGAAATAGACGTTGGCAGAACTAGGCATTAAATTAAACATAGTACTGTCACTGACATAGCTTCTAATGTCAAATATATTCCCTTACCCTCAGTAATGTGTAAAAGTATTTACCCAAATTCTAGTGGTGTGAGCCCTGCTTGGATGACATACCCAAAGTATGTGAATATATAAGGGTGAGAGGAGAAAATGACCTACATATTCAGCTGAATCGCCTCATGAATCATATATGCTCTGTCCCTGCACTTGAGAACACTACAGTTTCAGAACTATTAATTGCACAAGAGAGTTGTATGTTGTTATAAGGAAATATACAGTGTGACTGAGAATTTAGTATGTTTACATGCAGAGTGGAATGGGCAAACTTGATATGAGGTTGCCTTTTTTTATGGTAACTCTATAGTTATCTTAATGTCTAACCCAACCTAGTATAGTTGCAGGCCAGCGCCAAAGAGAGAGGAGATCGAGGGGTACAACCATGATGGAATTAAGAGAGGCCACAACTTTATTGATTTAGAGCTCACAGAGCATTGGCACTGCATATGGCACAGATCTGAGCATTGGCCGAACAGCCTGCCAGCCGATGACCTGCCACACCCCCTCAGACCCCACCATGGGATGACAGTTAGTGGGACACCACATGGGTGGACATCCTTGTGTGGATCACTTGACACCTGGGAGTGAGGCAGACCTGACAGCCCCTGAGCTGGGCATGAACCTGCCATGCCACACACCCCAGACCCCATAATAGGGAAACTGAGCTCACGGGCCTTGTTTCCCCCCAAATGGATCAGTGCCCAATGCCCAAACCATTAGCTTCCCTCCAGAGTTTTGATGAAAGGGAGGCTGAATGAGATGCCAGCCATGATCCAAGTGCCAATGGGTGGGGGCACCTCCCTCTACAAGGGCTGGCAGAGGATGTGAGAGGAGTCCATGCCTCCCTGGTCCATAGCACTCTCCCCACTCCTTGCTGCCTAGGACAGCCCGTTCTGATTGACTGGCCCCTGCATTTGAATCTGAGTGACACAGGCTGCCCCACAGAGGCTGCAGGGAGCCCTTGCCACCCCTCAATGTGGTGGCTACCATGCACCCCACTCTCCAACCTGCATGGTCCACAACTGAGTCCCCCAGTTAAATCTGGTGACCCACATTTCTAACAGCATAAGTAATCTCTAATTGTGATGAAGATACAGGATATCAATAGGAGAACCATCTTATTTTCTCCCCACATCATCCAAGCTGCTTCTTACTCACATGGGGACTCCTGTTGCTGCCATATTGGCTCTGTGTGAGGCTGGTGCCTGGGAAAATAACAAACACACACTGATCTTGGATGAAAATAGGACACGCTTTAATTGATTACAGCCATTGGAGCCTTGGCATGGCATAGGGCAACAGATACGCTCCCTTGAATGAACAACCAGCCATTTGATGGCATGCCTTCCCCAATCCCCCTTCAGGGCACCACGGTTTGGCAGGAGGTGTGGCACCCATCTAGGCATGACTCAGCAGTCTCTGCCACCCAGGGTGAAGCCTGCAATTCCCAAATCTGGTTCATACCCTTCGGCTTCCCTGGGGATCCTGAAAAGGGAATGAGCTACCCAATCAGCATGACTCACCCTGATAGAGTTGGCCCAATGCCCTGAAACTGCCCAGCTGCTAAGTTATGATGGGCATCCCCAGCTGCAGCTGGCACCCAAGGAGAGAGGGAAGGAGTCACTTATCTGCTTCAGTATTTGCCATGGAATGGCAGCAAAAACCACAAGGGGCTGCTGGCATGGCACCAGGCTGCTCCTCCTTGCTTCACCTCCATTGGGGTCTGTCGCTTCTACAGCCAACGTGAAGCCAGTCCTCCACCCCAGCCTTGCCTCCCAGCAGCAATGTAGCCCGAGGATAAGACTGCAAGCCCCATTAGTTTGTTGCAGAAAAATTGAACAGTAGTCCAGTAACACTATAAAGACTAATAACTTTTTTTCAGCATAAGCTTTTATGAGTCAGAGCACACTTCCTCAGATGTATTGGAGTGTATCTCTATTATACATCCATTAGCAAAAAAGCTGTAGACAGTGTTACAATGAAAGGCTGGTGTAAAAAAAATCAAAAGAGCAATTGGTTCTTCTAGAGAGGGTATGGGGCACTCCCAAGCAGCATCATTAAAGGAAAATAAACATTAAATTTGCCACCCTAGACGGAAGGGATAGACACAAGTATTGGGAACTAAAAGGGCCATATTTATTTGGCAACAGCATATAACCAAACATATATACATGGCAAGGGCCTAACTAGCAGTACAGATCAGGCCCTGGGGTCACCCTTGGACCTCTGCCCTGACCTGTCTGGGTGAGCCCCACTACCCTAGGTATGAGCCATCCACATGCATGGCTGGGACCCAGCCAGCCAGACAAATGGCTCCCCACTCCAAGCCTATAGCCCCTCGTCATAGCAGGAGGGCCTTACTTGTCTAAGGGAGCCACACAGCAGTCTGCCCTCTCAGCTGGCAGCTGTCTAGCAGTACCAGTGATCCTGACAGACCCCAATCCCCCCCCCAAATGAGGATGTGCCAAGGGTACTCACCATCCCTCTCATTTCTCCCCTCCTAATCTTGCCACTGCTGGATCAAAGACTCTGCTTAGGCCCTTGCACCCTACAGCTGGCCTATTGCCAGCTAAAGACCTTGCTGTAAGTCCTCCAAAAAAATGCTGTTGCCCTTCACCGAAAGGTGGACCCCATCCCCCCAGTAGAGGTCAGCAAACTCAGCCCAAATTTGTGGATGGGGCAAATAAACTCCCAAACCACCCACCAAGGACTTATACAGGGCACTATTGGCCTTCTGCCTTGCCCTTTCAATAGCTCTCAGGTCCCAAGCCTCCCACCACACACGATGTGGAAGCATTGCCAACCATATAATCAGAACCCCCGGGCACCACTTGTTTATCAACTGCAAGTCAGTATGGGCTTGTACAGACAAGGTCTTACCCTGCATCAAACCTAAGTCATTCCCTGCCAAATAGATAACCAAAATATGAGGTGGAGGAGCCGTCCTCCCCTCAAACAGCAACGGCAGTAAACCAGGCCATCTCAAACCTCACCAGCCCTGCCATTCCACAGTAGCCCATTTGCTAAGCCCATCCACATCCTCCTGGCTTGGTGGACTTCCCAGAAAATCATGCTGTGCCCGCAGATGAGGATCCAGAGCCTCTCACAGTGAGACACAGCACCTAAGAAAAAACAAATTAGTAGCGCATTCACAAATGCAAAGGATGAATATAAGACTGATAGGCAGCTGACCGCCACCTACTAACCCTCTGTATATCCAGCCCAGAAAAACCCATGGCTGCTAACATCGAAGCAGCCCCAATCCTCAAGGAATGGGTGCCAAACTTAACACCAGCTAGTCCTAAGGGTGCGACCTGTAACTGCCCAAAACTGTTACTTGGTAAGTGGTATGCCATCAACATGACGAAAGAGCGCACCATCACCTCTGGCTTCCACATATCTACATAGGGCCCTATATACAGGGAGAGTGTCTGTTGCTCTTCCACCAGCAGGGAGGCAAAATGCAGCCCCCGGCTTCAAGTACGTAAGCTGCTAGCCGGGATGGCCATATTGACTCAATAAAAGAAGCTATGTCCTCCAGTTTGCAGGATCTGAGCAAGTCTGTTAATGTTAGGACATTTTGGAAGTCTTTCATTCATAGGGTCACCATAAGTTGGAGGCGACTTGATGGCACATAACACACACACACACACATCAAATTTAACAAAAGATAAAATAAGTTAGTGGAGAAAATTAACATTTGTAAGAGGTGGGATATGCAAAATAAGAGTAATAATAATAATAGCATACTTTGTAAACTGCTCTGAGTGGGCAGTAAGTTACCCTGAAGAGTGGTATATAAATTGAATGTTGTTGTTGTTATTCTAATTACATGCAACACAATCAATAATAAATAAAGATTACATGTTATCATTGATTGGCCTTGCTGAGCTGATACAAGTTTCCACCAGAGACCTAAGTATCAGCCAGTAAAATGTACGCTGTTCCAAGTAACACTGTCTTTTGTAGTTCTGTACACTGTTCCAAGTAATGTTGTCTTTTGTAGTTCTGTAGGTGTTATATCAGAAAGCTGCAGTTTTTCCATATAAGTTGCAAAGTTTTTCGAAATAGTTCCCAGCGCCCCAATGACAATGGGGACTACTGTTGTAGTCTTCAACCATGGTTGGGTGGTTTCTATTGCCATGTTGTTGTTGTTGTTGTTGTTGTTGTTGTTAATAATAATAACAATGAACATGCTTATACACTGCTCTTCTAGACTGATTAGTGCCTACTCAGAGCAGTGAACATAGTGTTATTATTAACCCCACGATAAAGCTGGGCCCCTGGGGCTGAGAGGAGTGGCTTACCCAAGGCCACCTACAAAGCTCATGGCAGTAGTGGAATTTGAACCAGCAGAGTGTTAACTTATAGCTCAACCATTTAACCTCTATGTTACAGCAGATACCTATAGCAAATGAGGAATATGTTCCCTGTTAAGTTCCAGGGGCTACATTGACTTGTATTTATGAATGAATTCTTAATCCAGCACTTTTATAAGGTTGGGTCCTACCCGTGAACTTCTTTTGGATGAGAACAAGCTATTGCTTATTGGCTCCTTTTCTCGTGGCCGTTAGAGTAACATTGCGTACAGTTTCTTCTTGTAGCTGGCCATGAGAATTGTCATTTTAATGCCAGTTTCAAGCCAAGTGCAAGTCAGGTTCAACTTATTGTTGCACATATTGTGAGATGGGTGGATCACCCTGCAATGTATGAAAAGCGTGCCTGTAGCCAATCAAATAAGCAGCTTGGGTATGCACACTATCCAGACAACAGTAATAAAAAAGCTTCATAGATGCTGAGCCGTGAGTGTCAGAACATGAAATAGTCTCTAAAAATGCATGGTGTCAAATGCATTTTCATCTTCCTTCATAGTTTTCTGCCACACACAGTATATTCCTGCTGTGTGTGCTGATGGGAACTTCTAAAATGTGAGATGGAGGATTATAGGGAGGGGGGCAGCTGTCTCTCAAACTGACAGCAAATCAAAGGCAGCATTCATTTTGCTTGCCAGAGCTTACATCCTGTTGCTCCTCAGATTCATCCATGGAGTTTGTAGAAATCATGTTGGTAACCTCTACAGTGATTTCTCTGCTGCGTAATTGCTGGCTTCTCTATGAAGCTATAGAATCTGGAATGTGTCGACTGCTTTTGAACAGAATGCTAATGCAAAATAGATTTTATTTAACAAATCCTCCTTAGCCTAAACCCTCTACTTTCATTTTAGCTGTTAAACTTGTTGTATTCTTAATTCCTATGACCATTTTAGCATAAAAGTGGCTACTATGAGTAAAATTAATGAGTAAAAACTAATTGCATTCTGCTCAAATAAATGCTGTTAATTAACTTTTTCTCCTTTATGAAGCTATGAGCTTTCTGACTTTCAAAACTGAATGGCAAGCTTTCCTTCTTGACACAGCCCTAACCATTCCCTTGGTAAAAGACTTGGTTGGTTACTGTCTTCGTACAATACAAACCTCTGGGTTGGTGGAAACCTCAAGCTGCAGGCACAAATTTCTGTCCTCCTAACCACTGTGCTATGGTGTTAATTGTGCTGTAGGAAGTGTTATAAGCGCCTTCTGTCAGTGGGAGAAGTATAGACTTGTTTACATGATTCTATCAAGGCATTCCCATTGTTACTGTGCGCTAATTGGTGCCTTATATGTACTACTAGTGTTGGGGTGTCAAAAGCAACATATTAGGTAGTAGGAGGTGATGGAGTAGCTAGAGGCTCCACAGAAATGGCTTTGTGGGATTTCTTTTTTTATTGATCATCATTGATTGCTGCAGGAAGAGTAAGAGGATTCGACTAGTTATGCTGGAGTAAATTATGATTAAGAGACAGCCACCTTAGCTGGATCATAGTATTTCTCTGCAATGTCTTCTAAAACCCTTTTTGGGCATTAAGCTCCAGGAATCTTGCCACTTCTTCATTCCCGAATGCCATTTTGTGTGGCTTTAATCAGTAATGGGCCAATAAGCCATAAAGTGAAGGGTAAAGAAAGAAATGTCCCCCCCCCCACCAATTCATTACATAACTTAACAATATCCTATTTTTGCTACTTTCCAAAGAAACTACTTTCTTTTAAAAAAAAAACCCTCAAAATATGTATTTTAAACTCTAGACATCTTAGGCTGCAATCCTAAAAAACACCCTAGTTGGAATAAAGAGGCAGACACCAAGTTGGATCTAAGGGCCACTTTATTAACTATATATATACAATGACAACAGCGGCAAGGGCCTAAAGCGGTACAGGTCAAGCCACGGGGTTCCACTGGACCGCCGCCTTGACCTGTCTGGGCAAGCCCCGAAGCCCCGGGTGCGACCCATCCACCGGATGGTGCGGACCCGGCCAGCCAGGCAACGTGGTCACCCCCCTCTTAAGCTCCTAACACCTTAGCCTTATAGCAGTGAGGGAAGGACTTGCAAGCGGGGGTTTCCAAAGGCAGCCTGCCCTGCCTCTGGCAGCCCTCAAAGCAGTACCAGGCCCTTGGGCAGGCCCCTCTTCCCACTAACAGGGAAGTGTCAAGGGTGCTCACCGGCCCGCACCCTATCTGACCCCAAACCTGCCATGACTCAGCTAACCGGCACCACCCTAAGCCAATACCTCAATCCCCAACCTCGGTGCAAGGTAGGCGAAAAAACCCCTCTTCATTGTGCCAGTTAGAAAAGGGGGGGGGATTCCTACCTGGCTCTGATAACAGCAGCCGGCTAATCCTGCACCAAGACCAGGTGAGGAGGGTGGGCCGAGCAACTAAAGGCAACTGCAGCTGGGCAAGGGCAGCACAGCCTCAAAGGCTCCTGCCCTGCCCCGCCCAGCCAACCCCAACATGGAAGGAGGGCGGAGTTGGTGCTGCCTCCCTCCTTCCAGCGCGGCAATATACAGCACCTGGCTGAAACAGCGTCACTGCCTGCCGGGTAAGTGCCGCATTCTTGGGAATGAAGTCCTGCTGAATAAATTATATTTACTTCTGAGTAGACCTTGTTAGGATTACTTCCTTTGTCATTTTCAGAATAAAGTTTTGAGCATTTTGAACTGAAGTGAACTATTTTTCTGGCTGCTTAATAACCAGCGTGAGCCAGTGTTGTATAGTAATTAGAGTGTTGGACTAGATTTGGGAAAGCTAGGTTTGAATTCCCACTCTGCTGCGGAAGCTCACTGTATGCTTTTGGGCCAATCACACACCCTCAGTCTAACCTATCTCACAGTGTTGTTGTGAGGATAAAATGGAGGACAGAGTAACGATGTAAACTACTTTGGGTTGCCATTGGGGAGAAAGGTGAGGTATAAATGAAGTAAATAAATAAATAAAATAACACCCTTTATGAACGAACTAACATCCATGTATCAAGACAGCCTTTGAGTATTGAAATAGAGTGACAAAGAGAAAAACTGGGCCCCAAGGATCAATGTGTCTACATTATCACCATTGCATATTGAATAAAGGAAATTCTCAAAATTCACTGTTGATTGTGCATTGAAAATATTAATGGACAATTCCAAATCTTACATTATCCATTTATCAGTACTTTGCTTCTAATTATGTGATTGTTTTAATTTAGCAAAGTCCATGCAAAACAGAGATCTGAAAATCTACATCCATCTGTGTACAATAAGTTTGCTAGAAGACTGATCAATAATTATACATAGAAGATCATAATTAGCAATATTTACATTCTGGTGCCAGTGGGAAAGGGGGAAATGAATATTTATCATTCCTGCATTGCTTAAATTTGAAAAAGATGTCCACCAAGCTTAATTTCTAGAAGTATAGTGTTTTTGACTCTTTTAACATTATACATGTAACTTCTATTCTCTTTTAACTCACCATTCCTTTGAAGAGCACCCAAATATCTGATAATTTCAGATGTTGTGATAGAATTAGATTGATTTCATACACAGCTCATTTAAAATAGGACAAGCTCAGTGAATGTGGGAGATGGATCAAACATGCTTCTTGTTAGCAACTATGAAGTGTGCATTCATTCAAAAGTAAATGTGCATGTCTCTTGTGGTTAAATATAATTCTAAAGGAGTCTAAACAAAGTATGGGTTCCTACAGCATATTTATACTGAATCGACAGAACATATCTATTTTGTTTTACATATGATAAACTTTTCAAAGGATACAGAAGTTTCCTTACTGGATGTGAAATAAGAAACAAAATGCTCTCGTAAAATGAACACATTCTTTTAGATAAAGCTATCCAGTCCAGATCAGACAACATGAGTTCCTTTCTTTGCTAGCTGTAGTTAAATCACCCATTTTGGATGTGGTCTACATCAGGCCCTGTAGATGCGTTTAATGTGGGACCATGACCTCTTTAGAGGAAGAGCAGGTTTTAAATGTAATAGATCATCATGATCTTCTGGAGAAAATGCAGACGCTCTGCCTAGCTCTTAGTAACAATTTGGTGGCTCAAGAATTCAAAGGGTCTGGAGCGTACATCAGGAAGGTTAATAGGTCTTCATACCCGATTTAGCACTGAGTTTTCAGGCCTTCTCATCAGCTTTAGACATTGACCCTTTAATTGTCAAATAACCTAAGAGTTACTCACTTTCAACTTCTCCTCCTTCTGACCTTTCTTCCAGGCCATAAAATTGTCAGTTTAGGAAGACATCTTTAAGTGTGTCATGGACTTGGATGCATTGCAAGGTTTGAAACAGCTGCCCATATTTATATTGGAATTATATCAAAATATTTTTCTGATCTCTCTTTTATTTGGATAGTTCTTGTGAGGGGGTAAGGTAAGCAAAGTGAATCCACTGTCCTTGTTTTCGTATGTGAATCTGACTTCAAAGGCATTATATAAATCATCTAAGGAGAGAATATCTCCAGCAGGTTAAGTCTATACTTTGCCTTCAGCTGCTGTGGGGATATTCTCTGTGTGTGAGAAAGACAGACTTGAAACTATTCACCAAGTCCTGCCAGCAGCAGATCAAAAAATTAAATCATCCAATTCATGATACTAAACAAATGTCACTTTCTCGGAATCATATGGGGAGCTTTCCCCCTCTAGTCTGCTACATACTCTAACTGGTTCTTCGCCAATAAAAATGCATTCCCTTTTGGCATCATTGTAACATACCTATTAAAGGAAAAGTTTATGCAATTAAGATAATGCCCTGCTGCTAGAGACAAGGGTTGCAAAACACTATATACAAAATTGTCCTAATTAACTTACAATAAAGTTGATAGCAGAATAGCTTTTCAGGAGCAGGATAGTATATGCTGGGAGGGGGAGTGCATTAAGACACTCTTCAGAAAATTATTTGCCTACTTAAATAAGCATGAAAAGCAACTTTTTACTGGATCAGACCATTAGTCTATCTTGTCCATGATATACTTTTAATTTAGGAGCTTCCAAATTCTTCATCCAAGTTCTTTCTAAGGTCTTCCTTATGTTATTTCAAACCACACTTGTGATTCTTTTATATCAGAATTAAAGCTTTTAGAATGCTTTAGCATGCTCCTAGTTAGTTTGCTGTTTCATTATATCTTAATTCCCTGGACAATAGGCATATTGGTGAATTGTGAAATTGCAGGAGGTGGTCGAGATGGTAGCAGTGTCCAAAAAATCTGGAGATTTGTATTGGGTATTTGAATATGGCCTTGTATTTCTTAGAATACTGAAAGTGTTTCATTTAAATAGCATTTTCAATCTCCCATAGACATTCAAGGAATGTCAACATCAGTGTACAAAATGTCAACATTTCCAGTGTGTATTCACAAGACAGAACTCACTGCATTGAATTTTGACCATAGACTATAGTTATGGTGAACCTCTTACTGAAGGATTAAACAATCTTCTCCCAGTTTCATTGAATCTCTTTTGGAACCTAAGGAAGTTAGAGGGATCAAATACAAATGAAGTGAAACATTTTCATATTACATAAACCCCCAACTCATTTACTGGTATTTCTTTCTCCTTCCTTCCCAAGTATGTGTGATAAACAGTGCAATTCTACGCAGAATTACTCCAGTCTAAACCCATTGAAATCTGTTTTGGATTGTACTCTGTTTAGGATTACAGTAAAAAGGTACTAAATAATAGAATCTTCAGGGCAAACTTGAGATAAGTAAGAAGTTTGATACCAGCTATTGCAAAGTTTAGTAGTCATATATGCTGATCAGTTCACATACATACCTGAAAGTTCTAGCACTCCAGAAGAAAAACCACTGGCTCAGCCCCAGCTGTTACTTTGTCTTAATGTTCTCTCTCATTTTCCTTGCACAGACTCTTCATTTGGTCTGATATTTCAGCTCATGAATAAGAAGGTTGTGAGACTTTTCTTTCTTTTTAAAAATATCAGCGGATTGTTTCTGGTGGTGAAGTATACTTCAAAATATTGACCTTTATTGTGATGTCTACCTTATAAAAGTTCCACATCTACCTGTTGCCAAGATGTACTTTTTGAGTGACACTGATGGATGTCACCAAAATACCAAATACATCATACGAAAATGTCAGACATGCACTTGATATGCTGTTATATATTCTAGATCTTAGCTGAATGTCATGTACCTTAGAAATAAACTCCACAGTCATGAACCTCAGTATACTATAATGATTAAAGAAAAAATAAAAAGGTTGTGAGAAGACCATGACTGAATTGCTAAAAGTAGGAACTCTTCATAATTTTAGGAAATACAAAAATTCAGCCATATGACATAGATAGCTGTGGTATTATTATCATCATCATCATCATCATCATCATCATCATCATCATCATCATCATCATCTTTCATATTAATCCTACTGCATATAGTTTTTGGAAGCTACTGTGATTAGTTGCCTAACAGTCAATATATTTTGGGACCCAGCTAAATAGTCTGAATTCACATTGCAAGTTTGCAGCTAATTTTGAGTTACATATAATTGAATTTGATCTTTTAAAAGTGCGATCCTAACCCCTCAGACAGTGCCGTCACTTGTACGCCGGTGTAAATGGGGCAGCATACAAACTCACACAAAAAAATGCCAGAAAACTATTACAGCTTCCATAGCTGTCAGTAGCAATCTGTACTAAAAGCTGACAATTTTTAAAATGTAAATCAGCCATAATACAACTTAGTTTACCCAACTGTTCATTGTCTTATGTCTTTGTGTGTCTCCACACTGAGGCTATTCTCTTATTGTTGTTCCATCTGGAATTAAAACAAAAGATGCGTATACTGGTGGATATTGTACCATAGAAATCACTCACCTCTGATTTTTTCCCATCCACAAAGTGTGTGTGGTTCATTGTGTGTCCATATGTGAAATATGGTATTATAGTGACACTGCTGCTAAACAGTACTAAAACTATTTGGCTGTTTTAAGCAACTGTAGCAAACAGGGTGTTGACAACCTGAACTATTTTCTGGTGCACCAAAACATATGTCATCCTTAAAACATGGCAAAATAGTAGCACAAAGACCATCCACACACCACAGAAATCATGCTTCTATTCTACACAAAAGCACAAAATTTGCAACAAAATGTCTTCTAGAAGTAACCAGAAACTGACAGGAATAGAAAAGAGCAGCTGTTAAGTTTTTGGTATTTGGTATTCACCAAAAGTGACTTATGCCTCTGGCATTCTGCCATTTCCCCCATCCCTGCCCCTCAAGTAGTTGCCAGACATTTGCTGGGAACCCAAAAATGGTTTTGAATATCAACTAGGATCTGGGACACCCATGTTCAAATACCTACTCTGCCATGGAAGCTTACAGGGTGACCTTGGGCCAATTGCACATTCTCAGCCTAACCGACCTCACAGTGTTGTCGCAAGAATATAAGGGAGGAGCAGAGAATGATCTAAGCTGCTTTGAATCCTCATTGTGGAGAAAGATAGGGTATAAATTTAGTAAATAGATAAATGTGAGCGGGAGCCCCCCCCCCAGAGTAGTTCAAAGGTGGAATCAGCTGCCTAGGGAGGTGGTGAGCTCCCCTTCACAGATAGTTTTCAAGAAGAGGCCAGATGAATATTTGTCAGAGATGCTTTAGGCTCATCCTGCATTGGGCAGGGGGTTGGACTAGAAGGTCTGCGTGGCCCCTTCCAACTCTGTGATTCTGTGATATAAATCTTTCAACTAGAAGCAGCACCTTGCCAGAAAGGACCTAATTTAGTGGGAAAGATCCACATAAACAGTGCTTCTGTACAGCTAGGTGATTTAAACTTACTTTAGTCATGGCGGGCTCCAACCCTGCTCAATTTATATGTAAAGAACGTATATCTGGGAAGTTACAAATTGAAGAAGGGTATTTCTACTGTCATAGTCTGTATAGCAAACTATGTGACAAACCTGGACACAATATATGTGAGAAGCTAGAAGGAAGATTGGTGTGAAGGGATTGCCTATATCCATAAACAAGAGCCACATTTATAAATGAAGTCCAGATTTTTTTTAACCAGAAGAAATAGATGAAAAGTTGAAAAAGACCCCTTCACATTTAGAAAAATAAGATGGTGAGAGAGCAAATTTCTTAGAATATATCACAGAACAGTGTGGCGAGAAGCTTTTAGAGGGTCAAACCAAATGAAATGTAGCATGATCTGTGAAATTTTATACTAAGGAGAACAATCACATCTGGAGTTACTTTTGTGTCACCTGTTAAGACAGAAACTGACCATGATTGGTTTATGATGTTTGCAACTGGCCAGCCAATGGAGAGAATTCAGGAAGTTTGTTCTGGTTGAGGAACCCTAGGGTATTTGCTTAACATATTTTGTAGGCATAATTACTAGCAGTTTCATATAAATTCTTGTTTTGCATAGGATATCAACAGGAGTGTCCAAAATTAGTTTCATTGTTTTTACAAGCAAAATATATAACATGAACCTTGCTATAGCTACAAGAGTATAAACTCTGTTAATCTATGTATTGTCGAAGGCTTTCACGGCCGGAGAACGATGGTTGTTGTGGGTTTTCCAGGCTGTATTGCCATGGTCTTGGCATTGTACTTCCTGACGTTTCGCCAGCAGCTGTGGCTGGCATCTTCAGAGGTGTAGCATAGCACCAAACTTGTCCACAGCTGCAGGGTATACGGTATACTCCTGCAGAGGTGAGGGGGTCTCTACTGTCTTTTGCTGATCGTAGCATCTGTTGTATTTTTCGGGTGGGTCTGAATACTGCTTGAAGGTTATGCTTTTTCATAAGCTTTCTCATCTGATCAGTAATTCCTTTGATATATGGCAAAAACACTTTTCCTGTAGGAGACTGTTTTTCCTTGGTTGTTTGATTCATCCTGGGTTTGATTGCTCTTTGGATTTCATTTCTGGAGTAGCCATTTGCCTGAAGTGCGTGGTTTAGATGATTAATTTCCTCATTGAGAAAATGCGGCTCACATATCCGTCTTGCACAATCCACTAATGTTTTCATTATGCCTCTTTTCTGTCGGGGGTGGTGATTGGAGTTTTTGTGTAAGTACCGATCAGTGTGAGTTGGTTTCCTGTAGACCTTGTGACCTAACTGAAAGTTTGCTTTGCGGATGACCAAGGTATCCAGGAATGGGAGTTTTCCCTCGATTTCTTTCTCCATTGTGAATTGTATGTTCAGGTGGATGTTGTTGAGATGATTCAAAAACCCCATCAATTCTTGCTCCCCATGGCTCCAAATGATAAATGTATCATCCACCAACCGGAACCATACTCTAGGTTTCTGGGGTGCTGATTCTAGAGCTGTTTTTTTCAAAATGTTCCATGTAGAAGTTTGCTATAACTGGGCTGAGAGGGCTCCCCATGGCCACCCCATCCATCTGTTCATAGAATTTGTTATCCCATTGGAAGTAACTGGTTGTCAGACAATGATGGAATAAGGCTGTTACATCCTCTGGGAAAATCTGATTAATAAGTGAAATAGTGTCTTTTCCTGGAACCTTGGTAAACAGGGATACAACATCAAAACTGACAAGTATGTCTTGTGGATTGAGATTCAGAGAACTGATTTTGTTGATGAAATCTGCTGAATCTTTGATGTAAGACGAGGCTTTCCCGATGTGGTCCTGCAGGAGATTGGCCAGATGTCTAGCTAATTCATATGTCGGTGAACCAATGGCACTCACAATGGGTCGGAGTGGGACTGAATCCTTATGTATTTTAGGGAGTCCATATAGTCTAGGTATTCAGACCCACCCGAAAAATACAACAGATGCTACGATCAGCAAAAGACAGTAGAGACCCCCTCACCTCTGCAGGAGTATACCGTATACCCTGCAGCTGTGGACAAGTTTACATCGGGACCACAAAGCGTAGTATCCAGACAAGAATAAAAGAACATGAAAGACACTGCAGACTTGGACAACCTGAAAAATCAGCAGTGGCTGAACATAGCCTAACTCAAACAGGGCACAGTATCTTATTCCAGGACACCAAAATACTGGACAACACTTCCAACTACTTTGTCAGACTGCACAGGGAAGCCATTGAAATTCACAAGCATAAGCAAAACTTCAACAGGAAAGAAGAAACCTTAAGAATGAACAGAGCATGGTTTCCAGTTCTGAAAAACACCAGGCTAACAAAACACTCTATACCCGACAATAGTCCTGCAGAGAAGATTAGCACATCAAGCACCAATCCATATGCAAAAGAACCTCCTCAAGATACAGTGAAGCCTCCCGCCATTAGCATTCCACACCCTGGGAAACTCTTACAGGATGACTTAGCTCAACCCCACCCCTCCTGAGTAGATATAAATGACCTGCCAACATCTTTTCCACACTGTGACACTGAGAGATCTCTGTCTTTTGGTGCTACAGCTCTGAAGATGCCAGCCACAGCTGCTGGCGAAACGTCAGGAAGTACAATGCCAAGACCACGGCAATACAGCCCGGAAAATCCACAACAACCATCTGTTAATCTAGATGATTTCTGCAAACACCATTCTTTTTGAAAAGAAGCTCGATGACTCACCAGTGGGCTGTGTTGGCACCAAGGGAAGGATGTAGTGGAGACGTTGTCAGTACGGAAGAGGAAGAGCGTCCATCCCTCCTCCAGTCCAGCCACGTGGTCAGCGCCATTCCTCTAGGATCCCTGGCAGGAGCAACACATTCCCCACCCACCCTCCACCCTCTGGGCAGCAGGGGGGTTGTCACAACTTTATAGATTTGATGGGTTTGAGGCATTAGGCTGAATCCTAAAAGGGTGAGTGGGGCATTTGGGCAGCTCACCCCAATGGATCGGGAGGCAGCGGCTGTCCAACATGGCTGGCAGCAGAATAACACTTGCTGTGGTGCACCAGCATGGGGCTGGAGTGCATCAGACAGCGGGTGGGCCTTCCGATGTCAATGTGGATCCATGCCCACATGCTTGGCCAGTGCTCCATCTAACTGTAATCAATACAGTTGTGGCCATTCCAACCAAAGAACAGTGTCTGTGTGTTATTTGCCAGAACTCAGACTGATGTAGCACATAGGTGACAATCCATAACCTTACATTGCTTATAGTGGTATTTTCACAAGTATTTGCTATTAGCAGTTTGGCAGCTATCAATAAGTTTTGAACCATAAGCCTATTTATGCTTGGTACATAATCTCCTATTAGACTCATTAAAATAACTTCTAGTGTCAAAGAGTTTTGTACATTGTCATACACTCTATTGTTAGAATTATTTTAAACCAAAAATACTTAATGAAAGGACAATATCACCACATATGGTTGAAGTCTGCAGGAACATGTCCACGTTTCCAACATTTATAGTCAGCATAATCAAATAGTCAATTTACGGAGAATCTTTACAGAGAAATGCATTTTATGCTCAGTTTTTAAAACTCTTATGTAATGTCAAATGGTATTATTGACACCCTTTAACATCAGAGTTTTTCTCCCTTAATTCATTCATAGATGTACATTGTTTCAGAAAAACCACACCCATAAATCTACAGCAGTTATTGGCAATCAAGCTTGGCCACGGTAGAGCTATTTGTAAATCAGAATTGTACATAAAAAGTGTAAGCAGGAGATTAAGGGACTCAAATATCTACATTGTTTATCCCATGTTATTAAAATACTTTCAATTAATTTATTAGGATGATTTAAAGAGTATTTACATCTTTTCTTATAGATGCAACTGGCACCCTTGGGAGACTTTTGGGAAACTTGTTCCTGGTTGAAGAACTCTAGAAATTTTGCCTTAACATTTTCTCTAGGCATAATTACTAGCAGCTTCTTATAAATATGTGTAGGGTATCAAGAGGAACATCCAGGAATATGAGGAATACTAAATATTACTGAATATTAAATGAAATGAATAATAATTTATCAGTTTTAAAATTAGAAATATTGCAGATAGACAACAAATGAGCACTAATTATTAATCCCCTTGGTATTCAGAGTAATTGCATTCATCATGGTGAATCCATTTGGTTTTAATCAGAATGCAATATAGCATGTAATTCCATATGAAGCCCCATTTAATTTAGCATTAATGTCAGGAGCACTACCTATTAGTTATGCAATAACTGTAGAAAAAAGACACTACTCAAGAAAGACCACTCAAAGGTCACGATCAAGGATACATAAATAGTTGAGATAATGGTAAGGAAAATAGGAACTGGACTTGAACTTTCAGTTTGAATTAAGTGCATTTGATATTCATTAAATGGAAGAAAGAATGATAGATGTGTTTATAATTAAATGGATTGTAATGTCCACCATTTGACCCAATCTGTCTCTTTAGAAATACAACACAAATCACTTTTTTAAAAAAACAATTTGAAAAAAATGGGATGCAATCACACATAGAAGAAAAGACTTCAGATACAATGGGACTATAAAATTAAATGGGTTCCCCCCCCCCAGAAAAGTAAGGTAATTTCAATTCTTTATTAGTGTACAACATATATTCATTTTGTTTTGTGGTAAAGAGTTTTAAAGTATGATACAGTTAAGAAAGAGCAATATTTGAGTCCAGTAACACCTTAAAGACCAACAAGAAATTCCAGAGATCTCCATTGCTTTCAAGAGTAGAGGTGGGCACGATCCCAAAAAAATTACCGATCAAGCTGATCGGGGATCGGCGCCGGCGACGACCCCAAATCACCGATCCATCCCAATCATCTCCCGTTTCTGATCTGTGGATCGGGGATCGGGGAGGCCAAAGCAGAGCGGCGCCCCGCTGTTCCCAGCTATGTGGGAAGGTGGGTGGTGGTGGCGACCGCCGGACCCAGCGGGCACGGGGAGGCAGCTCAGGGAGGAGATGTTCACACACACACACACTTAGAGCAGGGGGGGGAGTTTTTAACCTGGCGACGAGCCGCATCCCCTCAGAGAGGGGACGTTCACACACACTAGAGCAGAGGGGGAGGAAAGTTTTTAACCTAGCGATGAGCCGCCTCCCCTCAGGGAGGGGACGTTCACACACACACACACACACACACACACACACACACACTTAGAGCAGGGGGGAGTTTTTAACCCATCCCTGCCTCTCCAAATAGAGAGAGAGAGACACCCCGTCAACATGTTTCAGCCAGCTTTTTAAAAAAAGCAGGGACAGAATCCTCAATTCCTCCCCACCCGATTTTAAAAGCAAGCAGCCATTCCAAAAGCATATTTTAAACACACACACAGAGCCGTGAATGAGGTTTTCCCACAAAATACAGTGTTTTAAAAGCAGGTTAAAAACAGAGAGTGACAGACAGAAAAACAGCCATTCCTCCTACAAAGCCCCATTTTTTTAAAAGCAAAAAACGTTTGGAGTGCCCATGGCTACAGAACGCCCCCTTCCCCCTCCCTCCCCTGGCTGTCTTCTCCCAACTGGTGAGTGCGTTGCTGCTCCGTGATTGGAAGGAAGCCCTGCTGATCAAGGCAAGTTGGGCTTCCATTCGGGTTTCCAGGGCGACAGAAGGAGGGCAAACTCAGCTCAGTCATTCCCCTGGCTCCGTTGCCAGGGGAATAGATTGCTGGTGCCAGAGTGACTGGATCCCCGATCAGATACTGATCGCCCGATCAAGCCCCACCCACCCCCCACCGCTGGATCGGTCACTGTGGACGGCACCGATCTGCCGGGTCTCAATCGCGCGAACGCCATTATTGTGGGTATTTTTCTATCGTAATGCCGATCATGCCCATCTCTATTCAAGAGTCATGGTTTCAAGAGTCAAGCTCCCTTCATCAGATACAAGTAGCAATGGAGATCTATGAGTCTTTTCATTCCAGCCAGAAGGTGGGAGAGTTGTTGCAAAAAGTAAAATCAGATGTGGAGCAGAGGAAAAAATGCAGAAAATTAGCATCTGTACTGAGAAAAGAATCTTATGTCCCTATTCAGTTGGGGGAGGGGTCCATTGTTCTGAATTTGTGAATGAACTTAGTTTCAGAAATATCACATTGTAATCATCCCTTGAAGATTCTGTGTCAGAGTACTGTCTGAGTACTGCCACTTCAGGTCAGCAATGGAATGTCCTGGAAGATTAAAATGTTCTCCACATGTTTTTTTTAGTGTTGTGATTTTAAATGTCAGATTTATTTATTTTCCCCTCTTTTTTGCATATAAACTGAACTCTTCATGCAGTGTAGACAGTGTAAGAGCGTAGCTGGCACTTGATGGCATATATAATGTTGGAAGATGAGCAAGTGAATTAAACTGAGTTTGTATGGCTGGTGTAGCTAGGCCCAATGATTGTGCTGTTAGGGTGATATCCTGGAAGATCTTCCTAAGTTCCTATAATAACATGTTTGAATGGCACAGAAGACTCTGAAATAATTGAAGAACCAGGAACTTATAGTGCAATCCTAAACAGAGGTACGTACATCTAAACCCATTGACTTCAGTGGACTTATAAGAGATGTACAGTTTGATTCATTAGGACTCATAGACTTTTTTCTTATTTCTGTTATTCTCAATTCACCCAATCATGTCTACAGTCAAAACAGAAAAAGACAGTAACCTTTATCCTTGCATGTGATCCTTCCATGCATTAACTGAATGCATGGAGATGGAGAGTGGACACAGGTTGACAGAATGTGCAGGGAAGGATAGTGGGCACAAGTGGACCACCCAACAAAGGAATGGTGGTGCTGCTGACCATAAGGGGCTGTTGGACAGGAGCCAGGCCATGCCTATGCTCCACCTTACAGTCCTCCCAATGGATCCCTTCACCTAGACATGGAACTTGCCCCCCCACCAGCAGACTAGTCTCCCAGTTGCAATGCCCACCAGTAAGTCTGTGAGCCCAATTCTTTAGGATCAGCAACATTCAAAGAGCAGCAACCCTCATCATTGGGTTGATGTTAGCATAAAATGGGAGACATGCCACTGAGTTCCTTGAAGGAAAGTTAGGGTAAAAATCAAATAATATATTGACTTTCCCCCTTATTACCTACTATAGGCTCCTATGAATAAGGTAAAAAAAATGATGCATTGCAATGTCTGGCTTGCTAGGGTTTCTGTAAGTTTGGAGTTATTTTTTTTCCATAAAATGTCACCCTAATTTTATGAAGTGGGTTTTATACTTCATTCTTCTGCTGTTATTTATGGATATGTAATTGTACAGAATAAAAACAATCTCAAGAGAAATGGTTGTATCTGTTTAAATCAATTAGAACAACATAACATAGGGATCATTTACTTTCACTTTTATACTGCTGAAATTTCAGTAAATGCAGACAGTTAAAAGGCTTAAAAATAATACCATTTAATGAACTAGATTCAAAGAATAAATTATAGGCTTGCAGATAATTATTTTGTATTGAAAAAACATTTTTAAAATAAATATCAAGCACCTTTTTCAAGGCAGTAACGTTTGATTCTTTATCTATTGCTAAAAACAGTACTTGACATTGACAAAAAGAAAAACACAAAATGTCATAATTTCATATTATACGGTTTATTATGAGTATATATGCTGACAGTTATTTAGAACAGTGAACTCATTAAATCCCTCTAATCTTTGATTCCAAACTGAAAGTAATATAATTCTGGTGTGGGTTTTTTCAGCTGATGCTTAACACACATCTGAATTTTCTAACTTCATTATACAGCATTTTAATTTGTTTGAATGGGAATCAAGGCATGTCAGGGCTATTTCTCATATTTTATTTTTTAAAAAAACATGAGCTCACTAAGAATTATAAGTGTTCCTAGAGACCCGTAAAAATATGTCTGGAATCATTAAGTTTGTCTGTCTTAGAGAGAAAATGATGTTTTTGATAATGTTCTATATCCTTAAGCATCTCAGTGCACATGTACCTTAATCTTGTTTTTCTGGTATGGTCTATACCAGAGCTGAAGGGGAAAATGCACCAGTGCCTGGAGAATCTGCAACTTCCACCTAAGAAAAAATTCAGCTAAGTAACTGCAATCAGGGAAAATTTCATGAGTATACAGGATAAAGGGTCTTGGTGAATCAGTAATCAATAGTTTTACTCTTTCTTTTATTTGTGTCTAAGATCCATACCATTGATTTCCTGCCTGAAAGTGAATTTAAAACATTCTCTATATTAAAACATTCTCTATCCAATGAGTGGCCTGTGTGATCTGCAACAACTCCACACATGATTTGAGAAGTCCTAAGCTAAGGGCGATGATTTTATTTATTTTTGACTGTGTGTGACATAAATAAACTCAAAGCAGGCAGCTTCCAGCATATAATCTGTACAATAATAATAATTTAGAAAATATATGTGCCACCTCTTTGCTGCCATTGAAATCACATCAGATAACACGAAAATAGAGCTACAGCCCAGCAGCAACCAATGTTCAAAAATAAAAATAGGTAGAACTCAACCAGAGAACACCTTAGCTGAGTTATGGAACCTTACTAGAGATAGTGTTCTACGTGCTTCTTTCTGTAGAATATTTCAGAGAATGAATGTCAGCACTGAAAAAGCTGAGGATCAAATAAAAGCCAAATGAACCCTCCAGAAGGATATCCCTTCTGTAGGCAAGTCTATGAGAGCCTATGTGGTTGAACTACAATCTGAGAAACACAGGTTCAAATTCCCACTCTGCCCTGGAAACTCACAGGGCCAGCTACTCTCAATCTAATTCCAATTTAGATCACAATGACGTATGAGGATAAGATGGAAGAGGGGAGAATCATGATTAGACATGGGCATGAACAGCATTATGAATGGAAAAACTGACGAACAGCCGTTCGTCTGTTCATGAACAAGCCATTTGTGAGGCCCCATTCTAAATGAACAAGAACAAGTGGTCGTTGCAAGCCTCATTCATTGCCTTCGTCAGCTATTCATCAAACCAGACAGTCTGTTGCCTTTAAATCAATTCCCCTGGCAATGGAGGCAGGGACTGAACTCTGTCTGAACTCCTTCTGGCTTTCCTTCTGGCTTTAACCCTTCAAAGTACTTCCAGCAAAGAGTCCAGTTTTTGCCACTGTGAGGAGAAAATGACAGCAAAGGGGGGGACCCATGGATCATGCCTTTCCCGGGGTGCAATCTCTCTGAAACTTGGGGGGGGGGGTCTTCGTAGGACAGTGAGGACTATGTCCCCTGAAAATTTGGTGGTATTGGACATTGGGAAGGTCAGTTTGTGGGGTGTTTAAAGGGCCCTTCCCCTTGCACTGGCAGGAAAGGGCCCTTTAAACTATCAGCTGGCAAGTGGCAGGGGGGAATCCCCCCTGCCGCCTGCCAGCTGATAGTTTAAAGGGATCTTTAAAGGGCCATGAACAATGAACAACGAACATGTTTGTGAACACGGTTCATTATTCGTTGTTCATGGCTGGCAATGAACAATGAACAGCTTGTTTGGGTTTTTTTTTTCCGTTCGTGGCCATGTCTAATCTTTGGCCCATAAGAATGTAACATAAAAACATTTAAGAGCCTTGGTGGATCAGACCAGGGGTTGGTCTTGTCCAGCATCCTGTTTCACACAGTGCCCAACCAGTTATTAGGAAAAACCAACAATAGAGCATACAGGCCAAGGCCTTGCCCTGATGTTGTCTCCTCACAGTGGTATTCAGAGGTTTATTGCCCCTGAATGTGGACGTTCCCTTTAGTTACCAGGGCTAATAGTCACTGATAGGCCTATCCTCCATGAATCTGTCTAATCCCTTTCAAAGCAGTCTATGTCTGCGGTCATCACTATATCCTTTGGCAGCAAATTCCACATCTTAATCACTCATATAAATATTTCCTTTGATCTGTCTTGAATCTACTGCCCAGCAGATTCATTGAATGCCCTCAAATTCTAGTATTTGGGGAAAGGGGGGGGAGTTCTCTGTCTACTCTCTCTGCTCTGTACATAATTTGATAAACTTCTGTCATGTTCCCCCATAGTTGTCCCTTTCTAAACTGCAAAGTCCCAGTCTATTCATCCTTCCCTCATAGGAAAAGTGCTCCAATCCTCTAATCATCTTGGCTGTCCTGTACTTTTTCCAGCTCTGCAATAGCCTTTTTGAAATATGGTGACCAGAATGGTTTCTATACCACTATTCTGGATTATTCAGGTCCTCCAATACTGTTTCAGAATTCAGATTCAGATTTTTTTTTAATTCCAAAAGCTCAAAGGAGGGCTATTCCTGAGACAGCCCATTATTCATTTTGTGATGGGCTAGGTTGGTGAAGAGCATTGGTACAGAACAGCATTTACCAAGCCTTTCATTGTTTCCTATGTTAAGAGGAGTGGTATGAAGCTTGGCACCTTTCAGCACAGTTAAGGCATGGGCTAGGATAAACAAACTGGCAAGGATGCTGTCCAGGTATGGAGTCAGGGTAGGTTTGCTCAAAACTTTAGTGGGATGGCGTAGTTGAAATCTGCCACAAATGCTAGCTAGATTCTGATGATGACAGATCATTCATTTAATAAACCGTAGTTTAACTGATTTATGGTTGTCATTTGTTTTTGTTTGGGAAGTGTCATATCTTTTATATACCATACATAACAGTAATATCAAGCAGAGGGTCTGAGAAAGGAGGGGTAAATGAAAGAAAAAACAAACAAAGAAAAACTTAGTGGTGTGGGAAATAGGGAAGAACCTGGTGACCATCAAAATGCAAATCAATAACAATATTTTTTTTTTAAAAAAAGGAGGAACGTGACTTCTTCAGGATGCATTAATGAACTCACCAATAACTTCCAGCTGTGGTTTCCATATATGGTGGAACATGAAAAGGATTCTAAATCTTGCCCATATGCCATGTCATTGTAAATGTACATAACAAAGGAAATGCTGAAATGGGAATATCAATTCCCTACCTTATCTGTATCTAAATGCTAACATTACTCAGTCACCCATGCTATTCTTTTGGAATTAAATTTCCAACTTCATTCTGTTCTTCCAGGTATTTGAACAGAAAATAAATAGAAACATTTTTATACTTCAAACAATAGCCCTCCATGAAATATAATGGTAAACAGAAGGCATACCTATTTTTTCCCATGGGAATCTGCCTCTCTAACAAGCTGAGAGCTTGCCAAAGGCACTAAGGAAAAAAGAAATTTGGGGACTTCAGCCAGCTTGTACTAGAGGGCCAAATTGTGCATTGATATTAAATAACAAATTTGAATGAATGCTTCTCAGTTACCAGAGAAAAGGCATGTTTCTCCAAGGATCATAGTCAGGCAATTAAACAGACTTGCTTTATTGACTAACTGATTGAATTAGAAAATTTTATGCCATCTCTCCATAGTCCTGATTGAGGCAACTTAGAAATAAAACCACCATTGAACCATCATAAGTTATCAATATAAAAATGAGAAGTGGTATCTGTGATAAAGCAGTCTAATCATAGAGATGAGCACAACTAAATTAATTCAAATACATCCCAGCAGTTCAGTAAGCTATTGATATGCTGGACTCAAGCCAAAATATCAGCTGATCAACTATAACTAATTGCATGAAGTTTTAAAATATCCCCACATGTAATCTCAAGAACTAAAGGCTATTATTTCAAGTGAACAGTAATCTCCAGGAGCTTTTAATCTCAGAGATATGTAATAGTTTTTTTCCTTGGAATAATTTACATCTCAGCTAATGCTGTCTGCTTTCTTAGCTGTTGCACTGAGAACTGGTTTACTGGTTCGAATAGAATTGGGAAGATCTGAACTCAGATACCCAGTCAACCGTACATCTCACAAGGTATCTTTCAACTAGTCACCCTTTCAGCGTAACAACCTACTTCACAATCTTGTTGTCAGGATAAAAATAGGAGGGGTGAGAACCACACATACCATCCTGAGATCCTTGGAGGAATGGCAGGATAAACAATCTGCAGTATTCTGTGAATGTACAGGTGACAATGAAGATGTTTATTCTACTTCCAGACAGATAAGGGAGTAAGCCCTCCTCTCCTCATTGCAAGAAAGACAGCACAAGTTCAGTTTGAAAAAATAAAGGCTCAGAAATTCACTAGTTAAAGCCAAACAAAACTCCTAGGTGGATTCCAGATTGAGAAAATGTCTTGTAGATAAGGAATTACACACTCAAATGATGATGTACATTTTATGGGCTTTTTATTGTTTGAATATATGTTGCTGTTGTTGCCATTAGTGGTGTTGTGCTGCAGCTATGGACAATATATTTTAATATGAAATGTTTCTGTAACCATTCTAAAGTTAATAATTGTTCTTTGTCCACTTAAGGATAGCAACCAAAGGACTCCATATTTGTTTAACATAATGAGGATTCATCCAACCAATATTAACCATATTTACAATTCAATGATATAATATGTAATATTAGGAATAGTAATATGTGCTCCTAATTTTTATTGGTATGTCGAGTATGGACATGGAATAGCATTCCATTACAGATCTTATTTTACTATTTATTAATAAAGTACCACAATAACACTGGTAAGCTTTTTATAGTGGAAGTTAGAAGTGAAGTATTATCTTTACTGATCATCTTTGATCGTTCATACAATTATCTGTTGGATTCATGTCCATATTATTACCATGAGTGGTCAGAAGACATGTATATTAGACATGTATACTAGACAAATGTCAGTGTAAATCTGTCCTACTTTCCAATTAAAGTCCCAACCCACACTAAAATAGCCTGAGTATATGGAAGAGTTTAATGACACAAATGGCAATAACATCAGGGGTACTGCTTCTTCTCTAATAAATGGGATGGTTTAGGTTTGAACAGGAAAAAAATCATTTGCAATTTTCAATGACCAACACAGTATTGGGCTCACAAGGTGATCCAATCAGGAACTTGCCTCACACATAACTGAGGGTGTTCAAATAATGGCCCATTCTACATAGCACACTTTAAGCTGGTTCTGAGTATTCGTGCCAATAGTACTGAATCAGCTTGGGCTCCTGGTATTCTGCACTGTACAACCTCGAAGTGATTTGGTATCTGCTTTCTTATTCCAGAGTCCAGACGAGTTCAAATGAGTCTGTTTGAAGATGCTTTTTGTGGAGCTGAAGCTGACATCCTTTTTATAAAAAAATTCAGCACATGCATCATAATATTCCAGCGTTGGAGCCCCCTCTTCTCACTGGCCCTGTATTAGTTAATTGAGCAGTCTCATGCCCACCAATTTTTTCTTTTTGAATTCTGAAGAGGCAATTGGTAGCGGAGTTCTGGGGGGAAACCTACAAAGTATTTTTGAGCCTTCGACAATATATTTTTGAGCTTGTTCAAACCTACTGGGAGAGTGTAGTAGGGCCCAAGTACAATTAATATCAGCAAGCACTACTTTCTAGCTTAGCCCAAGCTCTTGATAACCATTGCCT
This sequence comes from Eublepharis macularius, assembly GCF_028583425.1. Classification (NCBI taxonomy): domain Eukaryota; kingdom Metazoa; phylum Chordata; class Lepidosauria; order Squamata; family Eublepharidae; genus Eublepharis; species Eublepharis macularius. The sequence goes on from NC_072798.1 coordinate 54,697,488, forward strand.
GTTCCTCATAATCCCATTAACTGTAATTTCCCCAAAACCATTTCCCAAAACTTTTTGTAGTAGGAGTGCTAGACTTTGCTAGCAAACCCAGCTTTCAGTTTCTGAGATACAAAATTTCAACATACTGCTGTGTTAAATTCTGGTGTCAAAAAAGACATTTTTGAAAAGTTTATATGCAAATCTATATTTTTTTACATCAAAATGACCATTTAGCTCCTAGGCCTCTCACTGTCCAATCCTGAAGAGAATTATACCTTTAAAATCCATGGGGTTAAAAGGATATAAATCTCTTTACAATTAAAATGGCCTGTAACCACTTGGGTATACTCTTTCACTTGTTCCCATATAAGTAAATGACTTATGTGGAAACAGTAAATAAAGATGGGCACGAACAGCAATACAAACAAAAAAAAGCCATGAACAGCCCAATCTGCTGTTTGCGAACAAGCTGTTCGTGAGGCCCCATTCTAAACGAACAGGTGGTCGTTGCAAGCCTCATTCGTTGCTGTTTGTCAAGCCAGACAGTCTGGCACCTGCAATCAATTCCCTTGGCAACTTAGGCAGGGATCATCTGAATTCTGTCTGAACACCTGCTGTTGCCCTGGAAACCCCAATCTAAACCCAATTTATCTTGATAGGCAGGTCTTCCTTTTTCAAGTGTGGAGCTCCAAATTTGTTACAACAAGGGAGCAAAGAGCAGGGGGGAGGGGGGCTCTCAGCTCTGGTTTTGCAGATAGTGAAGAGGGAGAGACATTTTTTGTTGGCATTTTGAAAGAGAGAGTGCATTGGAGCTTGAATTTTCTCTGTGTGTGGTGGGATAGGGATCTACCCTTTCAAGTTCCAGGGCTGCTGCCAGGCTCTGGGCCAAGCTATTATTTATTATTGGTACCTTTCCTGCTGCCTGTTCAGGTAAAGTTTCTGGGAGTGGTGCAGTAGGGATCTTGACTTGGATGATGGTTGGAGGAGAGCCTGCTGGGCCCCATGAACAGCCAACCACAAATATGTTCGTGAACAGGACCATGTTCGTGGTTGTTTGTGAGTCCCTGTTCGTGGATGGCAAGGAACAACGAACATCATGTTTGGGGTTTTTTTTCTGTTCGTGCCCATCTTTAATAGTAAAGTGCTGAACTTGGAAGTAGTTCTGGGTGACAAAAACTGTTCTCTCAACATTACATCCTCCATTAGAAAAAACAGTTCCTCCTTTTCTACATAAGTACCCTACACCACATTGATAACAATGAATACTGGAATATGAATGCTCATGAAATATTTTCACATCCACAGATATGGAAGGAAGCCAAATATTGTTCTGTTATAATTTTCATTCCATAATTTTAGATCCTTCTTTGGAAAAGTAATAATAAACAGTATGTTAGGAAAGTTACATGTAAACTATTTTGTATTCGTGGTGTCCATTCAATGTTTATTTCATTCCTTAATCAACAACACATTTCTAGTGAATGGATGAAAAGATTTCAAAGATGGCACTGATAAATTCAATATGTGTGGTTATAGGCATGTAAAAAGAGGAAGAAACCTCAGAATGTTCCCGTGGGGTGGGGGTGGGGAATAAGGCAAAGAAAACATTGCTTTTGAGTGATCAAACCACATATGCTGGCCACATGACCAAAGGTGATGTGCATGGAAGTGTAAAATGGGTATCCTATAATAAAGACATCCCAAAGCTGCTGCTGCTGCTGCTTCTCTTTTTCCACATCTGTTCCACATTTTTGCCATTTTGAAGCAATAGTTCTGGAGCTGATTAAACAGGTGGTATCCAGTGTTTCAAAACACAGAAAGAGAAAATGAGTGTGACATCACAATATGGAGGTATTCTGACAGATTTTGCTGTTAAAATATAAGACCGGCCCTGTTGAATCACAGTAGTGGTCCATCTAGTCCAGCATCTCCAGATAGTTGCACAGATGTTTTATTTAGTCATCATGTCCAATAGCTGTCGTTACCTATTCTCCATTCATTTCTTTAATTCCTTTCAAAGCCATCTAAGGTAATGGACATCACTACATCTCTCTTCCGGTAGTATAGTTAGCTATACATCATTTGCAACCACTTTCTTTTGTTTGATCTTCATCTGAATTAACACATCAACTTCATTGATGCCCCTCGAGCTTTACCATTTAGGAGAGAAGGAAGAATAATTTTTCAGACCAAGGCACACTCTTGCACAAAGAAGAAATGTTCTCCTTTCACCTGTTATGCCCAATATAAACAGTTTACATTTCATTTTAATGTGGTGCCTCTGAGGAACTCAGTGAAATCTCATAGTCCGGCCACTTATATATTCCAGTCAGGTTCTCTTTAGGGATATTTTGGCTTAGGAAAATGTCCCTTTCCTATACAACAGAATAGTCTTCTTCCTATTGATGCTATTTTCAAAATTAAATTCATATCTTTGAAGAAATGGCTATTTGAAGGTTACTTTTACCTGAGCTGAAGCCTAGCTTACTAAACATATAGAAGTAGACACTTTATACATCCAGAGGAGTTAGCCGTGTTAGTCTGTAGTAGCAAAAATAGAAAAGAGTCCAGTTGCACCTTTAAGACTAACCAACTTTACTGTAGCATAAGCTTTCGAGAATCACAGTTCTCTTCTTCAGATGCATGGAGGGTAAGAAGAAACTGATCAGATATATAGGTAGAGAGGGGAGGGGGGAGTAGATGCAATCAGTAGCTTCTGATAAGGGGATCAGTTTGCTTCTGATAATGAAATCAGTTACTTCTGATAATGAGATAACCGTTCATAGTCTCTATTCAAGCAAGCCTGACTGAGTCAAATTTACATATGAATTCTAATTCAGCAGTTTCCCATTGGATTCTGTTTTTGAAAGGTTTCTGTTGAACTACAGTGACCTTTAAGTCCTTGATGGAATGTCCTGATAGATTGAAGTGTTCTCCCACTGGTTTCTGGATGTTGTCATTTTTAATGTCAGATTTATGTCCATTTATTCTTTTGCGCAGAGGTTGGCTGGTTTGTACAATGTACAGAGCAGATGGACATTGTTGGCACATGAGGGCAAATATCACATTGGAGGATGAGCAGCTGACCATTTTCTTCTTACCCTCCATGCATGTGAAGAAGAGAACTGTGATTCTCGAAAGCTTATGCTACAGTAAAGTTGGTTAGTCTTAAAGGTGCTACTGGACTCTTTTCTACACTTTATACAGAGAGCTATAACTGCTTTGTGCAATTTTGACAGCTCACTGTTGATACAGGTCAAGAAAACCTGTGGCAACTTAATTGGGCTATGATTATCATCTAATGGAACTAGAATACATCAATGACAGTTAAAGCCCACATAAACAACATGCTCACATTTGAGAGCTGATGCATTCATTCATTGAATAACTTGTCATGAACCAAATTATCTAAGTCCTCAAGGGTCTAGTTATGTGAAGGATGACCTAGTCTTATTTGATTCTTCCCATTAGATCTGCAAGAGAGACTATCATCTGCGCGCTTCCATATTCAGAGGTAAATTGGGTGGTAAGCAGAGCCAGGGCCTCTTCTGTGGTTATGCCTTGACTATGGAATGTCCTCCCCAGAGTACTTCACCTGCCACCAAGTTTTTTAATCTTAAGGCTCCAAGTAAAACTATTATTATTTTTCCAGGCACTTTGCTGAGTCATGCAAGTGTATGAATATACCTTGTATGAATGAGTTTCCTTTCTCTCTTGATTTCTATAAACATCCTATTTTATGGGGTTTGCTTTTGGTATATCTGCTGCTTAGCAGTTATTAATGTATTGTTGTCTTATGTGTCTTATTATTGTTTCAATTTCTTTTGAGATATCTTGACCAGTTTTAAGGGATAATTTTTAAGTCCCCTCTTGGGACTTAAAGTGCCCTTCAAAGGAACAAAAAAATATAACTTAGTCTTCGCCAAAGAAAGAAAAGATACATAGAATAGAACTTTAGTGCACATGTATTTAGGTGTGTGCATGCACACATACACACCCCAAATCCCAAAATTTCAGGGATAAAAAAAAACCCTGGATCACTGAAATCTGGGTCAGATTTTCTAATCCAGAAGATTAGAGAATTCTGAATTTAATTGGATTTAATCTGCCATTATTCACTATGGGAAAAAATATCAAGGGAGGGGGCTGGGGCATTTTTTAAACCATCTCCACAATTTTTTCAGGGAACCTACTCCTGACTGGCCTTTAAAGAGTCCCCAAATGTCAGGAAGATTGAATTCTGGAGTCACACTAAAAGCTTGCCACAACTGGTTAAATAACAGTAACACAAATTTAACTCAATACTCTGGGCATATCCAAAAGGAGACTCTGAAGTACAGTGGAATATGAGGAAGGAAACAGAATCATGATCCACACTGCCAGGGCAGTGTGTGTGGCTGCACCTAGCATTGCTAACCTTTTTATGTCCCCATTGGAACAAAGCTTTATACTAAATGATAAAGAAAATCCTTTTTTGAAGATGTAATATTATTCAAAAGATTCATAGATGGCATTTTTTTGGTCATGCGCAATGCAGAGCATGTGGGTAGCATTGTAGAGTGGTTAAATCGGTTAGATGTTAATATCCTATTTTCATGGGAAGGCAGCTTCAAACATATTAATTTTCTGGATGTGTCTGTCTATAAAATTGCTTGAGGAAAATTAGGAGAACATCCTTACAGGAAACCAACAGACGGGATCGTATTTACATTATACATCTTTCCACCCTGGACAACTTAAAAGAAACATTCCTGTAGGACAATTTTTAAGGATAAAAAGAAACTCCACTAATGACAAGGACTTTAATGAAGGGAGCAGAGCACTGATGGGCACCTTTTTAGAGTGAGGTTATCCTGAACGGATAGTGTGGGAGGCCAATAGGATAGCCAGACAAACGCCACGTGGTTGGTACCACGAAGAAGGGAAAAACAGAATCAGATCACATGGGCTATTGATCATACCTCTCTTTCCTATAAAGTTTCAAAGATCATTAAGAAACATTGACACATTATTGAGGAACTCCCAGGATGCCAGATGGCACCAGCCATTGGGTATCGCCGTACTGCCAATTTGAGAGACATCCTAGTACATTCTACCTACCAGGAGGCTGATCCTATAGCTACAGTTAATATAGGATATCATATGTATGTAGACATTCAGTAAAAGCCTCCAATATTTTAAACCCTAGAACCAATACTCCATTTCAGGATGCCCCCTTCTCTATGTGTAAAACTGCTTTTGTCATTTATGTTATACAGGGTCCTTGATTGAAACTATATGTACATCAAGATCTTTAAAGACCTGCATACAGGAACATAGATCTAGAATTAAAGCAAAGTTGAGGATGCATGCTTAGTTTCCCATTTTACTGAGCACCACACAGGAGAATGTACCTTTAAATTTTCGGTACTGTCAGTCATTAAGCCCAATGAGGGCACAGATCCTCATCATAAATTACTACAAACTGAATCTGAATGTATTTATAAAGCTGGTTCATTGGTGCCTGATGGATTGAATAATAATATTGATTATGCCTGTTTTTTATAAACATTCAATGACAATGATTGTATGGTTTTTAGTTTATTCTTGATGTATGTACTGTCTCTTTAATACAACAGTTTGGTATAAATAAGTGGTGACGCAAGACATTGATACAGTTACTTCCCGTCGTAAATTGCACCATCTGGTTGATGAATCCTGAATCCAAGTTGTACAAGAAAAATGAAAAATTGAGATTCTTTGAGTGTACATTGTTTTTTTAAAAAAATTAAAATTTTGTGTGTATATATGTTATAAATGTGTGCTGTTTTTTAGAAATTGTCATGGTATTGTGATCCTGTGAAAATGTGTGATACACGAAATGGGATTATACTGCTGGCCCACGCCCCTTGGCTACACCCTGTTTTTACTTCATCCTAGTTAAGAAATGATAACAATGGATTGAAAATAACAAGCTTTATTAACTCTGTATGCACTTTGGTTGGAAGGAAGAATGTGAGGTCGCATTCCTTTCCTGTACCCGACAATATAGAGTGTGACTACAAGTGACTTTCTTCACATGGAGAACACTAGATTTTTCTCACAAGGTTACCTGGGAAGTGAAATCCGAGTAGTCCTTCCCCTCTGTTAGAATCGCTGCCTGAATAGCCACAAGAGGGCTTCATTTGGAGGCGGGCAGCTGCTACTTTCTCCCAGGGCATCCTGCAGGCTGCCTGCTCCTGGGGATCTGCTCTGTAGAAAGTGGCTGCATCGGTGAAGCTTCAGCCGCAGAAACAGTGGAAGAATCTGCAGCAGATCCTTTCACATGAAGGAAGTCATGTGTAGCTTTGCTCATAGACACCTGAAAGAAAGAAAAACTCTTTGTTATTATACTACAGAGATTTGAACTCAGTACTGTATGTTTGTATTACCAGTGGTGTATATTATATTATGTATATGATTGATTCCATCATCTCTCCTTTCTATGCTTATTGTAGCTATTGTAAGTGACTTTTTCTACTTCATGTTTATATTTATGAAATAAGATTTTTGTGATTAGAATCTATTCATCTTTGAGCGCTTCTTGCACTTTTGCACTTTAAAATTATTAAATAGTTATATTGTCGAAAGCTTTCACGGCCGGAGAACGATGGTTGTTGTGGGTTTTCCGGGCTGTACTGCCGTGGTCTTGGCATTGTAGTTCCTGACGTTTCGCCAGCAGCTGTGGCTGGCATCTTCAGAGGTGTAGCACCAAAAGACAGAGATCTCTCAGTGTCACAGTGTGGAAAAGATGTTGGCAGGTCATTTATATCTACTCAGGAGGTGTGGGGCTGAGCTGAGTAATCCTGTAAGAGTTTCCCAGGGTGTGGAATGCTAATGGCGGGAGGCTTCACTGTATCCTGAGGAGGTTCTTTTGCATATGGGTTGGTGCTTGATGTCCTAATCTTCTCTGCAGGGCTATTATCAGGTATAGAGTGTATAGAATGACCTGCCAACATCTTTTCCACACTGTGACACTGAGAGATCTCTGTCTTTTGGTGCTACACCTCTGAAGATGCCAGCCACAGCTGCTGGCGAAACGTCAGGAACTACAATGCCAAGACCACGGCAATACAGCCCGGAAAACCCACAACAACCATATTAAATAGTTGTTTAATAATAGAATTTGAGCAGTTTTCTCCTCCGTGAGGCTGTGCCTCTCTGTTTTAGTAGGTGTCCCACCCAGCAGGATACCTCCTGCTGGCAGTCTCAGCGCCCCCTCTGCCATTCAGTAGAGTGTAGAGAGATAAGGGGGAGATATGTGCATCACTTTGACACATGAGGACACTTCCAGCATGAAAATGGATACAACAACCTCTGTGGTTTTACTATAGAGTTTTAGTGGGATCCTAACGTGTCACCCCAATGTGATGGCATCATTTCCATTTTCAAGTTATTCCGGCATCAAGCTTCCAAGCCATCATGTGTTCTCTGACCTCAGGCTTCCAAGCCTTTGGGCACCTCAAGAGCATGAACTATGGCTTGGAAAAGTCTGCACTGCAGGAATAGGCAATGTCAGGAGTTGGGTCAGGAGCACAGGGTAGTGGCAAACTAACCAGCAAAGCTGTCTTCCTCACCCTCAGTTTAAATAGACCGGGGTAAAGGCAGCTAGGTCCTAATCCCTGCAAGGGATTAAGTCAGCTAAAGCAGTGGTCTGGTTTCCTGGCTGGAGCATGGCCTGCTGGCCTGGCACCACATCTTCTCTTGTCTGCATCTGCGTGAGCCCCCTGCCTCTGTTGTTCCTGCTGGGTGGGGGAGAATCCTTGTGGGCGAGTGGTCCAGGCCCTCAACTGGCATGGCTGAAATGTAGCTGTTCTAGTATCCTGGGAGGGCATCTGGCTGTTCTGGTAGTGGAGCCTTAACAGCTGGGCCCTCAAGATCAGCCCCTGGAGTGGATGGGACAGGGTCTGACGGGGCAAGGGGTCTCCCTTGCTCTTCTTCAAGCTACTACCCTGGTTACACTGGCTGTTGCCAGTTTGCCTATATAATTAAATTTAAGGGGTTTTAATTGGGTAAATGTGAGGTCATTTTAAAATTGTTTGTTGAAATGTTTAGTGTGGCATTGCTGAAGGCCTATTTGCCAAATGAGCAGTCTCATTAGAGTAAAGGTTTTTCAGACTCTTTTTCTGAAGATTCCTAGTCTGAGTCCATGGGCATGTGATACCATGTATTGAAGCAATATGTATTTGAATACTCACACCCCCAGAAATCTCCTGTGTTTTGCCAGCACTAAGCTAGTAACCATAGTACATGCAATAAAAAGAAGAGGAAATGACAAAGAACAAGATAATCGATAGTAACAAAAATTATGAAACAAATGGAGTTTCATAAAAAGAAGAAATGAACAGTTTTGTGCATATCACTAACAAATGGCATTGAATGGATAGCCTGCAAATAGAATGCCTCTCACTCTCTCCCTTCACCTCTCCAGTTTTTGTAAATTTTAAAAAAAACACCCTGAGTTTTACAATGCTATGAAGAGCTTCTTAATTGTCAAAATAAAAGAAGAATGCTGAACATGCGTATTAATAAGCTACTGTGTTAGCGAAGATCATCCTTCCATACTCAGAGTGTGTACCAGAAGGCATTACAGAGCGACCTGTAAAAAACTTTCTCAGGAGCACTTATTTTCAGTTTAATAAAGCATCCTGATTTGTTCAAGCCCCATACACACAATAATATCTTATGAAACAAACTCCAAATGGTTGAAGTGATCTGAAAAATTGTTTTTAAAAAACTACCTTGAGAATCCATTCTATGAAAAATAGATGTGTATCAGAAACATATTTTCATCCCATCAAAGCAACAGAATGGGGAACCAAACAATATATACTATAGAGCAAGAAAAATCATTGTTTTAATGACTCTGGTTTTGTCATAGCACACATATCTTCTCAATAATAATGAGAAGATTTTTGTGAAAATGTTAAATTAAGGATGTCTTGGAGGCACATTTTAGAGAAGGCCGTCTCTGATTATTGTCTTTATCAATTATGGCAAGGTTCTTCTCTTTGTCAGCATTGCCTGAAGCATCAAATGAGCAATAAGAGGCCAATGAGAGGTTAATTAGTTGCAGAACAGCACAGTTTAATAAAGGCAGTAACAGAGCGATCGTTCTCTTTCTTTCTTTTTATGTTTACAAGAATATTTTGGAGCAGATAAGCCTTGAAATCACAGGCATCTTGATAGCATAGGGAAGATTTAGTTGCTATGACATAAACACAGGTTTATGTCACTGCAGTAGAAGTAGTGTTATAAACAGTGTTCACTGAACTGTAATAAGCATCCTAAACTTCCCTTGCTTGTCTTAGTCAAGGATGCGGTATTCTATATAGACAAAATATACAATTGCGTTGGTTGAGTTAAAATCTGGTATGGAGGCTGACAGTTGCCTTTCCATTCATCACTGCTTTTCAGAAGTCCCTTGGACAATGCAACTGCTAGGGATTGTGACACTTAACATGAAAATTCCATTGTTTTACAGAATTCACATTAGAATGTGAAAATATCCTTAGCTATAACGAACCTCACCTCATTATTACTGAACAATGAAAGAAAAAAATCCTACATTTATCTCTTTATTCCCTAATGAGTGACAATCTCAGCCTAATCTGGTATCTCCTGTCCTTTGAAAGCACACCGAAAGACTTCCAGCCCATTGGAGTGGCCACAGATTCCTTAAGGAAGAAAGAATGGATGAGATATTGGCTTTTTTAAAAAGGTACATTTACTCAAATGCAAAACAAAACACAAATTATTGCTGATAGTTATTTTGTTTCCATTACCTTAAATTATTAAAGACATAAAAAGTTTTTATAACCATGCTTTGCCCCCCAGTTGGAATGAAGAGGCAGACACAAGTTTTGGGAATTAAAGGGCCGCTTTGTTAATTTATAATAACATATTTGTCAACACAGCAAGGGCCTAACTAGAAGTACAGGTCAGGCCCTAGGGTCACTCCTGGACCTCCACCTTGACCTGCATGGGTAACCCCCGACAGCCCCAGGTGTGAGCCATCCATGGTATGGCTGGGGCCTGGCCAGCCTGGCTAAGTGGTTCACCCCCTTAAATCTCCCTCACCCGGCTGTACAACTGGAGGGGGGACCAGCTTGTCAGGGGTTCCCCACTAGGGCATCTGACCTCATGACTGGACCATACAGCAGCCAGCCACTCCTGACAGACCCAGATCCCCACCAATGGGGATATGCCAAGAGTGGTCACTGGCCTGCTCAATTTCCCCAACTCCTAACCTGCCAAGGGATAGTAAACTCAACCAACCTGAGCCAATTACCCCTCATCCTAACAGTGCAAGGTAGACGAAAAAACTCCCAACCCCTGTGCCAATGAGGGAAAGGAGAAAAAAATCCTACCTGGCCCCAAAAACAGTGACCGGCTAGTCCTGCACTGAAATAGGGAGAGATGGGTGGGCTGAGCACAAGGCACACTACAATACCGAAGGGCAGAGCGGCTGAAAGAGCACAACTAAGCTCAGCCCTTTGCACGCAGCCCCAATTTCAGGGCAAGCACCGCTGTTCTTCCTCCTTCCGGAGGGTCAAAACACGGCCCCCAGCCACAGTGGCTGTTTGCCACTGGCCGGAAGTGCCGTAAAGTAACTGAGGAAAAATCAGGCTAAGAACAACGTCTAAAAAGTCAAATGCATTAATTCTATGCAGGAAGGGAGTTAATTCCTCAAATGCTCACCTGACTTTCTATAAAAGTACTGTCTTTGAAGACAATACAACCTGAACTGAAGACAGACACTTGCACATTTGCTGAATATGCAATCTCTTATGCCAACATGGCCAATCTATACCTACTTGCTTTTGCAAGCAAAGTTCAGCTCACCCAATGGTTTTTCTGTCCTCAAGCTGCCGTGGCTATCTCTAGGTTGGAGCTTGTATAGAGAATGCGGCAATCCCAGTTTTGGCCAACAGCCATTATGGTTGGGTGCCGTGCTTTGCTGCCCTGGAAGGAGAAGGGGCAGCCCCCTCCTTCCCAGGCATCTGGTCACCCAAAGGGGACAGAGCCAGATGCGTTAGACTATGCTCTACCTGTCAGAGCTTCAATCTGTGCCTCATGCTCAGCTAACCCCCTTGCACCATGTAAAAGGGCAGGCTTAACCGGTAGCTGGAATTTTCTTCGGATTTTTTCCTCTTCCACCAAATTGGTCACAATGAAGGGTTTTTTCCCCCTACCTTGCTCAGCATGCAGTAGTTGTGGTAATTGGACTCAGTGGTGCCGTAATATAATTAGGTCACTGGCAGGTTAGAGTTGGGAAAATGAGAGCGGGCCAGTGAATACCCTTGGGATGTCCCCATTGGTGGGGAATTGGGGTCTCTCAGGAGTGGCTGGAGCTTCGTGACTGCCAGCTGTGAGGGAGGACTACCTGATGGGACCTCCTGGACAAGTCTTTACCTCAGGCTCCACAGCTTGGGGTATTTGGCGCTATATAGGGGGACCATTCACCTGGCCAGCCAGGCCCAAGCTGCGTCTCATGGATGGCTTGTGCTTGAAGCGGTGTGTATTGCCCAGACAGGTTCAAGAAGGAGGTCCCATGGCAACCGCTGGCTTGACCTGTACAGCTAGTCAGCTGCCAGTTGCTATGTTAACTGTTATGGTGTTGCTTTAATAAAGTGGCCCTTAGTCTCAAGTCTGTTTCTGCCTCTTACTTCTGACTAGGGTGGCAAATGGATGTTTGTCAATTAGCTAAATCACAGATATGTGAGCCACAGTCAAGTCAGTTGAAAAAATGGCTACTACAATTGTACATATTATCATAAGAATCACTGATACATTTCTTCACAAGACTGTTCCTGTCCAGATTCGATGGTGGATTGGAACTGCTTTTGAGAACACAAAAGGTATTGTGAAGCAGTCCTAATTTTCCATCATGACACCCTTTAATGCTAGCTTGTTGGGGCAGGGGATGATAATGTACTGTGTAGTAGTCAAGCTCACTTTCCTCATTTAACTTTAGTAACGTTGTTTTATTGTTTGTAGAAGGGAGCAGCTCATGAGTGGTATTAGATACTGCTTATATTCCCCTGGAAATAATAATTAGAACAAAATGGTTTGCCGCAGCTGAACATATGCAAATAGATAATAAAGATTTTTGAGATTCACAGCTGTTATTTCTAATAGCCAAGCACGGTGAAAACATTATGCCACATAGTTTAGAGTCTATCATACTCTCTGTTAGATTTCTACCTCCTATTTTTCAACCCCTGTTAACATACTGAGGTGTAATCTTTGTAACAGCCCAGCCAGATGTCTTCAAGTCCCTGCAATGAAATATTCACACTGCAAAAATGTGTGATAACTTTATAGTAGTACCCCTTCCTCCCAGCACAAGTGGATCTGGAAGTATTCAGCACATTCCATTCTCCCTTTGAAAGGAGACATTAAAATTTCAACAACTGATCACACAAAATAGTGTTCAGGGAGAGTTACCTTTGTTCTTAGTAAGTATATATATATTAAAAAACATTGTGGTTTCACAAGGTCATGGAAACAAATATATGTACAGGTTGCCTTATGAATATACACAAGATAAATATTCCATAAAACACATAGCACAAGGAGCAAGCAATGATAAGAGTATACAAGCATACATTTAAAAATATCTAGCTTATCTGATGCCTAATAAGAAGCAAGTGAGACACACTCAGGAGCCATCCTCACAACTTTTGGAATATGTGAGTATCAAGCATCAGTACTCAAATCTGTAGCTCTCGCATGGCAATATAAATAATTATAGAAACTCCGCAGAATGCATTTTCACAATTTCGTCACTACTATCTTTACAAAGGTATCATGTCCCACTGACTGTACTTTTTTCAACACCATGTTCTGTGATTCCTGGAAAGTACTGCCTATTATATTTTTCTCCAAAAATATACTTATTTATCCTGGCCTTTTGCCAAGTGCCTTCATAGAAGTACTTTCAGCAAAGAAGACATCAGATGAAAGAAAAAGTGTGTTTAGGTTGCTGGCCAGATCTGAAGAAACTAAACCAAATTTTCTCTGGCATACACTGAATGCATTCTTAAATTATATAGTAAAGTGGACTTGTGATCAAAGTACTTTGAATCAGAAAGTCTGAAAGTGTCAAGATCTATTTGACCAAGTCAAAGAATGGTTGTTGGGGGTTTTCCGGGCTGTATTGCCGTGGTCTTGGCATTGTAGTTCCTGACGTTTCGCCAGCAGCTGTGGCTGGCATCTTCAGAGGTGTAGCACCAAAAGACAGAGCTCTGTCTTTTGGTGCTACACCTCTGAAGATGCCAGCCACAGCTGCTGGCGAAACGTCAGGAACTACAATGCCAAGACCACGGCAATACAGCCCGGAAAACCCCCAACAACCATCGTTCTCCGGCCGTGAAAGCCTTCGACAATACAAGTCAAAGAATGATAAGTAGAAAAGGCTCATTGAGATGGAAAAATATGGGGGAACACTTTCAGTGGAGAAAATTCAAGTTTTCCTCATAGCTAGAAGAAAGGAAATTCAACAAGCAAAATATAGCTCAACTGTTTTTCAATATTGTCCATTCAGTCACTGTAATTTCATGACATTTAATCCAACCAACATGTTCAGTTCTAGTCATCAATATCTTTTGGCATCTGCCTTTTCTCCTATACTTCAGGGACCTGCTACAGAACTAGAGAGAGAGAAACAAATGTACTTTTACTGAACAAATAACTACATTCTCACTTTGATCTGTCCATTAATCTATATTCATACAAGTTGTAGTATATTCTTCACAGACTCTTCTCAATTTATCCATCTCCCCCTCTCTCTTTTACACTTCCATTTCTCAAATAATTTAAAAACACTTACCATAAAGAATACATTAGTGCTCTGAAATTATGCATACTAACTCAATTCTTCAGTCATAAATATTTTCCCAATAGTATTAGTCTTAATAGATATTAATACATATGATATATGTCAAGTGGAAATGAATCCTCAAAGGTTAGGACAAAACTACTAATGACGCGTGTCAGGAAACTCACTGTGTTGATTTCCTGTCAAAACAACTGTCAAAACACCCATTTGGAATTTGGTTTTTATGGCTGGCTAGATTCACTTAAGCTCAGGGCCTTTTTCCTTTATTCCCCTGCCTTCCTTTTGAGATGTGAGAGAGAGAGTGTTCCTTTGAAGGCGGAGGCTGAACAACACCATTGTTAAGGTGCAGCCTGTCTTTGGAAGTGTGAAGATTCCCAAGAACAAAGTCCTTGGATGTCGGGCCCTTCCCGGCCGAAAGCGCAGTGGCTAGGGCAGGGGTTGCTTTTGCTGCCACAGAAGAAGGGAAGGCAGTTTTCCCTTCCTCCAGGCATACGGGTATTGGGGGGCGGAACTAAAGGCATATAAGCCTGCTCCGCCCCTTTCCCCATTGCAGAGATGCTAGGTTGCTCGGGCGAGTCAGATGTTCCTGCTGAGTTTGCCAGAGCTTCTGTCCGACTCACGAGTTGCCCAGCAGCCTTCGGAACGCTTGGCTCCATGCATCTTTGTCGGGGCTTCCCCACAGCAGCAGCGGCATCAGGAAGAGGGTTTCTCCTGCGCACCTGGGGTTCTCAGCATTTTGCTGCGTCTTTTTTTCTGCCATTTGTTCAGCACCGCAGCAGTGGTTTGAGGGCTTTATTTTGGATCTGAGGCATTTAGTGCGGGGACATTAGCCGGGGCTTGCCTGAACAACTGCGGCCACTTCACCTTGAGCACCCGTGTGTGGGGCATTGGTGTCAGACAGTGGCTTACTAAAAGTTGCAATCCTGACTATCTCTTGCAATTAGACATGAGTCCATTGGTTTCAAAAGATTTTACTGAATATAAACAACCCTTATAGTCCACTAACCAAGACGCAATATCTTGGCTGGTACATGCGTATTGTTACGAATGACAGGCAAAGGTTAAGGTACAGAATAGCATACCCCTGTAGGCCCCATCCTCCCCCCACAGTTCTCAAAACAAACGGCTTGAGGCTGAGAAAGTGAAAGTTTCCCAAGGCTGGAAAGGTCGTAGTCATAACATTCCTCTTCTCCAAGATAACTGCTACTGAACTGCTTGCCATCTGCAAAAGAAGCACTTAAAATACTGACAGGATTAAAATGGAGTCTCTTTGGTTTGAACACACAAGAAACAAAGTCAGAACCTGACAATTGGAAGGGCTTGTTGAATAACTGCAGCTGCTTCACCTCAAGTGCTTAGGTGACGGCAGCATTTGAAAGGGGCTTCAGTTTAACGTGGTTCTGCCCTTGCCGCTTGCCCTGGTTTTGCTATTTGATTATTCGTAGCTGCCTTCACCCCCCCCCCTTGACATTGGGTTATGAAGGGACAGCTGTGGGGGCCAATTGATTTCATAACGAGTGGCAGTTGGGCGGCCATTTTCTGTCAACTCTCCTGATAGAGTGTATGTAAGCAGCCATTTTGAGTGGGCCTACATCTAAGGATCCTGCTGTAGCTTACTTGTTAGGAGTGAGGGTTGCAACACAGTGGTGACTGTTTGCATGTATTATTATTACTATTATTATTATTATTAATAACAACAACAACAACAACAACAATAATATAAATAAGGGTAATTGTCCTGCTTATATAGCCCTATCTGCTGCTGCAGTAGCCCAGCAGGTGGGTTTCAGTGCAGCATTCATTAGTCATGTCTAAAGGAAAAGGCCCATCTAAGGGCAAGCAACCTGCCAAGCGGGCGCTTCCAAACAGGCCAATGCCTGTCTTGTCCTCATCTGAGGATGAAAAGGTGGATTTGGAAAGGCAGGAGATATTGCTGAGGCTTGCAGCTTAAGAGCAGACAAGAAGTGGCACCGTGGCAACAACTGGTCAGCCAAAACGGGCTAGGTCTGCTGGAGCTGTGTCTATCATTTCTATATAATTCCTGAACAACAGGGGATAACCATGAGATGTCAAAATCCTTTTATCCAGATACTCATACAATATAAAGGTTCTGTACTCATACAATGTAAAGGTTCTGATGTTCAAAGCAATATAAATAAAGTCCAAACGTAAAAGTCTCTTGTGTCTTCTTCCACACACTTATAAGAGAAAATTAGCCTTCTGTGTTATGCAATGTATGCTCTCCTTCCTCGAGATTCTGTGTATATCCTACATGGATAGAAGCATCCAACGGCTATACGCTCTGTATATCCTACATGGACAGAAGCATCCATCAGCTACACGCTCAATCTGTGGCCGGCTGGTGGCTCAGATTTCATGACAGTCTTCATCAGGAGCGTGGCTTATTCATAACTGGAATAGAGATCCAATCTCCAATAAATTTAGGACAAAGCCAAGAACACTAATTACATAACTGAAATTAAGCACAAATACACTTACCCATGTAGTATACAGCAATACAGCAATACTCATAAACAGAAACGTTAACAACAGAACCTGTACTGTGGTGGCCGTATCTTCTCTGGCGCGCCAGCAACCATCCATTAACCGGTTTATCTACCCCCCCCTCCTTTTTAAGGCAAGTTGCTCTTAAAGAACCATGATCTATTGAAAGAACATAGAAAAGTATACACATTAAAACAAACTCATAAAAAACAGTTCAAAAAAAATCATTATTAAGACCAGAAGGGATTTTTCCTAATGCTAGTTTTATTGAAATATTATTTATCTAATTTATAATTGATTATATAATTAAGATCACCACCTATTACCAGTTCTCCTTCCTGAAATGTGGAAAGCGTGGATAGAGTCTCTTCACTAAAATGAAGTTGGTTTTTATTTGGAGCATATATTGAAGCAAACATATATGTTTGGTTCCCTATATGCCCTTTGATAAAAATAAATCTGCCTTTAGGATCTTTTAATGTATTTTTATGCTGAAATTGAATTTCCTTAGCAAGCAAGATTGCCACCCCTCTAGATTTTGAGGATCCCATAGCATGGTACTGCAACTGTATCCAGTTTGCTTTTAACTCAGAGTATTTTTTAGGATCAAAGTGAGTTTCTTATAACAAAACAATCTGAGATTTCGTCTTGGCAATATTCGCTAAGATCCGTTTTCTCTTGATAGGATGACCCAAGCCTTGCACATTATATGAAGTTATTTTTAAATTTAAACCCATTATGGATTAAATAACAAATAAATATGGTACAATGAAAAGTATAGCTTTTAAATATGAGCTGGAATTATTTGTAAACTATGAAGCTTCTACTTACAGGCAAAGCAAGTAAATAAATATATGCAAATATATATGTGTAACAATAAATATGAATAATTACATAAGTATATAAGTATAAATATATAATTATTAAATGGTATATATTATTCCTAAATATTGCAAGTCCCTGTAATTATGATAAAGATATAATTTACCTGGATTTATTTAGTAGATTTATAGATGCCAATTAAATATATGTATATAATAAAGAATAAAAATATCAAGTATAATATAAAATGTAACAAGTATTAAATAGATTAAAATCAATACAATCTATAATTATAAACAATTAATTTGAAAAGTATAATTTATAATTGAATCGATCAAAAATTAGAAATAATATAATAATTTATGATTTATAACGTTACTTTACACTTAGCTTACCAATCCCTTAAACCACACCAAATAAAGCCAACGACCCTCCTCTACTGTACAAACCAGCCCCCCTATTTTTTTTTAAATAAGGACAAACACAGAAGTAATCATGTTTACTAATACATTAATGAGCAATCCTATCGATTACAATATTGATAATAAATATTACTACTGCCAAAATATTGATAATTAATTATTAATAGGAATTATTGTTATGACTAGAAGTTATATTGACAGAGGGTAGAAATGTAACTATGTCAAAATCTATTTTATAAATACAGAGAAATAATTGCACAGCAAGACTTCTTGGGAAGGTAGAGTTCCCTCCCTAAACCCAGACAAACCTTCTTCTATTTCCTCTTCAATAATATTTTGTCCCTTTTTGTTATTTATATGTTTATTTATTTATTTATTTTAATTTTAGATAAATAAAAGAATAACTGTGAGATACTGAACAGAAGAGAAAAAAATAACCCCACCCCAATTTCCATCCCCCTCCCACCAATCCCTCCCCTTCGTCTTATTCTATAAGTTAATGAGACTTTATCGAAACGCCACTCAATGGACTCGATAAAGAGTCCATTAACTTCTTAGATGTTATAACCTATAGGGCTCCAAACAGTACTATCAAGGTGAGGACCTATACAAAAGAGACTGATCGTAATTCATATTTAGAGTATCGTTCATTCCATCCACGCCACCTCAAAGTAAATGTACCATATGGGCAGCTGTTGCATATCAAACGCAACTCTACATCATTGGAGGACTTTGAACGTGATGGGGTAGCCTTATGTCAGGATTTTGCTGATAGAAGCTATCCACCTAGGGTTATAGAGTCAGCAAAGGCATGGGCAAGAAATAGGAATCGAGACTCTCGGTTCCAAGCAAGAGTTACATCATCAGATCAAAGAATTAGATGGGCTTTGGAATATTCACCGCTGGAGAATAGCATTAGAAAAATTGTTGACAAACATTGGCATTTGGTTTCTGACATTGAGGGATGTAATCAACGGCCCCTATGTGGCTTCCGTCGCACTAAAAGTATAAGAGACTTGCTGGTACATGCCAAAGCATCTGTGACTAAATCTGCGAGCCTATTACCAATAGGCAATTTCAAATGTGGGCACTGTAGTATGTGCAAACTTATGTGGGAGGACAAACAGCTTTATGTGAAAGGTAGGAAAATCAGAATTAACCACTTTGCAACGTGCTAAACAGCTAGGACAGTTTATCTCATTGAATGCCCGTGCCATCTGTTTTATGTGGGGTGCACCATGAGACCACTCAAGGTACGAATTTTGGAACACATATCACACATTAAAAACAAAGTGATAGATGCACCACTGACTCAACACTTTTTAAATATGCAGCATCCTGAAAATGCCTTTAGAGTAGCAGTGCTTTATGTTCTACAGAAGGCCAGTTATAATGTTCTCTTACAAAAGGAGGCGTACTGGATCCATACCCTACAGACAATGAACCCTTCTGGTCTTAATAATGAATTTTTTTAACTGTTTTTTATGAGTTTGTTTTAATGTGTGTACTTTTCTATGTTCTTTCAATAGATCATGGTTCTTTAAGAACAACTTGCCTTGAAAACTGTTTTTATGAGTTTGCTCCAATATGTATACTTCTTCATGTTCTTTAAATACACCATGTCCCTTTAAGAGCAACTTGCCTTGAAAAGGAGGGGGGGAGATAAACCGGTTAACGGATGGTTGCTGGCACGCCAGAGAAGATACGGCCACCGCAGTACGGGTTCTGTTGTTAACGTTTCTGTTTATGAGTATTGCTGTATTGCTGTATACTACATGGGTAAGTGTATTTGTGCTTAATTTCAGTTATGTAATTAGTGTTCTTGGCTTTGTCCTAAATTTATTGGAGATTGGATCTCTATTCCAGTTATGAATAAGCCACGCTCCTGATGAAGACTGTCATGAAATCTGAGCCACCAGCCGGCCACAGATTGAGCGTGTAGCTGATGGATGCTTCTGTCCATGTAGGATATACAGAGCGTATAGCCGTTGGATGCTTCCATCCATGTAGGATATACACAGAATCTCGAGGAAGGAGAGCATACATTGCATAACACAGAAGGCTAATTTTCTCTTATAAGTGTGTGGAAGAAGACACAAGAGACTTTTACGTTTGGACTTTATTTATATTGCTTTGAACATCAGAACCTTTACATTGTATGAGTACAGAACCTTTATATTGTATGAGTATCTGGATAAAAGGATTTTGACATCTCATTGTTATCCCGTTGTTCAGGAATTATATAGAAATGATGTATAGCAATGTGCATTTAGTGTGACTTAATTGTACTCACTTGCTTTTACCCTCCCGTGAGGATTCTCTCTTCTATTGCTATCTTCATACGGGAGGTGCCTAGGGTTTTTGGAGCTGTGTCTATGGCTACATTTCAGCAGAAAGTGCTTAACCGTTTGTCTGTTTTGGAAGGGACATCTGGAGCACCAGCAAGAGACGGGTCTGGTGTCCAGGCAGCAAGTGGTGAACTTGGCGTGCAGGATGGTGCAGAGGAGCAGGGCTGGGCTGCTGATCCTGCGTCTATGGAGGTAGCAGTGGACCTGCCAGAGGGGGATGGTGAGTTGGCATTGCCTACTCAGGCTCGTCCTTGGGCTTGGTGCCCTTGGGGGTCAGCCGCCTGGCTTATTGCCCTCAGCTACTCTGCACATGCAATATAATATGGCTGCTTCTGTACCACAGACACCACTTACACCTGCTGCCATGGCACAGGTTCAGGGAACATTTGGGCCATGGTCCCCTTGGGATCAGTCTCCACATTCATTCTAGCCATTCCTCTGCTTGGAGTCAGTATGTGAATCCTTGGTGTGCCACCGTGTCTTATGTCTCCCTTTATGGGGCTGTCCCATTTAGGGCCCTTTCTTTGGGGCTATGCCTTTGTGCAACCACTTAACCCCCAGTACAAGGGAGGAAATATTAAAAGGGGTATATGTGGATGTTTTCGGCCTACTTTTTAGAAAATTGGAGAAAAAGGAGAAGGAGGACCTTAATGATAGGGAAAAGGAGCGCTTGAAGTGCAGGAAAGTGGATCGCACTTGGGCAAATTGGTTACCAGGCATGCTTATCTACGTGGGAGTGATTGCAAGGGTGCAGCCTTGGTGCATCATTAATTCAGTATATTGATATTATCTATAGAGGGTACTCGGACTTCTCGGGTACTGCATGGTTGCAGTATGATGAGAAGTTTTGTATGCATGCTGCACTTAATCCCAACCTCCCGTGGGATCAGGTGCACCAGCAGCTTTGGCTGCAGGTTATGTCCCCTGCCAGGCTGAATATGGGTGACCTTCAGACAGTAGCCACCAATGAAGACCTTTACGGCCCTGCCACTCAACCGTGGTCCACTCACTAAGGCTGAGCTGAGACCCAATAGGAGTCCTTCTGGCTTGGTGGGCTGCCCAAGAGACCCCGCAGATGAGGATCTGAAGCCTCTCATGGTGAGACACAGCACCTGAAGAAAGAAAAAAAAACAAATTACAAAGATGTCAGGGATCGCACAAAACCCTTGTATGCAGAGGACCACCAACGTCCTACGAAGTCCTTGGATGTCGGCCCCTTCCTGGCCAAAAGTGCAGCGGCTAGGGCAGGGGAAGCTTTTGCCACCATGGAAGAAGGGAACGCAGTTTTCCCTTCTCCCGGGCATATAGGTATTGGGGGGAGGAGCTAATAAACCTGCTCTGCCCCTTTCCCTATTGCAGAGATGCTGGGTTGCTCAGCCTACCCACCGTCCCTATTACAGTGCAGGCTTATCCGGTAGCTGTTTGTCAGGGCCAGGTAGGAATTTTTTCTCTTTTCCCAATTGGCATTAAAGGGAGAAGGTTTTTTTGCCTACCTTGCACTGTGGGATGTGTTTTTATGTAACTGGGAGTGGAGTGTAACTGGGGGAGCATGTTTGAGAGCATGTTTGCGCTCCGCTCTCAGTTCTGCTGCCCCTGTTAGATTGTCTGGTTGGGTAGGCATTTTGGCGCCTTTCCCCAGCAGACTGCTCAGCCGCCTCTGCCCCAGCCGATTCATTTGAGGAGGCATTGCTTTACTAGCAGTGCGTTTGCAGTGGACTCACCTCCTCTTTTTCCACAGCTCATCCTTAAGGTGGACAGAGGTTGCTAGGTTAGGCATTTACATCTCCACCTGTGGTCTTCTGCCCCAGCTTGTTCTGCTAGGGAAGGGTATTTGCCACATTGGGCAGCCCCCCCCCGTATGTTTCTCAGTTTGGTGGGGTTTCACAGCCAATTTATTGCCAATTTGTCCCCCCTCCCACTGTAAGAGTATTCTGAGTGTGTGTGTGGGGGGGGGTAGTGTAGTTTGGGAGTTATTGGGGCCTGCAAAGTGAGCCTGATTTATCTGTGTCAGGGCCTACACTTTGGTCTTCCCTACATGGGACATCTGATTGTTGGCCTTGGTGGGGTTAATTCAGCTGTCGGCCATTTTAGAAATCTCCTGATAGGAAGGAAAAGTGGCCATTTTGTGCATTTTGTTCCTGGCCTTATTGGAGTTAGCTTACTGTCGACCATTTTAGAAATCTCCTGATAGTTAGGAGAGGTGGCCATTTTGTGCATTTGGTCCTGAGTGGGTCTATTCATTTCATGTCCCTGTCTCTTTGTGTTTGACATGCTTATTATTACTAGATTTCTTCAGGCAAGACAATTTGTGTATCTAGTTTGTTACACGGTATGTATCTTGTTCTTACATATAACATCCAAATTTTAAGACACACTATTATTGGCATTAGATTTTGCAAGTAACAACATTTGTTTTGAAATTAATTCTTAATTGATATTGGTAGGAATGCCACCCCAAAAAGGGTGTGGTCCCTCTAAGGGCAAGAAGCTGGCCAAGAAGCCTACTCCCAAGAGACCTCCCCCTCAACATGACATCTTCGGATGATGAGGAGGGTGCATCTAACATACAGGCCATTTTAAGCTGCTTAGTAGCCTTAGAGCAAGCAAAAGGCATGGCTAGGCCTGAGGGTACAAGATGTAATAAGTCAGCCAGGCTGTCTTTAGCAGCTGCCTTTCAAGCTGAAATGCTCACCAGACTTTCTGCACACGAGGAGCCTTCTATCTTGACAGGTTCAGTGGCAACAGGTGGCCAACCTGAGGAGGGCCCATCTGGGGGCACGTCTGAACTACAGTTGGAAGCTGAACTACAGCTTCACTGATGCATCCAGTTCCCTTGGCTTTGGGGTCATTTTCAGGGAGCATTCATGTGCTGAGAAGTGGCCAGCAGACTGAGTGGAACAAGGCTTTAGTAAGGACCTTACCTTTTCGAGTTTTTTCCGATCATAGTAGCTGTATATCCATGGGGAAGGGAGCTTGCTAACCACACCATCTACTTTTGGTGTGACAACCTGGCCATGTTTCATGTAGTCAACTCCCTAACCTCTACGTCACAAAGGGTCATGAGGCTGGTCAGAGCATTCATGCTCCGTTGCTTGCTATTGAACATTTTGTTCATGGCCAAGCATGTCCCAGGGTTGGATAATGGTGTGATGGATGCTTTGTCTTGTCTACAGATGGAGCAGTTTTGACAGCTTGCCCCCAAGGCCAACTTGGCACTGGTCCAGATACCCCAGGAACTGTGGCAGCTTGGAAGGTTGAAGCCTACAAGACATTCCAGCTAGCTATCACCCCCAGCACACAGAGGTCCTATGAATGTGTGGTGAGGCAGTTCACTGGGTTCAGAAGGGATGAGGGCCTGCAGCAGACATGGCCAATCCTGGTGGATCATCTTATAGTTTTCTGGGCAGTCCATCAAGCCAAGAGGATGTGGATCAGGTCCCAGCTTGGTCTAAGTGAGTGGGCCAAAGCTGAGTGGCAGAGCCGCTGGGGCCTGCGATGGCCAAGGCTGCTGCCTTTGTTGTTTGAGGGGAAGAATGGTCCTCCACCTGACATTCTGTTCATTCACCTAGGTGGTAATGACCTTGGGTTGGTGAAAGGTAAGGCCCTTACATTACAGGTACAGGCTGACTTGCAATGGATTAGCAAGCAGTGTCATGGTGTTTTGATTATACGGTCTCCTATTCTTCCATGTTGGGAATGATGGGAAGCCTTGGATCCCAAAGGCCTAGAGGGGGCCAGGCACAGGGCAAATCGGGCTCTTCAGATAGCTCTTGGGGAAGGGTTGAGTATTTACCTTTCCCATTCGAGGATTAAGACATGGTTGGATGACCTCTACAGAGGCGATGGGGTCTATCTTTCGGTGGCTGGCAACAACATATTTTTAGATGACCTGCAGCAAGGGCATAGGTTGGCATAGGTTGGCACCTGTGAGGCGCGAAGGCCTAAGCAGAGGATTGGCCTTAGCATTGACAGGACAGAGTTGAGAAAAGTGAGCTGGATGGTAAGTACCCTTGGCAAATTCCCATTGGTGGGGATATAGGGGCCTGTCAGGATCGGCTGGCATGCTTTACTGTGGTCAGTTGAGAGGGTAGGTTGCCTGGTGGGATCTCCTGGACAAGTCCTTCCCTCATGCTCCACGGTGGGGGTGTTTGGAGCTTTAAAAGGGGAAACCATCCACCAGGCCAGCTGGATCCCAGCCATGAATTTGGATGGCTCACACCCAGAGCAGCGGGTCTCGCCCAGACAGGTCAAGGTGGGGTCCAGGAGTGACCCCAGAGCTTGACCTGTACCACTAGTTAGGCCCTTGCCAGGCTTAGTTTGTTTTACAGTTTTACAGTTAATGTTGTTGTCAAAATAAAAAGTGGCCCTTTAGCATTCAAGCCTTGTGTCTGCCTCTTTATTCCAACTGGGGGAAGGGGGCAACATTCTGTTGTTAGAATCTAGTGTAGGGTTTTGTCCTAAAGTGAATTAGTGCCACATGACTGGTGAACATTGGGGAGAGTTGTTAGAGAAAGACTTGCAGGGAGCATCTCATTTCCCCCCCCCCCACTGTTCCTTCTTTCTTTTTCCTGAAAGCCTCCATAGCCCCACTTTTTCCTGCATCTTTCTCTCTTTTCCAACCACTAGCCAACCTACCCTTTTCTACCCCCACTAACCATCTTACTTTTATTTGGCCCCCATTACTACATTTTGTAAAATGACACAAGGAAAAGATTTTGACTGAGAAAGACTTTGCATTGTAAACTCGTCAATTCTGTCTCTCTAAATGGTTGCTTTTCTCAAAGGCAGATGGTAAATCTGTCAGTAGTGGCATTCAGCAACAACAGCAGCAGCCCAGATGCTTTTAAGCTTTTGGTGTGAAGCTGCTCCACCCCTGAAGTGTAACAGTGGGATACAGGCCAGAAAAATGTCCCCAAGGCAATTAACTGCCTCTGAATTCAACCCCAGCTGTCTTGGAAGCCAAATAAATGCAGCTTGTTTGGCCATACACCATTTAATGTGAAGAGTCAGCTGCTTCTTTATCAGCAAATCAGCTTTCTTTGTTTTAAGCTAACTGCATTAAAAGAGAAACCTCTCTAACTCCTTTTTACTTTCAACGGAAGCTGCTAGACCACTGTATCATTGTCATTTTAAAAAGTAGCCCCTCAAAAAAACATAGTAAACATGTTCTCTTTCTATAATTGTATTGTAACCGTATTTGGCAAGCAACATTTTCTATAGCAGGATGCACATTCAACTGCACAGAATGTGGCAAGTGCTTTCACATATATTTTCTGATATAATAAATATAATATGTATCATGAAAATCACTAGGTCAATATATATTTATTTTAATTACTTTTCATGACACCGACTACAATATGGTACTATGCAATTAAGAAACATTTGCTACAAATCAAAGAGGCAGTTTCTTTTTGAAAAAAATATATAATTCTCTGTATTGAACAATTTAGAAAGGTAGGCCTAATTAAAATGTGTGGTCCCATTTGCTCAAGAAAATGTTAAAATAATCAACATTGTGGTCAAATTCAGAAGAGAAAAGAGCGTTTGAACACCTTTGTTCAGATCTGTACTGTATTGCTATTTGATTGAAGCAAAGCTAGCAGCACATTAATGACAGTACCATAAAATATTCAGACAGCAAGATCTTTGAGATATTTATCTCAATCCAATTGATAATCAATCCGGTTGATAATGGACAGTATTGTATTTGTATGTATGGAATTCTACTGTCTGCAGGAGCTAATGCGTTAATTTCAAGTGAAGAAATTAATCAAGTCATGCATATCCCTATGCCAATCAGTCACATGTTCTTATTCAAATATATAGAGAATTCTTTGTCTACATGAGCCCCATATGCCTATCTCTGTGATTGCAGAAGTCAACATAGGGATACTAGCCTGGGCTCATTTGTATTTATTCATATTTATGGATTCTCAATAGTATCTATGAAATATTATTGATGATCAGAATATTTTACTACAGTAGTATTCCTTAACACAGTAATGACACATTAAGGCTTTGAATATATATTTCTGTATAATGGAATATCAGTAATGTAGGATTAAAGCAGCCAGAAGCAATAATTCCAAAAGAATTATTAATATAATTTAACAAGCTATCCACAAAATTGCAGGTCTTTAATTTTACTGGCACCAATGGCAAATTATGCTGTCTGACCATTCATATAAAGATGATTTGCTTCTTTATTAATTTAAAACAAACTGTTCTTCTACCATCAGAATGCATTTAAATGTTCCTCTTACTGTACCACAAAGTTCATTTTGCAAGTGAACACATGGAAAGTTCAAAATCAAATAGGTTAAATGTAATACAATATATTTAGCTGCAGTGCAGTCTGAAAATTGACATTTTCAAACTAAAACTTTCAACAACTTGAAATTTTGTAATATTCCAGTAACTATGGTATGTCATCAAAGACAGCAGCAACAACAAACCTTCCCACCCAATTACAAGCAATTTTACTCAGAAATAATCACCCACTGAATTGGACATATCCAGTTAAATGACATAAAAATTGTATGCTAACAGGGCAGTCCTAATGGAGTTATATGCTCCTAAATAGACATGGGCACGAACAAGAAAAAAAATGAACTTGGTGTTTGTTGTTCGTTGCCATCCACAAACAATGAACAATGAACATTGACAAACATGATCCTGTTCACGAACATGTTCATTGTTAGTTGTTTGTGGGGGCCAGCAGGCTCTCCTCCAGCCATCAAGATCCCTACTGCACCACTCCCAGAAACCCTACCTGAGCAGGCAGCAGGAAAGGTACCAATAATAAATAATAGCTTGGCCCCAGAGTCTGGCAGCAGCCCTGGAACTTGAAGGGGTAGATCCCTATCCCACCACACAAAGAAAATTCAAGTTCCAATGCACTCACCCTGTCACTCTAACAGCAGCTGTCTCTCCCTGAAAGCCAGAGCTGGGAGCCCCCCTCCCCCCTGGTCTTTTCCTCTTGTAACAAATTTGGAGCTCCAGTCCACACTTGGAAGGAAGACCTGCCTATCA
The DNA here is from genome assembly GCF_028583425.1 of Eublepharis macularius. Classification (NCBI taxonomy): domain Eukaryota; kingdom Metazoa; phylum Chordata; class Lepidosauria; order Squamata; family Eublepharidae; genus Eublepharis; species Eublepharis macularius. The sequence continues at coordinate 54,724,460 of NC_072798.1, forward strand.
AGCTAAATTAGGCTTAGATTGGGGTTTCCAGGAAAACAGTAGAAGTTCAAACAGAGTTCAGACAATCCCTGCCTGAGTTGCCAAGGGAATTTATTGCAGGTGCCAGACTGTCTGGGTTGACGAACAGCAACAAACAAGGCTTGCAACGACCACCTGTTCGTTTAGAATGGAGCCTCACGAACAGCTTGTTCGCGAACAGCAAATTGGGCTGTTTGTGGGTTTTTTTAGTTTGTATTGCTCTTCGTGCCCATCTCTACTCCTAAGTCCATTCACTTCAGAGGACTTAATAAGGTTGTACCTCTGTTACGATTGCATTTAGATGTTTACTGAACTCTCTACTATTTTGCAACTACAGGCTAACATGGCTAACTTCTCTGGATTTAAAATCATTGAAGTCAATGGATGTATAATGCTGTGCAGACATTTACAGTGCTTAAAAGAGGATTGTATGTAAGATGCTATCAAGTTGTAGTTGATATATGGTGACCCTGTATGGTTTTCAAGAAAAGAGATAAACAGAGGTGGTTTGTCATTGCCTGCCTCTGGTAGCAATGCTGGACTTCCTTTGTGGTCTCCCATCCTAGTACTAACCCTGCTTAGCTTCTGAGACTTGATGAAATAGAGCTAGCCTGGACCATCCAGGAGGTTTAAACAGTGTTGTGTCCATGTCATTTCCCCTTGGTTCTGTTTATTCTTCCACTTTTGTACAGGTCCTATTAACCCCAGCACTGCTTTCAAATAGGAATTGATCTAACACACCATGAAGGAATAGACTTATGAATCATTACAAAGTAAAGCTACCTTCATCGTTAATAATATTTTGTTTATTTGTTTAACACATTCTTATGCTACCTGTTAACTCTGGGATGTAGAATGTTGTAAAAACATTTGTTTTAAAGGGCTATCAGAATTCTTCCACATCTGTTGTCAAAACTTTCAGTCTTTCCTGATGAGAGAGGGAAAACTAAGGAATGCTAACAGCAGCATCATATATTTTGCATCATTAGTCTGAAATTAATCCCATTAAGTTCAGTGGGACAGGATACTAACTTCATACGGTAGGATCTTTATGTCTAATTATCCCAAATTGAGTTACAACTTTTTAAATTCATTGAAGTAAGCGTGCTCAGAAGGATATACCTCCATGTAGGATTACACTGCAGATCTTTTCCTCTTGTTTTGTTTACATTTCGACCTTCTCCACACTCTAAAATCAATTTACCAGTAAGTGTATTCAGCTTCTTGTTTACTTATCCTGAGAATCTTGCAGCACTTTATAAATACAGAATGTTGTAAAAAGTGCATTCCAATAAACAAAAATGAAGATTATGCAAGTCTGTAGTCCATTTAAATTTACAATCTCTCTAATGTGCAATTCTGTTTTGTTCAACTGCACTCCAGTTCAATATACTCGCAGGTAAAGAAAAATGCAATCTTGTTAAGTTATTCCTGATTTTTAAAAAATGTATCTTAGTAACAATGAACCAAAACAAATTTTAAATGTGCCATTGTGCCCATAAAACAAAATGAAGGTAAGTGGAAAGAATGCTCTGAACAGAGTTCATAGACATGTTTCAGTTGCTCTTGATAGTTTTGGGATGAGAACCAAAGTTTCATGACTGCTGGATGGATTGACCACCCACAACATGCTAGAGAGAGAGAAGCAGAGAATAGAAAATATGGCTAGGAGCGATTGACTCAAATAATAAAGTAGTATATTACCAATGTGAAGAACTAGCCAAAACATATTGGGGGTGGGTGGGTGCTTTTGTTAGGACAACTTTACAATGGTTTCCTACAAGCATAGTTGTACAAACTATCCCATTCACAGAATATGGATTGCTACTGATCTGTAATGAGCAGGAAATTTTGTAAGCTGGAAATAGAGGAAGCCATGTTTTGCTTTGTTCTTTGAATTTATTATTACTTCTTATCTGGGATATGAAACAAATTGAAAGGTTAGGATTTTACTAGCGAAATTGTACCTTTTCCCAAATATATTAAACCACAAATTTCATATCTATTAATTTAGGATAACTACCAGTCTGCATGGTTGCAATCATTCATGTAATTTAATGTTTGTTTTTCTCTCTGCGTAAGTAGACTTCAAGAATCCAGACAAAATCCACTCTATCACCACGTCCTAAGCAGGGCATTTTCCAGGTTTCAGATTTCCTCAGCATTATATTGTCCGGTGGGGTCCTGCTGAGAAAGAAGATAGATAAGAAAACAGTGTTTGCAGCTGCTCATTAACATTACTCCTGCCTCAACTCTCCAGGTAAATGAGCAACCACCATTGCTGCCATTTGCTGTCTTCCCCCTCCCTCTGTGAATGGCTTCTGCTGCTTCTCCTAGCAACCAACTCTCTTCACTAAGCAGGTAAGGGAACAATAATAAGCAGCATGCTGCAGAAACCCTCCCTGATAGGAGAGAAGGTGATGAAGGAAAAGAATACATCATCTTTGTATAGCATTAATGTGAAAGAAGAAGAGAAAGGAGGCATACACAATATCAGTAGGTAGACAGGAGGGCCAATGACACAAGAGTAAGCACTGGTTATAACAACTGCTGCTATACACTGGTAGCAAGGCTATGGGACTGAATTATGTTAATGAAGATACTAAATTACATTTCATTATCCACAGGGCTTTTTTAGAGCTGGAACGCCCTGGAATGGTGTTCCAGCAGCTCTTTAAAATACCCACGTGACTGGTATCAAGAGGGTATTCTAAAAATGGTCTATTTTGGCCATTTTGGGCCCATTTTGGGCCCAAACAGCCTGGATTGGGCTGCTGCCAGTCGGGGGAGGGTTCCCCCACCTGGCACTGCCTGATCCTGGCCGTTTTGGGCCTGATTCAGGCTGTTTGAGACCATAAATAGTCCCAAATGGCTGAAATGGCGCCAAAATGGCCCGGATTGGGGCCAAAACGGCCAGAATCGGGCCGGTGCCAAGACGGGGCAGCCTGTTCCAGGCCAGTTCCACCCCTATCTAGGCTAATGGTAGTCCCCAACCATTCTGCTCATGAACTTGCAGACCCACAGCTAGGATGCATTTGCATATAGATACAATTTATATAAACTGGTGCCGATCCGGGCCATTTCAGCACCGTTGGGCACAGTTAGGGCCCAAAATGGCCCGGATCAGGATCGAAACAGCTGGGATCAGACTGGTGCCTCGCCGGGAAGGATTCCTCTGCCTGGCAATGACCCAATCCAGGCTGTTTAGGCCTGGATTTGGGCCATTTTGGCTCCATTTTGGCCATTTTGGCCCCATTTAGGGCCCAAAACACCAGGGTCTGAGACATTTCAGCAGTGATCTGGGCCGTTTTAGTCATTTTGGGCCCATTTAGGGCCTTTTCGGTCCCAAACTAGGCCATTTTGGCCATTTTGGGCCCATTTAAGGCCCAAAATGGCCTGGATCAGGGCCAAAATGGCCAGGATCAAGCCAGTGCCAGGAGGGGGTGGCCCATGCCAGGCCGGTTTGGCCCTGATCTGGGTTTGTTTACTTATAATGGTAGTCTCCAACCATTCTCCTCATGAACTTGCAGACCCACAGCTAGGATGCATTTGCATGTAGATACAATTTGTATGAACTGGTGCCTTCTGCCTGGGTGATATATTCATAGCTGCCATGATTCCTATGATTCTCTCAGTTCAAAAAATTGATACCATCTGATATTGTGGAAATACAACTGGAACTGACTTGGGTGTATCACTGCCACTTCACAATAATCCTATCTCCTTGTGCAATAATGGTACCTCCAGCTACTTGCCAAACCATGCCTTACAAACTCTTGAGGGAGAAATTCATTATGCTGAGACCACCCTTTGTCTTTACTTTTTCATTATTCACATGTCATATTCATCTCTAGTGTATGTTTGTAGTTATCTCCATTATCATATAATATCATTAATATATGGTTTGATGTTACTGAACTTACTGTCAAAGTCCCATGAACTGTATGATTACTTTATTAAACACTAATTCAGCAAAACAGCTGAGCATCTACCAAAACTGATTTGCCAGGCATTTCAAGGGAATATAGGTGTTAAAGATAAACTATGTGAAATGAAAGAAATGGTAATGAAGAGCAGAAAAAGTAATTTCAAAATCAATGATCCAGAGGACATTAGAAATATCAGCAAAGACACATGTGCTATCAAACATATGAACAGTCTATGAGAAAATGCATTGTGGAATGAAACACCTAGACAAAAAGGACATCAAGCCAGTCCTGTTAAAAAATCTCACAAAAGAAATATTGATTTCAAAATAATGGAATTGTGATAGCAACTGAACATTATACCTGTTCATTTTCAAGATCTTGGCTCATAATATTTTTGATGGATATGAAAGGTATGATGAGATCACAACTGGCACATAGTGCCCCTGTATGAAAGATGTATTATCACGTGCACCTGTTGGTCAATTGTGCTCAAAATATACCTTTCATATATTGCAAAAGAGGGTTTTAAAAAAAATTCTCACATAAATATTTGGTTGCTGCTTTTAAGGCGCTTTGATAGGGTTCATAGAATTATAGCGTTGAAAGGGCTTATAGACCATCTAGTTCAACCCCCTCAGCATACCCTAAAGCATACCCAACAAGTATTCATTCAGCCTCTCCTTGAAGACTGACAATGACGGGGAACACACAACATCCCCAGGCAGCCAGTTCCACTGCTGAACTACTCTTAATGTGAAGAAGTTTTTCCTAATGTCCAACTGGTTCCTTCCCTCCTGTAGTTTAAACCCATTGTTTCAAGTCCTGTCTTCTGTTGCCCTTTCCTCATCTAAGCGACAGCCTTTTAAATACTGAGAGGAGAGCAATCATGTCTCCTCTCAGCCTCATCTTTTTCAAAGTGAACATTCCCAGGTCCTTCTGTTTTTCATCAAAGAGCATGGTATCCAGGCCAATACACATTTATGAATGTATGTGATCTGTCTGGGTAGCATGAGCTGAACAGAGAAAGACTTCTGAACTGGATACTGGAGAGAAGGGAATCTGATTTCAGCCCTAGCCAAGAGGAGTCAAGTACTGACAGTTTTGGAATTCGGCTCTGACTGAGAACAGTTTAACACAGACAGGAGAAATGGAGAAAAGTTGGCAAAGACTCCCATTCAGGCCAAAGGAAGGGGATAGATCTTTTAGTAAGAGGAGAATTTCCCTACCCAGTCAAAAAGGGAGCTCTGAAGAGTGAAGACATCCCTGGTCTGGCATGGTTAAAGTTGGACAGCTTGACAGTCAGTTAAAAAATGAAGATGAGTACTGGTGTTTCGAGAGAAGAGGTTTGGGTACTGGAAAGAGGGTACCAGCCTTCTTGAAACCCAAAAAGTAAGAAAATACTCAAAGAAAGTATACTAGAGTGATTGAGAAAACACTAGGACAAAAGCCTCTCAACACAGAGATTTAAGGAGCTGTGAAGAACTTAAGAAACTCTCATCAGTCTAAAACATAAGAACTAAAAAATATGACCCTCCTGGCCAGCAATATGAGGTGCTATGGCTGGAGGCCACCCTTTGCCTCCTCCTTGGAGGAGGAGGAGGCAGCCACATTTACCCAGCCATCTGGGAACACACATGGTTTAGAGCTGGAGGTCTTATAAGGCTGTCCCACTCCTCAACGTCTTCACCTACCTTGCATTGTTTGCATGGGTTGTGATAATTGGCTTACGGTGGAGCTGAGGCTTATTCACCTATGACAGGTTAGAAGGTTGAGTAAAGTGAGCGGGCTGATGAGCACCCTGGGTATATAACCCAAACTTGTTATTTTTGAATTTAAAAACATCTCTAGTGCTAGTTAAGTTGTTTAAGTCAAAGGGGGGGGTCATATGTTCTTATTGTATTGCTTAAGTTGTTTAAGTCAAAAGGAGTGGGTCATATATTTTATTGTATAGCTATGTGTTTATTGTAGAGTTACTAGTGGACCTGGATTTTGCTCTTTAGCTGCAGACCAATACGGCTAACCACCTGAAACTATATATAATCAGTATAGTTATATATACACACACATACACCCCTTCCCAATTTACCTTATGTTGACTTTCCATGATGTGATCAGGAAATGATTTCTTCCCCATTAATCTAAAAGCACACTTGGTCACTTTAATGAATGACCATAATCATTCAGCCTATATTGCTGAGATGATTTTTGGTCTAATTACGTTGCCAGTCACTATTAGAGGTGTTAATGTGGTGGCTAAAGGTCACCGGCTGCTCTTAGTCAGTTTTTTCCTGACTGAGTCAATGCTCTTAAGGAAGCTCCTGCCAACTGCATGTAGATGTGCTATTAGATCAATTAGCATCCATGAGTGCTACAGCTGATTATAAGATATGACAGTGCCATATGGTTATATTATTAAGTTACCTTTGAAAATACATAATCTTGATTTTCACATCTACAGGGTAAAATGGTTATTTTTTGCTAATTTCTATAAGGAGGTTTGACTTAACAAGGCTAAGGATCATCCTATTATTGGAACACTATAGGTATGTTTCCAGTAAATCACTTTATTATTTTTGAGTACAACTGCATGATTATAGCATAGATAATGTTTCTTTGCATTATATTGGGTCCCGTGATCTATTAGGATTCAGAGAATATAATACACTAGGAATATGCATTCCAGATTTCATGAGCAAAAAATATACACATTATATTTTTTGTGGGTCATTACTGTGATTTTCCAGTATGGTTACAGAAATCTTGGATTCTTAGGTATTATGACCCCCCCCTTAAAAAACTAATTTTTTATTCTTGGGCAACTGCCTGTTCCAAAAATCACATACAGTAGCCCCGGAAAGGTGGTTCCTGGCCAGCACAGGCCCACAGGCCCTCTCATTAGTTAGTCCAGTACAATGCCTGGCAGAACTGTGGTTCTGGCTCATTCCTTCCCTCTATTCTTTGAGAGGGGGTGGAGTCCTTTTTTGGGGTGGGGGAGGACAATGACCAGGGGCGCCTTGTTTAGGGGACCATAGAACTGGACCCCTTGGTCCAATTCACTTGAACCTTGGAGGAACATTAGAGGACAGGCATCACTAGCTCTGCTGCTATTGTTATTTGTTTGAAAAAAGCCACTCTAACCTCCTTCAAGTCGTCCATAAGGAATAATGGCAGAGTTGCGGTTCTCATTCCCTTCCTCAGTGTGAAAGAAAACCAGCAACAGACCTCAACAAGGAAGGATGGCAGACTCAGAGTTTTCAGCAGAAGGGTAAACCAATTTTATTGTCAGTCACTGTAAGAGAAGGAAAATGAATGTGCAGGCAAGGTTCTTAATGCCAGTAGTCAGCCAGCACTTTCCTGCTAAGCCACCACTTAACTGCTCTTTCCCCTCCCATACGAATCAGTAGAGAGAAGTGTGCCTGTGCTGAGAGCCACCTATTTCAGGGGTCTATAAAACTGAACCTCTTTGTTCAATTTGCTTGAAACTTAGAGGTCTTTAGATTAGAGGGAGGACTGTGCAAATTTGGGGTCATTATCTTTATGAACAGCTGCCCTAAATCCTTGAATACATTCTCCATTAAAAATAATGGTCCTCAAACTCTGGAATGCAATATGTATTTTAATCCCAAACCAGTAATGTCCTACCCCCAAACCAGCAATCTTGGTAGAAATCTCACCCCCCCTCCCCCGATTAAAAATTATAATGATTTTTTTCCTCAGAGCATACCCCTACAATATGTCACTTTATGAATTGTCTTACAATGCATTTTTTAAAATACTGCACATTTCCTACCTAAACATGTAGGAAAGGATTCCAGATTCTTTCAGAAAAAAGCACTTCCTTGTGTATGTTTCATATATAAATGCATGCTAATTTGACAGTTCTATTTCTAAGAATGAGGTAAAAATATGGCTTCAAAATCAGCAAATCAGGCCACAGGAGACAAATAGTACATAGCCAATCAGTCATTAAACACAGTTCTGAACTGCCCAGGATAGTCTTCTCAGAGTGACTCAGAGAGCAATCTTAAGCAGGGCTGCTCAATATCCTACTATCCTACTTGTGGAAAATGAATTTAATGGAAAAGATTTTATATACCTTTTCTGTGCCTTTCAGTATTATGCACTTTTACTATTCTCAGGAGCTAATGTAGCACTTGTAATGCAAATTGCAAGAAAATAAAACTTGAAACAAAAGACCAAAGCAGAATGTATGTTACACATGTAAATCACTGTGAAATGTAAGATCAAAGCACTGTGAAGCTCGCTATCAGTAGACAGCGGTCAGTAAGCTTAATGAGCACCTGTTTGATTCCTGACACCTGTTACTTACTTGATACAGAAATCCCCTTTGTGAAACCGTCCATGCAAAATGTTACAATGAAAGCAAGATAAGATTAGAAATATCTCTCAAGGCTGGGAAAGAGAAACCACAAAGCCAAGAGGGGGGACTTAATGTAACCACAAGCACATTCCAGCAGCTTTCCACCCACAGAACCCAGCTCGCTTGAAGCCCCCAAGGTTGCAAGAAGTGACACAGGGGTGCCGTTATTAAATGTTACATTGACCAAAGGGAATGGGCATGAAGGAGGAGCCCATGAGATAGATGTGTGAGAAAGGAAGGAAGATGTTCCTTCCAGGGATAAAACCAAGGACAGATAAGATAAGAAATTGCAATCTTGCAATTTCTTGGAATGCTGTAACTATGCTGTCGACCTAAGTTGTTTCTTCCAATCAGAATACCCCCAGACATTTGTATCATGACAGGTGGTCACCCTCTTCCTCCAATGGGGGCCATTGTTTTCTTTGAGCCAATAAGATAACAAATATTATAATTAACCAAAAGGTGTTAATTGCTTTGTACTGCTGTTGTAGCTCTGATGAATTTGGACATGAGGGGCCTTTCACTCTCTGTGTTCCCATTGTTCCTCCATAGTTTAATAAACAATTATAAATTGCTTCATCTACAGGACTCCTTGTGTGTGTGTGTGTGTGTGTGTGTGTGTGTGTGTGTGTGTGTGTGTGTGTGTGATCATGATTGGCTAGAGGGACATTCAAGTTACCAGTTGCGTACTACAAATCTGGGGACATTCATCCGTAAGCTGCTATGCCCCCCCCCGAGGGTGTTGTCACCATATGTACATCAGCATCTTCCCAGAGAAGCGCACTGGTGGCCCAGCTTTGGCCAGCTGGCAAGCGTTGATGACTGACCGGGCAGCGGCATCCCATGGAAATGCAGCAGATCCATTGGAAGTTATCGGAGTCCTGGAGATGGAAGCTGGAGAGTGTGTCTGAGTGAAACTGCGGAGAAGATAAGGTAAAAAGAGCCCTCCCTCGGGCAGCAGCGGGTAGGTCCTTGCTAAGTCCTGGTACACAGGCAGGGGCACCGTTTACATGGAGGAGGAGGTGGGTACCTACTTATAGAGGTAAAACGAGAGAACTGAGAAGAGAATGGAAATCCTAGGTTGTGTAAAAATTGGCGCCAATAAAAGTGTGTTTGCGGGGCTCAGTGAAGTGAGACCATGAGGAAAAGACTCCAGGGAGTGAGTCTGGTTAAGAAGCATGCGTCTCGATGAGGCGAGCGTGGGTGGGCTCAAGAGAGTGAGCCGGGAGATGTTTGTGTAGACACCTTGACCAGGCAAGGAAGGGGCTGCTGCTGCTGAACGGGCTAAGCCTGAGGGAGAGGCATAGTGCCAGGCTTGACGTTGCAGGAGTGAGGAAGGGAGTGCCTCGTTGGTGTGAGGGGGTCAAGAGATCCAAGAGTGGGGGTCTCGAGGTTGAGCACATAAACTGCACGAGGGTGCACCAGACCTGGTGAGGTAGGTCTCAGAGAGCGAGTGCCTCGGCAGGGTGGTGGTGCGCCAAACTTGGCAGAGCAAGTTTGGGAGGAGCAAGGTGCTCCATGTGTGTTTTGTGATTGTGTTGATGTGTGTATAAGCGCCCCGGATGTGAAGGAGTGTGGCAAGTGTGGGAGCAAGCTCAGTGTAGAAGTGTAGGTCTAAGGAAGTAGGCACACTGGCAGGGCGAGGAAGCGTTCAGGTTTGGAGAGGCCAGCCCAAGAGAAGCGCTTCTCGACTGCACGGAGAGTGCAGTCCAGGCTGAACAGCAGAGACCTGGGAGATCCAGGCACTCCAAGCATGTGAAAGTGTGGCCAGGTGTGGCATACCTCATACCAGTTGTGTACTACATACTCAATTCTATTCCATCAAGTTTACTCCAGGAAAAATATACTTAAGATGACACTGTAACATTGCAGTCCTAAGGGGTTACACTCTTCTATCCAAGTTAACAAACTTAGAAGAGTATAACTTTGTTCAGAATTGCACTGTAAATGCATTCTGTACTATGAGCAGGTAAATAATCATACCAATTCAAATACGTTGTCTTATAACAGCTCCCAGTTATACCATTGCAATTCTACTAAAGCAATCTAAAAATTAGTAAAATAAATATTTGTCCTATGGATTTCTAAAGAAGATTAAGTTGTCTCAGAATACTGCTTAAAAAGTTCTGGTTTTTATTTTGGAACCAACAGTCTCCCAAATATATAACCCTACTACATTCTAAAGCTATTTTTGAATGGTTTTGAATTTACTTCAATGGAACCGCAGATGTACACTTAACAGAAATGAGATCAGGGCTTTGAATCTCATTCGGATGACCAAACATTCCCTATTTTGTGTTTTTTCTGTTAATTTATATTTTTAATGGTTTTGTATATTCATTTGCATTAGATATCCATCTGGTATGGGTTTTATATGCAATTGGTATGGTCTTTATAAGTATAATGGTGATTGATTGACACAGCATTGAAAGATGAGTATCATTGATCAGAAAACATCCGTGCAAGGAAACAGAAAATGGAACAAGGGGATACACAGAGACTTGGTTTATTCAAGGGAGAAGTCAAATAGAAATATACATTGTTAGTAAGAAACATCAGGGATGAGAAATTTGAAGTTACCTTTACTGTAGAAGTTAATGTGATGAAGGTTTCCAAAGCAGTGTAACCACTCTTTTGAAGGAAATTAAGAGTATTTGACTACAGAGGACATTTATTTCTACTGGCATTTAATTAACATAAAATTTATACAGTGCCTTCATTATTTAATAGAGTAAACAATTTGTAAATGTCATTATTTTAAAGTAGCTTGGTTGCTCACCTCAATCAAGGTCTTAGTAGCAATGTTTCACAACTTAAAATCCCTAGGATCTGATATAATATTACCAATTCTAGTGAAAACTGTCAAGGTCTGGTATTTCAAGAAAAAAATTTGTCCTAGCCAGTAATAATCTGGCATCTAGCCTTTATAAATGAGAGTTTTTATGTCACACGCAGGAAGAAAAGTCATTCACTGCAGAAAATAATGTATGTCATGAATTGTTATTACTGCATGAATGTAAGCTATAATTTTAGCAGGAACTATAGATCTGAGTGGGCAAACTATTGTAGCAAAAGACTAGCTTGATTAAATTTTCCTTTCTAGATCAATTTATTTTTAATAATTGCTGGAATATTAAACATGATAATTTAAAACTATTACCAGAAAAGAAGAGTTCCTGTGAGTTTTCTCACAACACTCATCATACGTGGTGAGGATATAACCAGTTCACATGACCAGCTAGTAATGTGCATATCATTATAGTAAGATACAAAGATACAAAACAGAGACTGAAATAAGGCTAGCTTGTGGTCCTATGAATTTACACTTTATTTTTGAGCAAATATTTTAAAATAAGGAACTCTTATTTAAGCTAACTTGATAAAATATGATCCACCAATGAGTCACGACTAGACATGGGCACGAACTAAAAAAATTTACCGAACCAGAGGATCGTGGTTCAGTGCAGACCACGATCCCGAATTCCCGAACAGCAATGAACATCTCCCGTTCCCAAACCGAACCGTGGATCGTGGATCGTGGAGGCCACAGCAGAGGGGTGCCCCGCTGTTCCCAGCGATACAGGAACGGTGGGTGATGCCGGCAAGAGCTCTGTCCCACTCCACTGCTAGCAGAAAGTGAAACCCAGCCTGGGAGCCCATGGCTATTTATAAGCATGGGTCCCATTCAGCAACACAGGAGGTCTGTGTTTGGCCATCAGAGCTGCCTATCAGGGTTTGCAGGGATTAGATTGGAGTGCCCATGGCTACAGAACACCCCCCCTCCCTCCCCTGGGTGTCTTCTCCCAACTTGTAACTGCTTTGCTGCTCCGTGGTTGGAAGGAAGCCCTGCTGATCAAGGAAAGGTGGGCTTCCATTCAGGTTTCCAGGGTGACAGAAGGAGGGCAAACAGAGCTCAGGCATTCCCCTGGCTCCATTGCCAGGGGAATAGATTGCTGGTGCCTGAGTGTCTGGATTCCCGAACCAAGTCTGAACGCCACGATCCAGGCCTCTCCCGACCGCTGGATCGTTGGCCATGGACGATCACGATCTGCCGGATCATGATCACGCGATCGCCATTTTCGTGGGTTTTTGACGTTGGTAATGCGGTTCGTGCCAATCTCTAGTCACGACTCTACATAAGATGCTTGTCTTTTGTAAGGAACACTGAGGCTCAAGCCAAACATTGGCTCTTTTGCCTGGCCCAGTTCTGTATGGCCTGGTGTGAGGCTTTACTTGATAAGGTCTATGAACAAGAACTGCATGCTGCTGGTGTGGGAAATAAACATGTCATTTCAAAATTGAATGAGATTCTGTATCTACAAAGCAAACATTTACCCAACTAGACAAAGGCAAATCCTTTGGTGATGCATGCACAGATGTTGTTTGATTTCAGCCCCTTTCTTTCAATGGAACATTTGTTGATTGTTATAAACTATATAAATGACAGCCTCACAGACTTACCTGGGGGCCGAGTTGTGGCCTGCGGGGAGGGGCTTGGTGCTATGGTGGCCTCTTTATGCTTTGGCAGCCTCCCCTGCCTCCACTCCAGCCCGGAATTTTCAAATCCTGGTCCTGGACAATGGGGGTGCACTGTTCTTGCCAGGCAGGGAGTGGGACTGTGCTTCAGATATGAGGAACACAGGCCCCTCTCAGGTCCTCCAGCACAATTCTTTAGGCTTCCGGCTCCTTCCTTATCCTCATTCTGCATTTCACAGCTACCCACCCACCACTCCCTTAATCTCTAGTTTTCTTCTGTGGGTGTTTACCCCTTAATTTTGTGTAAAAGGGGGATGGTTTATGTTTTTGCTCTTGTTCTTATTGTCACAACTCTGTTGGGTGGTACATCATGGGGATCAGATTCTTTGGGGGGAGATGGGGCCTGCATGCTCAATCTCCCTGTAAAGGGATTCCCTTAAGGAATCTTGGGAGTGAGTATGGGGATGCATGCCTAGCGGGGGCTGCCAGGCATACTCACACTCAAGTGGCAGGGGATCCATGAAGGGGTGTTGACATTCACATAGATCCCATGGTCTGCCACTCCTTGGTTCCCCCCCTCTGTTTGGGTGAGGGGGCGCGGTGGTTCATCAGCTGGCAGGCAGGTCAGCCAATGCTCTGGATCCGACCCCCATACATCGCCAATGCTCCTTCTAGCTGTTATTTAATAAAATTGTGGCCTTAATTCATTCCATACTAAATGTATCTGTTGTTTCTTGTCACTGTGCCCCTTCCCCTCCTCCACTCCCTTAGCACTGGGCTGCAACCAAATCACCGACTGAGTAGCTTCTCTATTTGGGCCAAATCATTATCTTGTTGTTTTTCTTGCAAAGCCTTATGGAGTCATGGTTGTTGTGGATTTTCTGGGGTGTATAGCCATGGAGTCATGGTCACACATTCAGATTTATAGCTATCTTTTGCTCAGAAGTATAATCATAACAGGGAGGATTAAATTTACTGGTGATGTTCTGCCACAATGGGTGCTATGGAGTGTGGCTAGGCAGTAAAAAATTCCTACAATTCCCAGTGATCTATGTGTTCTATACTGTCAGATTATATTATAAACCAGGAGAGAGCACTTCAGAAACAGACAACTGGTTCTTTCACGAGAATTATACTTCTGCCCCACCAAATCCACACAGATGATACAGTTCTGAGGTAACTTGGAGGCATTTTTCCACTGTCTGTCTTGGAAGAAGAACATGGATGGACAGACACAATCTACTGCTGAACAACTGACATCTCTTCAACCCATCCCTTGATACAGAAAAATGGAACCTACCTGGATGCCCCCTGATGGTCGCAGTTCACAATGTCACACTCAATCTCTAAAGAAAATGCTTTTGCTGCCAAGCTCAAACTGACATAATCAAAGGACATCACCTCTCATGATACAACTTCACTTATGCTGAAAGAAATGCAATAAATGGCCTCAGAAACAATCTAGACATCGTAATTAAAACAGCTGACAAAGTAGGAGCAGTTGTAAATGTGAAATCTGACTACATTCAGGAGGCTGAAAGGCGACACTCCAATACTACTTTCTACAAACAACTGTCCCCACACACCACTCAGGAATATTAAAAAGAATTAAACAGGATTATAAAGAAATTACCCACATCCATGCAAGAACAAATCTATATGGACAAACCACAGGAACATCAACCAGGCACTTTCTATCTTCTGCCCTAAATACATAAACCTGGCAACCCTGGACCTCCTGTGGTCTCTGGTGTAGGCACCATGGCTGAAGGGATGTCTGGATGCGTAGACCCTATTCTCAGACCATATGCCATCAATGCCCCCAATTATGTGCATGACACCACAGATTTTCTAAGAAAATACAATCTATTGAAAATCTTCCAGATTACACCATATTGGCCACCATTACAAGCCATTAGGAACAGTTTCTGATAACACCACAGCTTACTTTGTTACCAGACTGTGCCAGTTTGTCCTCATCCACAAGTACTTCAGATTTGGTGGAGATTTATTTCTTCAAATCAGTGGCACAGCCATGGACACCTGCACAGCACCATAATCTGCCAACAACTTTATGGCTGACTTGGAGCAGATCCCACTCGCTAATACTCCTTTTTTACTTTAGATTCATTGATGACATTTTTATCATCTGGATACACAGGAAAGAAGCACTGGAAGAATTTCACCAGGCCTTCAGCAGCTTCCACCCTACCATCAACCTAACCATGAATCAATCTACACAATAAGTACATTTTCTATACAGCACTGTGCATATACAAGATGGAAGCATAAAACCACCTTATACTGAAAACTTACAATACATCTACATGCTTTCAGTCATCATTCCAAACACACTAAAACAATTCATTGCCTATATTCAAGCACTATGCTACAGCCACATCTGCTCTTGCCTGTGTGATCTACAACAGATATTTCTGGACTTATAATACCCATCAGATGTAGTAAGAAAACAAATCAACAAAGCCAGAATGACACCAAGGGAGGACCTGCTACAAGATAAGCCCAAACAGAACAACAACAGAACTACATTTGTGGTCACATACATATCATTAATGCTGAGCAATGATACAGACATTGGGATACAAACTTTTTCTTGCCCTCAGACAGCCTCCCAGCCCCAGAGAACTCCTCACAACAATGCATGTCCCAACATGGACATGAACTCTGGTAACCAGGGCCTACAATAAACTAAGTTGCCAACCCTGTCCACATATCACTCCAACAATATAATCACTAGACCTAACAACACCAAGTATACCATCACAGGCTCATTCACTTGTTCATCTTCTAACATTATATATGCCAACAAGTGTCAGCAATGCCCTTCAACTCTCTATATAGGACAAACAGGTAAGTCTCTTCACAAAAGAATAAATGGACATAAATCTATCAAAAATAACAACATTCAAAAACCTATGGAAGAATGCTTTAATCTGCCAAGCTATACCACTGCTGACCTAAGAGTAGCCATTCTCAAACAGAGAAACATCAATGGAAAATTACAACATGAAATTGATGAAATTGAGTTTATTTGCAAATTTGGAACAATGGCTCCCCGAAGGTTAAATCAGGACATAGGATTTTTCTCGCATTACAGATGCTAATTTTATACACTTCTATCCAAGCTGAAAGGACATCCAGTTGTGGACGTAAATAAATGCAAAAGAAATGTCCACAGCTGTGCAACACACACGAACATGGGATGTGAAAAGTATGAAAACAGGTAAGCTAGAAATCGTAAAACAAGAAATGGAACGTTTAAACATTGCAGTCCTGGGTGTGAATGAACTAATATGGACCGACTCAGGACATTTTCAGTCAGAAGATCACACAGTGTTTTACTGTGGAAATGAACTCATAAGAAACGGTGTTGCTCTAATAGTGAGGGGAGACATAGCACAAGCAGTTAAGAGCTACAACGCAAAGTCTGACCGAGTAATATCAATCAGACTTCAGGGAAAGCCTGTTAACATAACCATCATTCAAGTTTATGCTCCAACTACGGTTGCTGAGGAGGAAGAAAGAGAAAACTTTTACGCAAGTGTCGAAGAAGAAATTGATCATACACCTAAACAAGATATGCTGATAATCATCAGTGACTGGAATGCAAAAGTAGGCAATAAAGCAGAATCAAACATAGCTGGAAAATTTGGACTAGGATCACGAACAAAGCAGGAGAGTGACTCATAGAATTTTGCAAAGCCAACAATCTATTCAGTGCTAATAAATGCTTCAGACAACCAAAAAGACGATTGTATACATGGAAAGCACCAAGTGACCAATACAGGAACCAAATAGATTACATAATTGGAAGCAGAAGATGGAGAAGCTCTATTCTCTCAGCTAAAACAAGACCAGGAGGTGATTGTGATACATATCATGAGCTGGTAATATCAAATATTAGAATAAAGCTGAAGAGAAACACTAAAAGAATCATAGTGCCAAAATACAACCTAAATAATATTCCCAAAGAATTCAAAGACCAAGTAAGGAACAGATTCACAATACTAAGTTTGATTGATCGTGAGCCGGAAGAACTATAGGTTGAAACCAGAGATATTCTCAAGGAAGAATGTGCAAAGACTATTCCTGTGGCCAAAAGAAATGAGAAGCCTAAAGGGATGACTGAGGAAACTCTTAAAATTGCTAAAGATAGACAAGAAGCAAATGCAAAAGGCAACAGAAATAGGGTCAAAATTCTAAATGTAGCTTTTCAGCAGCTTGCACACAGAGACAAAGAAATCTATTATAATAACCAGTGCAAAGAAACAGAACAACAAAAAAGGAAGAACAAGAGACTTGTTCCAAAAGATCCAAGAAATCAAAGGGAAATTCAAGCCATGCCTTGGGATGCTGAAAGATCAACATGGAAATACAGTATCTGATCAGGACAAAATAAAGGAAAGATGGAAACAATACACCAAAAAACTATGCAAAATAGATGGAAGGATGACAGAGACTTTTGACGAAGAATCTTTTGATGAAGAACCAGAAATCCTAGAAAGTGAAGTCAAAGCTGCACTCAAAGCAATTGGGAGAAACAAAGCACCTGGAGTAGATGGAATACCAATAGAGCTATTTCAAACTACAGAAATGGAATCCACCAGAATCTTAACAAGAATATGTCAATAAATATGGAAAACAAAACAATGCCCTACAGACTAGAAACGCTTAGTCTACATTCCAATCCACAAAAAGGGGGATACCAAGGAGAGCAGCAATTTCCCATGCTAGCAAAGTGATGCTCAAAATTATACAGCAAAGACTCTTACCATACATGGAACAAGAAATGCCAGATGTTCAAGCTGGATTCAGAAAAGGAAGAGACACCAGAGATCACATTGCAAATTTACGATGGCTTATGGAACATACTAGGGAATATCAGAAGAAAATCAGCCTGTGTTTTATAGATTACAGCAAAGCTTTTGACTGTGTGGATCATGAAAAGCTATGGAGAGTCTTAAAAGAAATGGGAGTGCCACAACATCTGATTGTTCTGATGCGCAACCTGTACTCTGGACAAGAGGCTACTGTCAGGACAGAATATGGGGAAACAGAATGGTTTCCAATTGGCAATGGTGTCAGACAAGAATGCATATTATCTCCCTACCTGTTCAACCTCTATGCAGAATATATCATAAGGAAAGCTGAATTAGATCTAGAAGAAGGTGGAGTGAAAATTGATGGGAGGAATATTAACAATTTGAGATGTGCAGATGACAGAACATTATTAGCAGAAAATAGTGAAGACCTGAAATGACTACTGATGAAGGTTAAAGGAGAAAGCGCCCAAACAGGATTACAGCTGAACATCAAGAAGAAAAAAGTAATGACTATCAAGGAATTACACAATTTTAAAGTTGACAATGAGGAAATTGATGTTGTTCAAGATTTTTTATTCCTTGGTTCAATCATTAACCAACAGGGAGACTGCAATGAAGAAATCAGAAGAAGATTGAGTCTTGGAAGAGCAGCTATGAGGGAGCTAGTTAAGATCTTTAAAGATGAAGATGTCTCTCTGGGAACCAAGATCAAGATAATCCAAAACTATGGTATTCCCCATTGCCATGTATGGATGTGAAAGTTGGTCGGTAAGGAAAGCTGACAGGAAGAAAATTGATTCATTTGAAATTTGGTGCTGGAGGACGGTTTTGTGGATGCCATTGACAGCCAAAAGGACAAATAAGTGGGTACTAGATCAAATCAAGCCTGAATTCTCCTTAGAAGCTAAAATGACAAGACTAAAGCTATTGTACTTTGGTCACATCATGAGAAGACAAGATTCTCTGGAAAAGTCAATAATGCTAGGAAAAGTGGAAGGCAGCAGGAAAAGAGGAAGACCTAAAATGAGATGGCTTGACTCAATAAAAGAAGCCACATCCTACAATTTTCAGAATCTGAGCAAATCTGTTAAAGAGAGAACGTTTTGGAGGTCTTTCATTCATAGGTTTGCCATAGGTTGGAGATGACTTTACGGCACATAACACACACACATCCATGTTCTGTCTAGCTAATTACAATATGTATTATATACAGTTTCCTGACAATCTAATTTGCAATATCCCTTCCACCCTCGGCCTGCACTTTAAAGACTCCTATCCTTTTCCACTCCATGTGTCTGACAAAGGGAGCTTTGACTCTTGAAAACTCACACCCTGGAAATCTAGTTGGTCTCTTAGATGCTCTTCTACTACAGACCAACATGGCTACCCACCTGAAACTAACTTTTTTCTGAACTTAGCCTATGCTCATTCATTTTGTGAAGGAAAAAGAGTATAGGACGAAGTCACCCATGGAAATATGAAAACATCTGAAACTGTCATTCATTGGGTCAAACCATAGGTCTCTCTAGTCTAGCGGTCTTCTCTGGCAGTGATCTTCTTGGCTGAGCATGTGGCATAGACATATGGAAACAAGAAGCTCAAGAGAGTCACACACCATCTCTCCATGGCTCCATAAATCTCCAAACAGTAATTTTCACTAAACAAAATTTTAGTTTGTTGCCTGTAGCAGCTTGACATAGGCATATATACATGAGCTGTGCACGGCTCAGTATTGAGGTTACCATTCTGGCATAGCTACCCTTTGCACCCAGATCAGTGTGCCTGCTGCTAAGATGCCAACCATTGCTGCTGAGACCCCTATAAGTGCCAGGGCCAGCAGTGAACCAAGGAGAAGCCATGTTCCAGAGACAGCTTAACAGGGCAACTATCTTCCTGTAGGAGCCATGACCTGCCAGCGCTCCAGTCATGCAGCACTTGCATTTGATATACAGATCTTTTTTTAAAAAAAAATTTATTGGGTGAGTAAAAATTAATATTACAGATTTACAATTAAAACCCTCACTTCCATATTCTCCCACCCTTTTCCCTCCCCCCTTAATCTAAGACTTCCAACAGTTTTCCAATCCGCTGTCTAAATCTACTACTTATATCCCCTTTTCTATTCTTAACTATCTTAACACACTAGTAAAATAGATAATATATATTAGATTAAACAAAACCTAACATCAAACTATCAGTTACATTATGTTTCTAACTTATTTCCTCTCTTCCCTTGTAAAGATCAGTATCTCCTCCTTTCTGCAAAATTAATAGTTATCTAACAACCATAATTGTGGTTGTTGTGGGTTTTCCAGGCTGTATTGCCGTGGTCTTGGCATTGTAGTTCCTGACGTTTTGCCAGCAGCTGTGGCTGGCATATTCAGAGGTGTAGCACCAAAAGACAGAGATCTCTCAGTGTCACACTGAGGTCTCTCACTGTGACACTGAGAGATCTCTGTCTTTTGGTGCTACACCTCTGAAGATGCCAGCCACAGCTGCTGGTGAAACATCAGGAACTACAATACCAAGACCACGGCAATACAGCCCGGAAAACCCACAACAACCATCATTCTCAAGCTGTGAAAGCCTTCGACAGTACAACCATAATTGTCCCTTTACGTCCCACTTCTTTTCCAAATACTGTTTTAGTTTACCCCAGTCATTAAGAAATTGTTCTGGATTCTGTTCTCTCAACTTTCTTGTCATTTTATCCATTTCTGCCATGTACAGCAATTTTTGTATCCAATTTTCAATAGATGGTACTTCTTGCGTCTTCCACTTCTGAGCATATAAAATTCTTGCCGCTGTTGTCATATAGAATAATAAAGTTCTTTGTTGCCTGGGAATCTCTTCTAATTTCAGATTTAGCAACAACAGTTCTGGGTTCTTATTTATTGGGATTTGTAAAATTTCAGTCATAACTTCTGTAATATCTCCCCAGAACTGCTTTGCTACCTCACAGGTCCACCACATATGATATAATGAACCTTCATGATTTTTACATTTCCAACACTTGTCTGACATTTTGTTGTTCCCACATTTGAAATACAGATCTTTGGCGTGCAGATCAGGTCATAAAGGTCTTACTTCTGATATGCAGAGTGTGATGGACTATCTAGAGATCTGATCAGTTCTCACCCATCCTTCCTTATTGCCCCTCTGATCATTCTGAGGTGTCACAGCCAAATGTTAGATAGTGCCCTAAACCAATATATCAATTGTTCTGATCACCCTAGTCCAGCACATCAATTGCTCTACAAAATATTACCTTCTTCCGTCGATATCTGGATGACTTGTTCTTTTTATTTAAAGATAAAGGGGTGGTAGGTGATTTTTGCAATTGGTTAAACAATCAAGATACTAACATCCAGTTTACATGGAACTGTGACCAGAATTCCATTAACTTCTTGGACGTCACAGTATATAGAAATAGTAATAATAGGCTCTGTATACGTCCTTATAGTAAACCAACAGACTGCCACCCCTATTTAGAATACAATTCTTTCCACCCACCCCATTTGATAAGAAACATCCCCTATGGACAGTTGTTAAGAATAAAAAGAAATTCTTCTACCATGGAGGAGTACAATAAGGGCTGTCAGACACTGGCGAAACATTTTACTCAGAGGGGTTATCCAACTAGAATTATTGATGAGGCAATAAGGAGGTCACAGGGAGTCCATAGGAACACCTTAATAAATAAAAAAGACAGGCTGCAAAAGAACGACTAACATGGGCCATGGACTATACTCCACTGTCAGGACAGATTAAGAAAATAGTCCATAAATACTGGCCATTACTTACTGAGATTCCAGGGTGTGAAAGGGAACCAGATATTGGTTATAGAAGAACCACTAATATCAAGGACATCCTGGTTCATTCAGCCACATGGAGGATTGACCGGGAGGAGAGCCTAGTGGGTAGATTACCTCCCCCTAAGGGTACTTTTAGATGCGCACATTGTACAGCATGTAAATATATGCTACAGGGGGATTCTGTGGAACTAGGAAGTATCAATGTTAAGGTTCGCCTGAAACAACTTATCACTTGTCAAACCATGGGGGTGGTCTATTTGATTATATGCCCGTGCCCTAAATTATATGTGGGTAGCACTACGCGTCCATTACGGGTACGGATCCTGGAACACATATCAAGAATTAAAAATGGAGTATTAGAAGCGCCACTCACACAACATTTTTTGGACAAGAAGCATAACACAGAAGACATTAGAGTGGCAGGTCTCTATACTACCATTAGAGGATCTGACTTGCAATTACATCTCCTCCAGAAAGAGGCAAGATGGATTCATTCTTTAAATACCATGCACCCACGGGGCTTGAACAATGAACTGTCTTTGAAATGTTTTTTGGTATAGACGGATATTTGCCATTTGGGAATAATATGCTGTAAGTTTTCTCAGGATCAGGATGGTTCTAATGTATAAAAGCTAGAATGCCCAAACTCATAGTACGTAGGATTATCTCCACGTCCATGGGTGTTCTCTCGACGTGTATATGATGCAACTGTGTACGGGTAAGCTGGATGTTCATTTATTATGTTTGCTATTATCATTGTAAAGAAATACACGTAAAGCCAGGAGTGGCTTATATTGTATGGCATTTATTTTTTTGAAATATAGAAATAGCTGGATGCCCCTGAGGAAGTCCTTATGGACGAAGAACTATAGGAAAATCTGCCGGTCTTAGTTCCGGGCACCGCTGGGCTTTCCAACTTTCATCTCTGGACCAGCCACATACTTTTCCATCTTGGCTTTTGAAAAATTTGAAAAAAGAAAAAAGCTAAAGAAGACACGTTATTTTGAGTCTTTAAAGACTTTTCCTGCTGCATTGCCGTCACACCCTCAGGTCCTCTTGCAGAGGACTCTTGTTTCTATGTATTATGAATAAGATTGCTGAAAAATGTTGAAAAATGATATGTAATATGATGTAATTATGTATTATTGTTAAAATCGCTTGAAAAGATTTATAAACTGTTGCACTATAGTATTGTAGAATTTTCCTTCCCAATGGTCTTTTGACCACCTTTATCCAACTAGGAATTGGCTATTTAAGAAGACCCTCAGAGGTCACTCAGAGAGATCTCATCTCCACCCCGCCTTGTGTAGTGCAGGCATTACACTTTCCCCCCGCTGATGAATTGTGCTTCTCAACGGACAAGTGAGTATCACCCAAACATCGATATTCCTACTAATGCAACAGTCTCTATACCTTCCCACCTTTTATTTCCTAGTCTTGTAATGAATGTGTGTGTGTTTCTTGTATTCTGTATACTCAAGGTTATTAAGTAAAGTCTTTGATTCATTGAAATATTAGTTTCCTCTCTTATTGGGTGTGATCCAGGAATTCTGACCCTGGTATACACAGGTCTTGATCCCTTAATATAAGTCTACTGTCTATTAATTCCCCATCTTTGAGGCAGTTTGGCTAACAAGTTCATTACTTACATATATTGATAATATTAGATGCTATAAGATATAAAGCAGCTCTGACTGCATCATGGACATGCTGCAATTCACCATAGATGACAATTATTAAATCTGCAGCAGTCATTACTTTTTTACCACTGCAATCAAAAAGCCTTATGAAATACTACAGGAAAATTAATCTAGCCTAGCAAAATCTTCACAATAGAAAATATTAACTCACCACTCTCTCCTTGAAATTTTCTATTTTCTGAAAATGACCTTTTCATTATTTCTGCCCTTCCACATGAAACTTTGTTTTTCATGAAAGACAATGGTATATTAAATTCTAACACCTTTAATATATTCACTCTTCAGAAGAACATTATTCAGGTAATCTTATCTTCAAAAATGATTAAGCAGCAGAAGAAAAGTATATTAGAATAGTAATATAAGCTTAGCTGTCATCACTCTCTGTACCCATCGCAGATTTCAACTAACTCGTGGAAAATTAAAACTTTGTGTCAGAAATTAAGGTTCAAACAACCTGCTCCTTGTAAACATAACTAATGGTAGCTCTAGGAAGCTACCATTGAAGAGAAAAGAAATTTCATGTAGAGGTTATCAAGAGGTAATAATTGGTGAAAGAGAAACTTAATCCTTTTTCTGCTGTTTCTTCAATCCAAATCACCTTTTAAGGTCCTTCACAAGGAGGGTTATCTTGTTGGGTATATAATGTGTTTGAAGTCATTATAATATCATCACCACTGGAATAATGCAGTTGAATCTTTTTGTTGATGTGCCTGATCTGATAAAGACTTCCCTATTAAAATTGCCTTTGGCCAGTATTTCTTGCTGAAAACAACAAAAGAGCAATTGTTTGCTTTTTTAAAATTGTCTCTTTAATTCTAGAATCTGGATTTAGTATATTGTTATGCTTAAAAACCTTCCATGTTACCTGATGCACAAGGATCAGAAAGAATTAAGAACAGTGCTATATGATTTGTTCATATATGACTGGGAATTGGGGGTGAGCTGTGTAGTGGCCAGATTCATCGGTGACACAAAATTATTCAGGATGGTGAAAAACATGGCCAATTGTGAAGAGCTCCAGAAAGATCTTTCTAATATTTTAAAATAAATAAATTGGCTGGCCTGTCCCCACCTTTGCCATTAGCAGGAGCAAGGCTAAAACAAAGTGTAGAAACCCACAACTGGAGGGGTTAGCAATAGACATGGGTACGAACGGGAAAAAAACCCAAACACCCTGTTCGTCGTTTGTTGCCATCCACAAACAATGAACAATGAACATGGACGAACATAAACTGTTCCTGGATATGTTCGTTGTTTGTTGTTCGTGGGGGCCAGAACCACCCCCACCCCAAACCCCACCACTTACCCCCCTCCTCTCAAACCCACTTACCTGGCCCTTTAAAGATCCCTTTAAACTATCAGCTGGCAGGTGGCAGGGGGGATTCCCCCCTGCTGCCTGCCAGCTGATAGTTTAAAGGGCCCTGTCCTGGCAAAAACAGCAGTGTCTGCTGGCAGCTAGTTTGAGGGGTTACAAAAGTGGCCTTCCTAATGTCCAATACCCACCAAATTTGCAGGGGACATAGTCCTCTCTGTCCTCTGAAGACCCCCCAAGTTTCAGAGAGATTGCACCCCAGGAAAGGCATGAGCCATGGGTCTCCCCGTTGGCTGTCATTTTCTCTTCACAGTGGCAAAAACAGGACTTTCTGCTGGAAGTACTTTGAAGGGTTAAAGCCAGAAGGAAAGCCAGGAGGAGTCCAGACAGAGTTCAGTCCCTCCCTGCCTCCAGTTGCCAAGGAGATTGATTGCAGGTGCCAGACTGTCTGGCTTGACAAACAGCTGCTGAAGGCAACGAATGAGGCTTGGAACGACCACCTGTTTGTTTAGGATGGAGCCTCATGAACAGCTTGTTCAAGAACAGCAGATTAGGCTGTTCATTGGTTTTTTCTGTTCGTAATGCTGTTCGTGCCCTTGTCTAGTTAGCAATGCCCTTCCACTCTCTACATTGGACTACATCACTCTCTAATATTTATAGACTGTACCTTTGGCATTGTGCAGCTTTGAGCATTTTTGCCTGGCGGCTATACAAAACTTTCTTGTTGTTGCTTACATCTTGTTTATGGGAATAGTCTATATTTATGATATATTTATTTATACTTGTTAACTTATTTAACTTATTAGAGCACTTGCCACTTTACTATTAATTAAATTTTAAAAAATTCTATTGGGTTATTTTCCCTCCAATTGTGGGTTTCCACTCTTTGTTCTAGCCTAACTTTGGAGGTGTTTCTGGTTTTGTGTCCTATTAGCAGGAGCAAACATCTGTTTCAGGGCTTTTTCCTGTTTCTCACCTTTCCTCATATAGGAATTGAACTGGGATTTCTGGCCATGTCATCCCAGTGCCTTTTAACTGAGACATACCTGTCTGTGCAATGTTCTTTGCCTGTTCCTGTATGGTTGATGCTGACATCAGGACTGCATTGGGGTGCCTAGAGTCTGCTGGCATGCCCCCTTCGAACCTTTCTTCTTGGCCTAGTGGTTAAGATCTTGATTGGGGGGGGGGAGTGCAGTGGCTTCAAGGCCAGCATCTGTCTTTTTTTGTGTTTCTGCCTCTTTTTTTTAGTTGCAACTCTGGTTGCAAGTCTGAGTTATACATCCATTATTCAGCAATACAAAGTTCATGTGGATATATGAGCATTTGATATAGCCCAGATTATTTTGGTGGGCAATGTAAGAGACAGGAATGAAGAGAAATTTAATGGGAAGGGGAACCATGATTGGGTGATCGTAAAGGTATGAAGAAAGTCTACAAAACAAAGCTTGCAATAAAATGCTAGAATAGAAATGTCAGTTGACAGATGCAGCACTGTAACTGGATATAGCCTGTAGCATGTACTTTTACCCAGGACTGCTACACAGGATACACAAACATTATAGATGTAGTTGAGAAAATTAGAAGTGAAGGAGACAGAGAGGCCATGTAAAGTTCAGACAGTTTAGTGTCATTCAGTTCTACTGACTGTTATGCATGCACACAGCAAATAAAGAATCAATTAATGACTGTTGCCAATACGTAATGGATTATAAAGTGAAGCTTACAGATAAAGTAAATAATTTAACAGTTTTCTTGAAATATCTATTTATAAAAGAAAGTGGCGTGACCATTGCAATATATCAGATTTGCCATGTCAGATATCAGATTTGTAATGTTTGAATAAAGATTTGACTTGCCACTTTGTGTTTCTTCATCATGCCTATTTCCCAACAGTGAAGCTGTCTCTTTATGAATCAGAAAAAAATAATTTCCCTTTCCCCTCATTTTTCATTAAAAAAATTAAGCCCTAAATTCCAAATAATGATAAACAGGGCTACTTATCATCTTCTCAGATCCACGTATACTCAGGCCTTCAGAATGCAGGTCCCTTTATCTGGTTGTGTCTGTCCTTGCAACTGGGCTGTGAAGCAGCCAGCCACTCCTGACAGACCCCAGTTCCCCACCAATGGGGATACGCCAAGGGTGCTCACTGGCCCGCTCAGTTTCAACCACTTCTACTCTGCCATGAAGGGAACTATTGGACCCACCAAAGCACAATAACCTCCCCTTATCAACAGTGCAAGGTAGGCAAAAAAACTCCTCCTTCTGATTTTCAATTATGGGAGGAGGAGGAAAAATTCCTACCTGGCCCAGATAAATGGCGACTGGCTAAACCTGCACTGAAATAGGGTAAAGTGGGTGGGCCAAGCACAAGGCACGAACTGAGATGCCGAGGGGTGGAGCTGCCTTATAAGGCCTCCAACTCCACCCCTCTGACATTCCTGGATGGCCAGGAAAGCGCCGCTGCCTCCCCTCCTCCAGGGAGGCAAATCATGGCCCCTAGGACAAAGCAGATGTTGCCACCAGCCGGAATTACCACATTGTCTCCAGTCTCCCAAGCTCCTATTGAAAGGAAGCAGAAAGAACCTGCCAACAGGCAAGCTAACAACTCCAGTTTAGAGTTCCTTACCTGAACCTCCTTTTGCTCTGTTTTTCCCTTATCCCTGTCCAGTCTGTTTGCCAGTTCTTCATATGTTTGGCCTCAATTTCACCTCTGATCTAGGCCACTTATGTCCTGTTATTCCTCTGACACCACAGCTTTTTTAGACATTCACTGTAGACAGACTGAATGCACATGTGCAGAAAGGTACTATTGCTGCCACATCCGCAAACCTCACTCACAACAATATACTTCTTAACACATACATGGATTTTGGGACCAGGTCCTGCAATTAACCAAGAAGTCAACTCTGGCCCCATATTCATTCCAACAACAGACTTGCTGGACCTGACAACATCAGTTATATCTTCTCAGGTTCATTCACTTGTTTATCTTCCAGTGTTATGTAAGTGCTATCAAGTGTTAGCAATGCCCTTCCACTCTCTACATTGGACAAATAGGACTTTCCATATGCAAAAGAGTAAATGGACCTAGACTTAAAAAAATCACAACACTCAAAAACCAGTGGGAGAACATTTTAATCTTCCAAGACATTCTATTTCATTTCTCAAAAAGACAAAAAGAGGAATTGTGATGATCCAAAAGCAGACAACAAATGAAAGATAACAGTCATCCTGCCTACAGGGCATGCTTGATAAGAAGGACTGCCTTGGAAGTTTCTTTTACAATTTTATAGAATGCTATCCAACAGAGTACATTTAATATGATATCTTTATAGCGGCAAAGAATTGCTTGAAACAAATTCCCTCTGCGGAAATTCAAATAAATAAAATATTTCCCAGCTTTGCAGTGTCTGCTTGAACTTGATGATGTATAGCATATAAACATTCAATGATGAAAGAACAGCTTAAGCTACTCTGGGCTATTATAAAAACAAATCCAAGCTTTTGAAAGGACAATGTAGTATCGCCTTATAACCAATAAGCCAATTACCTCATTTGCTTACAGATCAGATAAACAATACAAATGTGTAAGCACTGAAAAGATTCCACAAAGTAGCATGTAGAGCCCATATAACTCTGCTCATAGTTCATGAAGAGAGCCACAGCTGCTTTTGACTACAGATTGTATGAGTCTCATGTTTCTCCTGTGCATGTCAGAATGCAATTTCATATTTGCTTTCACAAATGCATTTTTTCTACAAGCAACCTGTGGGAAAAGGAAAATGTATAAGGCATATGATGTTTGACAGTTTCTGCTTTACTTGCCATAGCATTTGGTACAGACTTTATAAGTGCACTATGCAGACACGGTACACTTGATTTTATCACAGATGAACAAAGCCTGGTTTGCACATGGGCCATACAAGAAGCCCTGGAATGAAGGATTCTTTGTTGTCTCAGAGAAGTTATGCAAATCATTGAGAATGACTGATGCTGGAACATCAATAGCCATCTGATTAGATACAGGGAGAATGAATCTTCAAAATACATGCCAGTACTTATAGCATATAAAGTTTGCACTGGTTATGGCCCATGTGTTTCTTGTTATTTGTTCCTTCCAGCATTCTATTATTAGAAGTGGATCCTGTGGACTGATTCACTGGTTTTGTGGAAGTATGGTTGCTACTGAAATGACTTTTGCATGGTGAGGCCTGCCTATGGCTGTGGAAACTTTTGAATTTGCCTTCTACTTGGGCAAATCAGAGCCAAGCTACAAGTGACGCCTTACACAGGTTGGACACTTGTCAGCTTACCTCAAGTTTTGATGGGAAATGTAGGCATCCTGGTTTTACAGCTTGGCTCTCCATTACAGCTGCAAGACCAGGATGCCTACATTTCCCATCAAACTTGAGGGAAACTGACAAGTGTCCAACCTGTGTCAGGTGTCACTTGTAGCTTAGCTCTCAGTTAGTGTGGTAAATACTCATAACAACAACAACAACAATAACATTTGATTTATATTCCGCCCTTTAGGACAACTTAACGCCCACTCAGAGTGGTTTATAAAATGTGTATTTTTATCATCATGACAATCACCCTGTGAGATGGGTGGGGCTGAAAGATCTCCGAGAAGCTGTGACTGACCCAAGATCACCCAGCTGGCTTCAAGGGGAGGAGTGGGGAATCAAACCCAGTTCTCCAGATTAGAGTCCTGCCGCTTTTCTTAATCACTACACCAAAGAGCACAACTCTTCTTTGAACACCAGAGACACTGTTGTGCTGCTTTGCATGGGATTTGGCTAATTAGTGAGGAAGCCAGTCCAAAGTTTTTTCAGTTGTATGGATCTCTAAGCACATGGGAGAAATGCTGTAGCATCACATGAATTGGTTCTGCATTCACTTACATGAAGTTTGCCAGAACAACTAGACTAAAAACATTCATTCTTGAAACTATTGCAGAACAATGGAATGTATCCCTTAACAATAAATGTATTTTTAATATATAATGCCATGAACCATCCTGAAAAACAGAGTTAAATGCCTTAAATACTAAAAGCCTTTGGAACATAAATATTTTTTAAAGGACATTTAATTAGCTATACTGAATAGCTAGCCCAGGCAAACCCAGTCTTCTGAGATCTCAGACATTAAGCAAGGTCAGCCTTGGTTAGGAAGACCAGGTTTGCTATGTAGAGGCTGGCCTCGCCTCTGTTTAGTCTCTTGCCTGAAAAGCCCAGCAGGGGGCACCATAAGTAGGCTATGACTTCATGGCAATTTCTACCACCACTGGGGAGAACAGTACCTGTACTTCAGGTCTTGGCCAATCAGACCTCTTGTAGTAGATGACAACTGGTGTAGGGACTCTGAAATCTTCAAAAACAAGTGATTTACAAAACATTTTCAGCCAGTAACTTACAGTGGTTCCAGAAGCTGACCAATGAAATTTATAGTGAACAAATAAAAACTGCATCTTGCATCTTCATTTTTTGGTTGTTTTTAAAGTTTTTAATCTTTGTAATTGGTTGCCATCTTTTTTCCAAATTTTTATTTAGTTATTCTTAAGAAACAGTTACAATATTAAAGGAAAGTTGTTATACAGTGGTATCCAATAAATTTTCTATTACATGTTAACGATGGTTTATGTATCATGATAATGATGAGGTTTTTTTACAAGTAGGTGTTTCATCTTTGGATTTCAATAGAGGTTAATATTCTTAAATGATATCCTAAAACCTAACATTACTATTGAGAATTCTTTATATATATTTTTTAATAATCAGATTCTTGTTAAAGATAGTATTTGACATAGATACTTTTATAGTAATGATTAAATAGGTTTTATTATTAAGTCAAACCTTTTATGGATCAGTTACAGATATTAATAAAAAGAAAAAAACAATAATTTGTAACTATTATTATAGCCCTTATGAACCTTGCTAAAATAACCCCTCTTCCCTTCCCCCCTCTTAACTCTATCCCCTCTTACTTATTGATTAATACACTCTAAACTAGATTAAATTAAGTTGCTTACTAAACAGTTCTCTATAGCCCAAGAGTAACCCCCTACAGACTACTTGGTATTTCTTATACCAACTTGAAGAATTGTAAAAATAACTGGAGGCCCTATTTGTGAGCTCCACTCTCTCCCCCACTCCCCGGTGCCTCTGTTTTTAAATCAGATTTATACATTATACATTTAACAAGTTGTTTTAGTTTGCTCTCAACTTGAATTTTAACATCTCTGTCTGTTTTTTCTTTGCTTGTTAGATATGTCTCGCTGGGGTCTTGCCTTCCTTGTAAGGTGATAAAGGAATGGATATTTTTCTTTTCTGTGAGATTCTGTCACAGTTCGAAAAAGTCTCAATGCCAAGGTCCTGCAATAGTATTCTTCCAGTTTCCTGATCTGTAGCTTGGTAGATGGTATCTTGTATTTTTACTTGAAGAGTCATATAGTTAGTGCATTTGTATTTCATTTGAGCTTTTCTCAGTGCTTCTGTTGTAGATGTGAGTTCTTTCCTTTTTAAAAAAATTGTAGATGGTAAGTCTGTGAGTATTTGGATATGTGTCCCTTTATACAGAACTGAGCCTTTGTTTCTTTTGATATTTTCAAGATTTTACTTCTTGTCTTCCAGTCAGGAATCATAGCTAATATGTCTCTTGGTTTATTATTTTTAGGGTTGTTTTTTGGATTGTTTTGTGTTCCCAGGCGAAAAGCCTTGGTGATTATTGGGGTTGCTCCCTTTTCAAGCTGCAAGTGTTGTGTCAGCCATGACTCTAAAAATGAAGGCAGATCTGCATTTACAGTCATTTGCTCTTCAAAGTTTCTGAATTTAAGATTAGATTGTTTTGTCAAGATTTCCATTTGTAAAAAATTTTTCTTGAAGTTGTTTATTCTCCTGTTGTAAGACAGGTATTTTGGACCGCAGCGATGTGCTTAGTATCAGCGCTCGGTTAGCCTTTTGTGCTACTTTGCCTAAAGCCATTTTGATTTCTGTTAGTTGTTCTTCAAATGGTTGAAGTATGGTTAAGATTTTATTCATTAATTTTTGTTCCATTTGGTCAAATATTTTGGCAAGCATCGGATTGGCAGAGATAGGTAAATTAATCTTACCCTCGCTGCTTTCAACCGGCATCTTGGTTGTTGCACTTTCTTTCTCTGCTGCTTGCTGCGGAACCAGGAAGTAATCTTGAAGGTTTTTAAAGACTTTTTTTCTTCTTCTCCGCCTTTTGTTTATGCATATTTCTCTCATTTTTTGCTTTTGGTTTCTGTTATGATGATTTAATTTGAGGCTTTAGGGTGGGGAGGGATGGAGCTCACTTTCCAAGCATCCTTCTCCCTCAGAGCTGGTGCCACGTCCCTTGCATCTTCATATTTGTAGCATAGCATACATTTGTTTTAATTTCCAAACCTTACATTTAAAAGAAGATGCACTTACAATTTCTCTTATGCCTAAAAAGTATAAATTAAGGCTTGGTGGCAGCATAAGTTCAACAGAAAAAAAATTACATTTGTACAAGAATGATTACTACTATAGCACAATGATAGTACATTCTCCAACCTGTGTTTACACAGTTTTTGTTTGCTTATAGTAGACCAGTAGTCAGGCAGCACAATCCTAACAGGGGTGGGGAAAGTGAATAGGAACCGAACTAAGGCTTGCGACAGTGGAACTGGATCTTATGTGCACATAAATGGCCTTCCGCCAGCGGTGGGATGAGGCGCTGCACCGCTGGCGTGCTGGCGCTGGCACCGGCGCAAGCAACAGGTGGCTGGGTGGAGGTGGAGGAGTGGCATAGAGCCCCGTGCCAGCACAGGGGGGGCGGGAGGAGGGCAGGACCGGAATTAGTTTGCTCCCTAAGCCCTTCCAGAAGCGGGAACGCCCACAGCAGCACAAAAGAGCTACGCCACAGAAGAAGGCGTAGCCCATAGGTGCCCATGGAATGGCAAAAACTCGGCCCCCTCTCCGAGCGCCCCGCCCCGCCCCCATGGCCTGAAGGAGCATAGGATGAGAACTATCCCGGGGACCAATCAGCGTGTGGGCCCGGCGTGGATGAGCCCTCCTCCCTGCACCCAATCACCTGCGAAGGCACCCTATAAAACATCCGGCCAGCGCCGCCCACAGCCCTCAGGTAAGTGAGCACATGGCCGGAAGCTCTGCCTGTGTGCTGCGTACTGTGGCCACTTTGAACACAGGGCAGGGGAGAGGGTGCTCACGGTGGCAGGCACAGAGTACACTTTGGGGACTTTGCGAGCAAAGTGGGGGAACTGTGCACCCATCGAAGGGAAGAAGGGCAAAGTCCAGAATGTCTGGCTAACTAACAGCAGCCACTCCTGTTTCCTTGCAGGTGTCCCGACTCCGGAGTTCCTGCTTGGTAAGAAGCAAGGGAGTGCTGATAGGTAAGGAGGAGGTGGGGCGACGGTGAACCCGTCCCACTGATTAGTGCTAACTGCCCCATCACCTGAACCCACCTGATCACTAGCCGCTTTAGGTGAGGCTCGGCAGGGGAGGGGGCAATGGTGGCCACCCCTGCCAGGCCCAGAGGCAGTTGCCCCGAAAACTACTCTTGACCAGGTGTTTGTAACTACCAGCTCATTCCCTGCATCATGCATCTGACAAAGAGAACTGTGATTCTCAAAAGCTTATGCTACAATAAAGTTGGTTAGTCTTAAAGGTGCTACTGGACTCTTTTTGATTTTGCTACTACAGACTAACACAGCTAACTCCTCTGCATCTATTAAGGTATGAGAGTCTGTGCACAGACATTTAACTTGAAAAGCAGTCTTACATCTCAACTTCACATGTTCACTTCCCCTACCTGGTGAAGGGCTCAGGCTGGACCTCAGTCACAGTTCTTCTGTCACAGGAAGAGCCTGACCAAGTTGGAGGGGGCATCAGCCCACTGGGAGGTATCCTGGTGCTTTTAGTGGTCAGTCGTCCCTACCTGAGAGGTAAATTAGGCTGAGAATATGTAACTGGCCCAAGGTCACCCAGTGAGTTTCCTTTTTTTCACATAAATTTTGTTTAAAAGTTTTTTAAAACAGATGCAAGTTAAAAAGAAGATAAGAAAAAAAGAACCAAAAAGAAAGAGAAAAGAAAAGGAAAAGAAATGAAAAATATATTGTTCTAAATCCTACACAGCATCTTGAAAAGGACAGTTGCAGAACAGCTTAATGAATTAAAAATTAACTTTCTACACTGAATGTGCTCAACTTTCTGTACTTAAAGAGGTCAGGATGACAAATAATTTAGCTTTCAGCTGCACCTTTTCATCTTCCAGCAACCAGTCAGACAATGAAGTTTTCAGTACTGTTTGCCACGGCATTTCTAATAGATAAAATCATTCTGTTCTACAGCCCTTCTACTATACTGTTTAAAGGGAATCAATAGTAACCCAGTGAACACATATATCTTCTGCACATACATCTGTATATATGTGTAAGAAAGAGCCAATGCACATTCACTTTACAACTGAAAACAAGGACCAGTATCCAGATAAATATATAGTTTCAATCACACATTCAGCTGTGTGTGCACTGAGTGTAACATACATTGACCAGTCTTTGTACAAGCTTTTCCTTAATTTTCAGAACATAATCAGTTCATGCTAGTGTGAGGGAATTATTTTGCTTGTGTCACAAGGCATATCATTCTGGAGGGTCTCCTACTCATCAGCAACAGTTTTTCCAAGGAGCAGTTCATGCAAGAGGAAAGAAAAGAGTGTTAGAAAGGGTATCTGGACTCTGGAGATATGCAGGAAAAGTTACTTTAAAATACACAGGGCACAGAAGAAAAGAAAAATACAAACTCAGTGGGTTGGATAAAAGTCTATGGATGTTGAAAGTTTATGGAAAGACTTCTGAGATTTTTTTGCTCAGTAGGAATCACTTTGCACTTCCTTACATTAAATGTTGTTAGCAATATTGGTGTTGTCATGGACAGGTCCAGTTCTGCATCTCCCAACAGACAGCCAGTGGGAGCTGACAGAATGTTAACAGAGACTAGCAGTTGAAAGCCATTAAAGTCGGCCAGAGACAGAGAGAGAGAGAGGCTGAATCCACATTACCTCCGCACGTCCCAGTGTTGCACTAAATATTCGCTAAACAATCCGGAAGTATAGCGTCTTTCAAGCGCGATTTCTGAATCGCGCTAGAAAGACGCTATACTTCTGGGTGTTTAGCGAACATTTAGTGCAACACTGGGACGCGCGGAGGTAATGTGGATTCAGCCAGAGAGAGAGAGAGAGAGAGAGAGATGAAGAGAAGGATTTTTAGTATGTGAAGCAGCAGGCTGGGTGGCTTCTGTGAAATATTATTTTGTAACCATTAACAGAAAGAACAGTCTGAGATCAGCAGTTCATTTATTAAACACAATATATCTCAATGTTGAATTCCGTAATGCTAAAGTTGTAAATAAAGATGTTTTTTCTCTGTTCAAAACCTGTTGTGTGGAGATCAACAACATCAGGAAAAACAACATACACACCAACAAAAGCTATTCTGGTCACAACCATTCTACATAATGAATTATATGGCAGAAGCGTAAAAGGGGGAAAAGAACAGAGTTTCCGACTTCAATAGCCCTGGGCATTAGCTAAGTGAGGATGGGTGAAAATAGGAAACTGGCAACCCAGTTTGGTGAAGTTTCTGGAAAGAAGAGAGAGGGGACTCTATGTGTAGTAGCGTCAGAGCTCTATAACTGATAAATAAGAGATCAGATGAGTAGCAAATTCTAACTGCCCTGAACTACAAATATAGCCCCTTGAACTTGTAAAAAAGTTTATGGTAGGTGGCAGTGTGTAAAGGGGTCCATTCACCCCAATTTGGAGAGAACTTTCTGGAGTTCATCACAATTGCTTTTCACTGTCTGGAAGGGTTTGATGTCTACCGGAAATATGGCTCCCTAGTGGCTTTATTCTGACATCGTATAAGTTATGTAAGGTAAATCATGTTAGTCCTTCTAGCAATACCATAGTCTGATCATTATCTAGTCAAGACAAGGATGAATATGGCACTACCATCATGTAAAAAGGGGACTATAGTTAAAATTATCCATGCATGGAGGTTCATGGATCCTTTCTGATTCCAAAATGCTCTAGGGGATTTTAGAATTCCAAACATATACTCTGTTGAGGATGCAATGGGAGCATGTAACGTGAAACTCCTCAAATGTATTGATAAGATAGTCCCTTATTAACCTTGTTGGGGTTGGAAGTTAGCCCCATGGTTTAATGTGGATCTAGGAAACCTAAAGAGTTACTCCTCTCTTTCAACCAGTATCTATGTCATGGTAACATCAAGATTAGACTACTGTAAAGCACTCTACTCAGAGACTCCAATTGGTGTAGAACACTGCAGCTAGATTATTATCAGGAGCTAGGCAGACAATATGCATATTGCTCCCATTCTGCAGTCACTCTATTGACTGCCCATCTGTTACCAGTGCAGAAAAACTCCTGGGAATCCTTGAATCCAAGACATAACCTACAAATATACCTAACAGCTAAACTTCTATTTTCCTACACCAAAAATGAAATATCCACTCCTTGTAAAAAACAATTGAATGATCTATTACTTTTAAATCATGAAATATGCTATTTATTCTTAAAAATTCAACTGTAGAGTATATATGACTATGCAAAACATCTGAATGTTTCCAGTATAAATGCTGACAGAACATTTTGTTTTTTATACCTCATAAATGGCTCATGCCAAGGACTTCATTAGTACAGTAACACACACAAAAAGAATATACACTTTGTATGGTTTCCAAAGCACCACTCCAAAAACAACACAATTTAATCCCAGATAACCATGCCATTTGGGTAAAAAAAAAATACACTGAAGATTAAAATTTCTTTCAAAGGAAAAAATTGTCTTTATAACCCTCTGTAAATAAAATAACCACTAAATTTAGCATTGTTTCCTATTATACTTACATTAGTGTACTACAACACTGCAGTTGTTGCTACAATGACTAACAGATAATTACAACAGGAATAAGCCAGCCTCCATTCCCCTTGTGTATATTGCATAATGATTTCTTAAGAATATGCAAACATAAATGACATGTTCAAACAGGTAATCTTAGAAATACATTTGAAAAGGATGATAAGGGTTTGATCCAGCCAACTTTTTCACTTAATTTCACTGAATGTCCCTCCTTATTACAGCTCCCATCCTATTTGACTGTTTTTTATGCAGGCCCCAGTACAGCTCATTTGGTGGTCAGAGGGGACCCATCCGCCTTTTTTCACCAGCAGAAAATCTGGCTAGATACAACCCGCAGAAATTGTGATAGCTGCAAAGTCTCAGCTGTGAAGAAGCCCAGCCTCTTTTCAGAGCTCTCTGAGCTCTCCTCTGCAAGCAGAAAGCTCTTACTGTTCAGGAAAAGGAAGCTCGGCACCAGCATTCCACCATTTCCAGATTTCCTTTCCTCTGTTTCCTTCTTTACTCTTTTCTAAAATGTATCTTGTGAGAAAGAAAATGTCAGAAAGGAAAATTAAAGACAGAAGAGAGGCACCTACTTTGGGAGTCTGTAAAATCGACCCCCTTTGTTCTATCTGCTTGAATGGAGGGTTTTTAGATTACAGGGAGTACTGTGTTCTGTGCAAATTTGGTGCCATTATCTTGAAAAACAGCTGTCTCAGCCTCTTGAATAGATTTCCCATTAAAAATAATGTTCCAAAAGGAGGGGGGAATACAATTTGGTTCCTGAACCAGTAATATCCTACCCCCCCCCAAAAAATCATAGTAACCCCCGCAAGCCCAAATTAGAAATTATAATTTCTCAGTGCATACCCATAGCTCTTATGTTTATTTGTGCTCTAATGTAATACCTTAAGGATACTGGGGTCTGCTCCTTTTGCTACATTACATTATTAAGTGAGAGATAACTTTTAAAGGAACATAGAACATATAGACCAATACCGGTACACAAACGTGTAACAATCCAAATACAAGTAACCAAGGTTCATCATTAATAAAATAATTCTGATTAACCAGCCAAAAAGACAATGTAATCTCTCTTTTAACCACATTGCTGCGTATATGTTTTCCTCTCTCTCTCTCTCTTTCATGTTTATTTCCGGGTTGTTTTTTTTTAAAAAAAAATCCCTAACACTTTAGTACTTATTCCTTAAGTGCTTGATCTTGATTGATGTTCAGTGAAGTACATTCGATTTGATTTAGGCAAAAGGATAAAAGTGCCTCACAGTTATAAAGTATTGAATGTTCAGCAGTTTGAAAAACATTTCCAGGATGTGCCAAATACATTTAAAAAATGATGTTACTGTTGACTTGCCATTAAGATCACTGAGAGGTAACAAACACTTAAAAGCTCATAGTAGAAGAAATCTGAACCCATCAGGGATCATACCACACCAAAGATGGCTGCAAATAAGAGGCATCTTTCATAGTCTAATGTCAGTTATTTTAAGAACATTTATTAAGGAAATGCATCTATGACATGCACACTGTTTTTAAGCATATATTTACAAAGAAGAGACTGACTACAGAGAAATCAGCTTGAACTGAGCTGGTAATGAACCATACAATGGTGGTGTTCCAATTTGCAGGCTTTCCCCTCTGCCTTCCTGTGCTGTAACTAACCAACAGGTAGTTTACAGGCTTTATTTCACATAACAAACTGCCTGATTTTGAAAGCCACTAGGATCCCTTGTTGTCAAAACTTCTGCATTACATTTGGTCAAGTTCAAAAAAGAGATTAAAATAAATGTATTGTCCTGGTTATATGAGCAGAAAGAGAGCTCCATAAAGAGGACCCGCAGCCTTCAGGTTCTTAGCCATGCTGTCATGAACAGTTTAAATAGTGTGATGTAAAATGCTGCTGTTTTTTTTTAAAACAAACCTGTTTTTGAAGCTGCTATTATTATTGTGTGTTTGTTATTGTTATTCTATCCTCAGTTGCCAGAAAGGAATGATCTGTTTTGCACTTATCTGCACTTATCTGCACAGCTAAGGAATTGCAGTTATGTAGAATCCTATGCATCTTTCATAGGGCTGTCAAGTGGGGCCAAGAGTTCTCCCAGAATTAGAACTGGATCTCAGAAGAAATATCAGCTGGAAGTGGGGGGTTTACAATATTCACATCTCTGCCAAGCTTCCTCCCCTCCCCAAACTCCATCCTCCCCAGGCACTGCTCTCAAATCCCAATGAATTTCCCAAGCCAAAATTGGCAATCATAATCCCACAAAGCAAAAGAAAACTTAGTGTTGCATTTTTCTCCTCAAAGTGAGCTAAGTTTAAGCAAAATGTCCCACTAACATTGACAGGGTTTTCATCCTAGTAAATACACCTGGCACACTTTTATACAACAGTTGTATTTTCTGTCTACTGTAATCTGAAGAGAAGGAGTTTAAAATACAGGGTTTAAAATACAGTTTTGTTTGTTTGTTTGTTTGTTTATACACTTGTTTGTTAAAGCATTTATACCCTGCCTTTCCAAATAGATCAAGGTGACTTAAAAAATTATTTAAAATTTCCAAATTGAAACCAAGATAAAATTTCTCCCTCTCCCATTAAAAGATGCACACGCTTCACACCCCACAAAAGCCATGGCAAATAAGCAAACCTTGCAGTGACTCCTGAATATCTCCAAGGAAGGGACTCCCCTCACCTCATCAGGGAGCCAATTCTGCAGGCAGGGACCATGATAGAAAAGGGCTGGGTTCTGGTTGACACCAGATAGGCCAGCCTAAGTGGTGGAACACCAAAAAAAAAAAAAAAAAGGCTGCTGGAGGATTTTAGTTGGCGCACTGGGACATATGGAAGGAGATGGTGTCTCAAATATATGGGTCCCAGGTCACAAAGGACCTTAAAAGTAATGGACAGCACCTTGAATTGAACTCAGAAATAAACTTGCAGCCTATGTAGCAAAATGGGTACTATATATTCCCAGTGACTGACCCCTGACAATAGCTGGGCTGCCACATTCTGGAGTTGTAGTTTCCAGGTAGTTTTCAAAGGCAGCCCCATGTAGAGCATGTTGCAGTAGTTTACAGAAACATGGATCAGCATGGCCAGAGGAGCTTAATCTTGATAGTGAAAGAGTTGGTGCAACAGATGCATCTGAGAAAAGGTGCTCCTGGCCACCAGGTCAACCTGCTTTTTAAACAGTAAGGCAGGGTCTATGACCACCCCAAGCTCTTGACCTTCACTGAGAAAGCCAACTTCACTCCAACTAGGATAAGTGCATCCAGTCTAGAGAGACTGGATCCACTCTTGACAATATCAGCCTTTCTAACCAGCATTACCTGCCTGGAGTCAGCTTCACTTTGTTCTGCTTTAGACACCTGGTCACAAACAGACATGGGCACGAATGGAAAAAAAATGAACAAGCTGTTTGTTGTTCATTGCCATCCATGAACAATGAACAACGAACAGTAACGAACATGACCCTGTTCACAAACATGTTCATTATTCATTGTTAGTGGTCCCTTAAAGATCCCTTTAAACTATCAGCTGGCAGATGGCCTGTCAGCTGATAGTTTAAAGGGCCCTTTCCTGCCAGTGCAAGGGGCAGGGCCCTTTAAACACCCCACAAACTGACCTTCCCAAAGTCCAATACCCACCAAATTTGCAGGGGACATAGTCCTCACTGTCCTCCAAAGAGGCCCCAAGTTTCAGAGAGATTGCACCCCAGGAAAGGCATGATCCGTGTGTCCCCCCCCCCTTTGCTGTCATTTTCTCTTCACAGTGGCAAAAACGAAACTGCCTGTTGGAAGGCAGCTAGTTTGAGGGGTTACAAACTGACCTTCCCAATGTCCAATACCCACCAAATTTGCATGGGACATAGTTCTCACTGTCCTCCGAAGATCCCCCAAGTTTCAGAGAGATTGCACCCCAGGAAAGGCATGATCCATGGGTCATTCCCTTTGTTGTCATTTTCTCTTTACAGTGGCAAAAACAGGACTCTCTGGTGAAAGCTACTTTGAGGGGTTACAAACTGACCTTCCCAATGTCCAATACCCATCAAATTTGCAGGCAACATAGTCCTCACTGTCCTCCAAAGATGCCCCCAAGTTTCAGAGAGATTGCACCCCGGGAAAGGCATGATCCATGGGTCTCCCCCTTTGTTGTCATTTTCTCTTCACAGTGGCAAAAACAGGACTCTCTGCTGGAAGTACTTTGAAGGGCCAGAAGGAAAGCCAGAAGGAGTTCAGACAGAGTTCAGTCCCTGTTGTTGCCAGGAGAATTGATTGAAATGCCCCAGACTGTCTGGCTTGACGAATGGCTGATGAAGGTAACGAACGAGGCTTGCAACGACCACTTGTTCGTTTAGAATGGAGCCTTACAAACAGCTTCAGAGGAGTTAGCCATGTTAGTCTGTAGTAGCAAAATCAAAAAGAGTCCAGTAGCACCTTTAAGACTAACCGCGGTTCTCTTTGTCAGATGCATCTGGCAGGGAGGACTGTGGTTATCGAGGGCTTGTGCTGCAGTGCTGCTGAACTCTTTTTGATTTTGCTACTACAGACTAACACTGCAAACTCCTTTGAATCTTTACACAAGCAAACTGATCCCCACACCAAAAGGAGCTGTCTGCATCTCCATATCAAAGGAGTTGTTTACACCCCCTCTCTCCTCCTTCCCCCCTTCCCCCCTCTCCTCCTCTATATTTGGCCAGTTTCCTTATGCCCTCCATGCTTCTGACGAAGAGAACGTGATTCTCGAAAGCTTATGCTACAATAAAATTGGTTAGTCTTAAAGGTGCTACTGGACTCTTTTTGATTTTACAAACAGCTTGTTCGCAAACAGACGAATGGGTTGTTTGTGGGTTTTTTCCGTTCATAATGCTGTTCATTCTCATGTCCAGTCACAACCTCAAAGCACTGGTTCAGAACCAATACGAACATATCTGGAGGCTTGGATAATGAAATATAGAGTCGGGTGTCATCTGCATGTTGATGGCACCTAATCCCAAAACTCCAGATGATCTCATTCTGTGGCCTCATATGGGTGAGAGAACAGAACCCTGTGGCAGTCCACAAGACAAATCCCATTGAGTTGATTCCACATCTCCAGTGGAGACTCTGTTTCTGGTCAGACAGAAAGGAGTGAATTTGACTGAACCACGAGAATCTAGATTTACTGTTAGAATGATAGCCCTTGCAATTCAGGCTGTATCTTGAATGATCTAATGGCTGTGCATTTTCTTTCTTATGAACAAGTGTGGCTAATTCCAGAAATCTTGACATTTAGAAAACAATGGGTGTGATACTGGTCTTATTGGCCCTCCTCCCTGATCGGGTGTATTTATGTTTATTTGTTTATTGTGTCTATATGTTTTATTGTATTTTATGTGTATTGCATAATATATATTATATATAATGATATTTTAAATATTAAAATATTTAATATTTTAATATGATAGATAGATAGATAGATAGATAGATAGATAGATAGATAGATAGATAGATAGATAGATAGATAGATAGATAGATAGATAGATAGATACTACTTTGTTAAGATAAAATAGAGCAAAAATGAATAATTCATATTTCAAGAATATGTTTGCAATATAGATAACCTTATATGGTGTTTGGAGTTATAAGAGAATTAGGAATTAATGAGAGCCCTTTTGAAGTGGAACAGTCAGTTACTGTTACGAGATGATTTTGAAATCCTTTAAACATATATATGAGAAGCAGAATTGATTGGGAACTTCTCGAATGGGGCTCCTTGCCTGTGATCTGCTCATCTCTGAGTAATATACTTTCTTGGACTCATGTAATTGCTCTCCTTTAGTTATTATCTATGTAGTTATAATGGATCATATTATTTTCTGTGGATTGCATTAATATTAAGAATGCTGAATAATCATGTTTTAATAATAGAATGAAAGCAGAGATCTTGTAATTGTATTACTTGTATACTATACCTGATAACGAACCTAAAATGTTATTGTGGTAACTCTTGTCAGGAGTTAAATTATTTGATATAGGAAAACTAAGTAGATGCTCAGGGCTTCTTAACTGCATGTCTATATCTGAATCAGGCCTGACCAGACTAATCCAGAACAAGAATATTAAAACAGCAGGGTAAAAAATAAAT
Source organism: Eublepharis macularius (assembly GCF_028583425.1). Classification (NCBI taxonomy): domain Eukaryota; kingdom Metazoa; phylum Chordata; class Lepidosauria; order Squamata; family Eublepharidae; genus Eublepharis; species Eublepharis macularius. The sequence continues at coordinate 54,767,008 of NC_072798.1, forward strand.
ATTAAAACAACACATATAGTGCATTAACGCTTAATTTCAAAGCTTCTAAAGATACCTCATGACTCCACTAACAGAATATGCTCCCCTTTGCTCAGGCTGCTGCCCAGCGCTCTCTGGAATAAGTGTGTCTTAGAGCCTTGCTGGAAAGCCAGGAGGGCAGAAGTCGCCAGACCTTTTCTGGGGAGCTGTTCAAAGATGTGAAGCTTGAGCCTAGACTATTACAGAATGTGCCTCATCTTCCTCTCATCACATGATTGGATGACTTAGTTGTTGACACCAGAAAATGCAGAACAAGTGGATGAAGCTGTCCAATCCTTAACATGCTTGCTAATCCATGCCCATCATGGTTAGTAACAGTTGTGTCTGGAAAGGTGGCCTGAATCCTTAAAATAATTAATGCCCTTAAAATAATTAATGCCTCCTTGAAGAAGGAAACATTTATATTTGCACTGGAAAAAGTAGTTGTAAGACTTTTGCATTTTAAAAAAATCACAAATATACCAATCTCTTTCCAATCTAACCTTTTGCCCAAGGTGGTAGAGCTGGTGGTAGCTTCAATCCTAGATAAAATGGATTTTCTAGCGGGATTTCAGTATGGCTTCTTTGGGGACTGAGTCAACTTTGAATGCAATAGAAGAGTGCTTTGGAATCGTAAAACTCCTACTCTATGCTGTTTAATGTCTATGCAAAAGCAGTGAGAAAGCCTGTTCAAAACTGTAGAACAAGGCATCATCTGTATACTCTACCATGCATGTAGATTACAACACACCATACTACTGCTCAACTGAACTTTGCCTTTGTGGTTATGTGGAGACCACCTTCCCATTGTTCTCTGTAGCTGCCCAGACACTGTATGCATTAGTCCTTAGCCTCGCACCCACTGTTTGGAAGATGGTTCAAGTAAAACCTTTCAATAAAGATCTTTATATCACTGGAAACCGTTTTTCCTGTTCTATCACAGATGCCAATACCACACACAATCACTATCCCTAAAATAGATTCAGACAATTTATAAATCTGGCAATATTTATTTCATTTATAAATTTGCCACAAGCAAAGCATACGGCAGTCTAGAGGTTTCACATAAATATATTCTAGAAAGCTGACTGGATACTTATTTAATCAGTCCAAGCCTGGTGTCTGGCAAGCTAGCAACTAATATGCTGCTGCCAGCAATGCCACAATGCTATGAAATCACTGATCCCGTCTAACACAGGACACACAACCACGTCTCTTTCTTTGGCAATTCAAAGATTAAAAGGATCAAAAACTCCCTATATGTAGGCAGAACATTACTCATTTATACATACAGTTGCACATGATTACAGTATAGCTTTTCTTTTTACATTCATCTGCACAGTATTCGTGCCAAGCAGACAGGAAACAGCAAGACAGATTGTTTCAAAGTTGTACCAGTAACTGATTATAATGTGTTTACTATGAAGGCTTTTAACCCTAGGGGCTATAATTTAGTGCTACGTTCAGAAAGTTAAGTAACGTACCATTCCACCTCCTCATTATAAGGTATGCTCTCTCTCTCTCTCTCTCTCTCTCTCTCTCTCTCTCTCTCTCTCTCTCTCTCTCTCTCTCTCTCTCTCTCTCTCTCTCTCTGATGTATTTTTGAAACTTTTCCATGTGCTTCTAGTTAAGTCCTTAGCTATCAACTAATCTAATGAGCAAAAAGATGGAGGATAGTTGTTGTTGTTGTTGTTGTTGTTGTTGTTGTTGTTGTCGTCGCCGCCGTCGTCGTCGTCGTCGTCATCGTCGTCGTCTTCACTCTCACCTCTAGAAAGTATTGAGTATCAGACCCTTTGGGACAAACAAGAGTGGTTTTTCCCTTATATAACTTGTTGTGTATGGGATACAAATTTGTGAGCTGATGATTTGTGAGCTACTTGGTTCCCTTTCACCCTGGAACCTCCTTTATATAAGGCATGTCTCCTTCCACTGAGCCACAAAATATCTCCTTTAACCCTCTGCTGTCATTCTTAGTAGTATAGGAAATGTAGAACTTAGGTAGACCAAGATACCTTTGTACTATTTTACAATTAATTGGTTGTCTTTATTCCCCTCTGCACATGGCAAAGTAGGTATGTGATGAATGAATCAACTAATGTTTTATGATCACAAGCCACCACTCAGATGCATGAGAATAAACAAACACATTAAAACCACTCAAAACAAATACAAAAAATAGTTGGTGCCTCTTCTGCAGTACCCAATTTGACAGGCAAGCTGGGTGGACAGAAATCATGGACTTACCTTGTATATCTACCCGTATCTTGATGTTATGCATTGCAGTATCTGTGAGCTACAGTTGTGAAAGCACTGTAAATGTAGGTGCATGGTCACACTACCATGAGGAACACAAGAAAATGGCACTCCTGGGGCGCGCCTGCGCACTTACCCGGGTGCCGCCATTTGCCTCCTGCACGGAGGAAGAAAGAGCCTTCCTGGGCATCCGGGTGCTGGGAGGGGGCATGGCCTGGCCGTTTATAGGCCGACCCTGCCTTCCCTCCTGCGCAGTTCACCTTGCAAGCTCGTCCCGCCCTCTGCGCCCTATGTTTATGCAGTACAGGATTAGCCGGTTGCTGGTTTTCAGGGCCAGGTAGGAATTTTTTCACCTCTCGCTGGATTGGCCGTTGGTGAGGGGTGTTTTTTGCCTACCTTGTACTGCAAGTTTAGTTGGCTGTTTCCAGGTTGTTTAAGTTGCTGGCTGGTTAGTTTGGGAAGGCAGAGCGGGCCAGTGAGTACCCGGTGGCACAGCCCCATTGGTGGGGAATGGGGGCCTGTCTCAGATCGGCTGGCGGGCTTTACGGCTGCCAGCTGAGAGGGCAGGCTGCCCTTGGGATCCCCTGGGGTGTATGGCACTTTAAAGGGGGGAACCATTCACCTGGCCGGCCGGGTTACAGCCATGCAGTGGATGGCTTGCGCCTGGGGCAGGGGGTGCTCGCCCATGCAGGTCGAGGAGTAGGTCCAAGTGACCCCTTGGCTCGACCAGTACCGCTAGTTATACCCTTGCTATTATTAAGGTATTAGGTTACTAAGTTATTTAATTTGTTTGGTCAATAAAATGGCCCTGTTTCACCCAAGCCTTGTGTACATCTCTTCATTCCGAATAGGGGGCAATAGAGAGTACATGTGTGAAAGAATATATGCTGTCAAGCATGACACATACAAGTACTTATAAGAATGGAGATACTTCTGTGTCTTGATAGGCTCACATTCCTCCATACTCTGAAGGAAGCATTGTTAAACCTGATAGGATCATGTCTTTATTTACCAAGATAACTGGGATATTTAATTTTACTTGTATTTTGCTGTATTAGAACATCTTAATTTCACCATAGTACCTAGCTGACTGATGTTCATCAAATATTTTGTGCTTTTACTGTTCTGAAAACATTGGCTGAAATATCAATATGTAAATACATTATATTCACATAATTGAATGATTAGATGAAAACTTTGGTTCTGCAATAGAAGTAGAATTTGACACTAAAGCAAGACAATGTTCTTGAGAAATTTAAATTACGAAGTATTTTGAACTATTTTGCATTGATTTATAAGGTACCTTTAACACTTTTAAAAGTGCTAAGTGTTGCTGAAATATTTATGAACTATCAATAAGATACCTGGCTCTTGAGATTGATTTTTTTCTATACAAGTGCATTTTTATTAGGAAATGTGCTAAACTGAAATGTTATATCTACCATGCAGTCTCAGCCCACACTTATCTTCTTTCTGAGCACTGAAAATCAGAAGATGTAGAAGGGGTATTACCAGAATGGTTTCATTTTCCTTTTTCTAAAACTGTAGCTATTTAGGAAATGATCCAAAACCTCATGCACAGAGAGCATCCCCGTTGTCTTCTGTTAAAGGGATATGTTCCATCAGTCTAGTCCAACTGGCAATGAACAAATGCAGAAGCTGGCTTCTGTCTGTGTATATCGCTAGCTGGATGATAAGCAATGCAGACTGTTTCTGATGGTATAACAGGCTGAACATGTGTAGCCCCTTGTCAGACCATTGTGATGGCACAGATCATGTGTTTGAAATGAATTCCTGGATTTGGACCTCATATGAACTCTTTATTCTAACCACAGCTTCCCAAAGAGCAGTGTATGACTCCAGCCACCATATTTATTTCAGTTCACTGTATGTTATTTGTTATTCATTAGCTTTACATATAAATGTTGCCATTGTTATCTGAGTTAGCATTTAAAGATAAAGTAAAAATTCAAGAAAGAATCATTGCATATTTTTGGGATAAACTAGATTGATAAAAGATGAAGCAGAATGAAATATTCCACTTTAGATAGCCTTGAAGATGTTCCAACTAGAGATGGGCACAAACAGGGAAAAAAACTGAACGTGATGTTCGTTGTTCGTTGCCATCCACAAACAGGGACTCACGAACAACCACAAACATGGCCTTGTTCACGAGTGGTTGGCTGTTCGTGGGGGCCAGCAGGCTCTCCTCCAGCCATCATCCAAGTCAAGATCTCTACTGGACCACTCTCAGAAACCTTACTTGTGCAGGCAGCAGGAAAGGTACGAATAATAAATAATAGCTTGGCCCAGAGCCTGGCAGCAGCCCTGGAACCTGAAGGGGTAGATCCCTATCCCACCACACACAAAGAAAATTCAAGCTCCAATGCACTCTCTCTATCAAAATGCCAACAGCAACTTTCTCCCTCTCCACTGTCTGCAAAACCAGAGTGGGAGCCCCCCTCTCCCCTGCTCTTTGCTCCCTTGTAACAAATTTGGAGCTCCACACTTGAAAGGAAGACCTGCCTATCAAGTTAAATTGGGCTTAGATTGGGGTTTCCAGGGCAACAGAAGGAGTTCAAACAGAGACAATCCCTGCCTAAGTTGCCAAGGGAATTGATTGCAGGTGTCAGATTGTCTGGCTTGATGAACAGCAATGAACAGCAACAAATGAAGCTTGCAATGACCACCTGTTCATTTAGAATGGGCCCTCATGAACAGCTTGTTCGAGAACAGCAGATTGGGCTGTTCATGGCTTTTTTTTCCAATTTGTTGTTCGTGCCCATCTCTAGTTCCAACTAAAATAAAAACCGTAAGTACATACTGGAGAACAAATAAGGAAAACCTGGAAAAGGATGACTTGTATAATAAGAATGACCAAATGCCCTCAGCTCTGTCATGACTAGGATTAAATCTCCTCATTTTAATCCAAGGGGTTTAGTCTGATGATTATCCACTGAATTTTTGTAGAATTTTGAGAACTCAAGAATTAAAGAATGAATTCTTCACCATGGAGACTGTGCACAAATGAGGCTGAAAAATTAAGTTCTATGGGTGCACACACTTCCACAACTTAAAGAATTAGGGGCTCTGGGGAAAGTGCGCCCATATGTTGCAAGTGCTTTCAAAACCATTTGTCATTTGCTTGCAAAAAATGAAGGGAATGGGGAAGCAGCCTGAAACCACAAGAGCTTCAGCTGGTAAAGGGCTTCTATTTTTTCATGTTTTATGGCTCTGAAAATTGTAATTGTACACTTCCAAAGAATCAAAAAGACTCTACCTCAAAATTAGCCTCCTTGTCTTCTGGAAAACGTAGAAGCTATCTCTCTCTCTCCCCTCTTCAGCACACAAAGAGGAAAATTGAAGCAGTTTTTCCTAGTCTTTGTTGTTGTTGTTCTTTGTTGTTCTAGTTTGCAAAACATGAGCATGCTTTTCCTGGAATCCTTTGATTTTGGGTTGCAGAATCTTTTTCCCAGTGTTTGTGGTAAAAATAAAAACACCAAAAAGTGTAAACTCTTCTCAGACTGCCCATCAGATCTCTTATGGATCAAGATTCAATGGAAAGAGAAGTCCAATAGGGGAAAAACAAGATCTGATTGCAAAATTTACCATAATATGGTTTCCTAATCATCCCTATATAATATAGAGGCTTGACCAATTACAAACTATAAGTATAGTGGTAGCAGTCTTGATTGGAACTGGCACACTAGCAAAAATCAAATTAAAATGAACACTCATATTGGCTGAAATAAAGCTATTCTGTGCAATAAAGTAGCTTGAGAACCAACTGTGGATCTCAAGCTACCCTAAGCTGGCAGAATACTGTGTGGTAGAATGATAAGCATTGACACAGCAGACATCAAAAGTTGTAGAGGTCAGCTTTAGTTTGGATAAACCTTTAAAATATGGATGTTTATCCAGAGCTCATTAAAACCTCTTGAGTCAGCAAAAATTTGGCAGGAAATCTCACTCCAGTTCCAGTTCTGGCTGGTGACCAGAAGAACAGAGGCATGCAGAACTGACAAGTGTGACATACTGTAAGAGATGGAGGAAGCAAAGAGTTCAGAACCTACAAAGATAGTAGTGCTGGAAAGGAAAATGTTGGGTGGGGGAGGAGGGTAATAGTATGACTGCTTTTAATCACTGGGACAGTTTTTCCACGTTACTATCTCCAACACTGTGCCGCACAGCATGACAGGACATATGTGTGATATGTGACAACAGTTATTTCATCACATATCCTTGGAGCACAAAATTGCCTGAAGGCCTAGAAAACGTTAGCAAATTATAACAACTCAGCTATAGAACAGGCACAATGCTCACTGCTTTAAAGAGCTACTAACATTGCAGTCCTAGGGAGAGCTATACCCTTCTAAATCCTTTGAAGTCAGTGGGACTGTATTGTAATATTGCATTTGGAATCAGGGGTCACCAGAAGTTGGCTAACAAATTAAAACATATATAATAAAATCAGATTTTAAAACCATTAAAATCAACAACAACAACAAAACTCTAACACATTTTTAAAAATCGAAGCTAAAATACATACTGTACAGTATTTGTTTTACCCACCTTGGACCTCCTCCTTACATTGCCTTAATTTTTTACCTCAAGAGGCACGTGTTTACAACCAACGCTCCTTTTTTTTCTGCACATACAGAGCTTCAGGTCATCTTTACATTACCCAGGCAATTTTACCTCAAGAACACTTTCCCTTTGAGGTTTGAATCCCACTGCTACCACCCCCTTTGGGGGTTTTTTGCCTTTGCCTTGGATCTTTATTACAGGTCCATCTTACATTACCTTATACTTTTACCTCAGGAGGGCTCTGGTCATAACCAATGCTCCTTTCCCCACACACTCAGTGCTTCAGGTGTTTTCTACTTTACCCAGGCTTTTACCTCAAGAACACCTTCCCTTTGGGGTTTGAATTCTACTGCTAACACTACCTGTGTTGTTTTTCCCCTGTATGTGATCTATATATTGCTGCTTTCCTGACTTGCTTAAGGTTCTAAAAACATTTTCACTAGATCTCTTAAGTTTAATTGGCATTATAGGAAGGTTTAGTTATAGGTAGTAGTGTGATATAACAGTCAGTGTGTGAGGTAGATAGAAAACACTGCCGCCTGCACCGGGATGTCCAGCCAGTGAATTCTCCATGTATATGCCATAGTGGTTGCTCTTGATGAAGATATAACGAAATCTGTGGAGTATAGCCTGCCCCAGATTGGGCGTGGGGAGGAATTTTCCACCAGCCAGATTCTCACGGCTAATTCTTCACTGGAAGGATTTGGTAAATAAATGATTGCTATAAAGAAGGACAACGGAGACGAGCTTTGGACAAGAACTTTTTTGTACCCGGTTGTTCCGGTGGAATTTGCACAGGGACTGTTACTGCCGTCCTTCCACTGGAGAGTATTTCTTTTAGTTGCTTGTACATGAGGTGAATTGTCATTATTATAATTGATGAATTGTAATTATTGTATGTATGAATATGCACTAAATTAATTTATAGCACTTGCACTTTAAAAAAATATAAAAATATATAAAAAAATTATGTTTAAATAGTTATAAGTTTCCAGGATTGTTTTGTGCTATTCGGGTACAGCCCATGGGCTGAACCCAGTGCAGGGTGAGTGAAACTGACAGCCCTGTTCTGCCGCACGAGTGGGAGGAAATGAGAGCTGTCAGTTTGACATACCTCGCGCCAGGTTCAGCCCATGGGTGAAACTGACAGCCCTGTTCTTCCGCCTGAGTGGGAGGAGAACGGGAGCTGTCAGCTTCACTCACCCCGTGCCAGCCTCAGCCTATGGGCTGAACCCGGCTCGGGGTCTGTCAGACTGACAGCTCTTGTTCTTCTCCTGCTCCGGCGGTAGGAGAACAGGTCTGTCAGTTTCATTCACCCTGCCTTGGGTTCAGCTGATGGGCTGAAGCCGGCATGGGGCGTGTGAAACTGACAGCCCCCTTTTTCTGCTGCATGCTGGCAGAAAGGGAACAGGGCTGTCAGTTTTACACACCCCTCTGCGGCTCCATCCTGTCTGGGGTCATGAACTGCTCACGAATCACATGAACTGGGCCAAAAAAGTAATGGGGTTCGTGGAAAACGCAGCCCCACGAACCGTGTTTTCCTGAACCATGAACTGATCTGGTTCGTGTGGGTTTTTTAGTTCCTATTGCGGTTTGTGCCCACCTCTAGACAGGACTGGCTCCAACTCCACCTCTCCTGAGAGACAGCCAATGGGTGGAATACTGGGCCAATCGGAGTTAGAGTCCATTGGAAGTAAAAGAGGGCTTTTGAGAGATGGAGAAGAGGAGAGTTTGAGACCCTCAGAAAGGCAGCAGAAAAATAGCTGGCTGTTAATCTGTTCTTTTATTTTGAAACCTTTCTTGTTTAACCCCAGTATGTTGTTAGTTTAAAATCCATTCACTCCTATATCTTAGAATTTATTTTTGTTTGGTTTAATCCGGGCTGGGTCATGTGAAAAGGACCTAGTCCAAATGGTGGCAACATATATTGAGGGAAAGTAACTTCTGAGTTCTTTTTTCCCAATAGCTCTTGCCTATAGCTAGGTGATGGGAGGCAAATACAGGAAACTGGCTGCCTGTCCGATGGAGCCTCTGGAAGAGGAGATGGGACAATGAGAGTATTTGGGTCAGGGCTCTCTGCCTGCTGTAGTGGAGGTTAGACAGGTGAGGGGTGAGGGGACTCCTGGCCTTTACCTGCCTGGGTAACAAGGGCTGTGAAAGGCTTGTGTGTGTCTTTATGTGAGAGGGGTCTACATACCCACCTACCCTATATGTGTTTGTGTGTGTGTTGTGTTTAAGAACTGAACACAAAACTGATTACAAGATCAGTTCACAAGATTCAAGGGCAGATACCAAATCACACAGAGACACAAGTCTTAACTCAAAAATTTCAAACTGATTTTTTTCATTTCACTATGTGCTTTTAAAAGAAAACAGATGTTGCCAGTTGCAGATCGGGGTGGGGTGGGGGCTGCCATAGTAAGAAAATATAATCATATGACAACTAGTCATAATCATACAAAAGGAAACATATGAATTCATTCAGATACATCTGAACATACCACTGAATGATCCGTTCCCGATTTGCAACTGGTGAGAAAGATATGAGTAAAACAACCAGGTGTTCAAGTGTAAGTAGAGGAAAGCAAAACCCATAAGACTCTATAGGCTAACACTCCATCTACTCCAATTTAGCTGTACGAAAGAAAACATGCTGCACTTGAACAAACAGTACATGGGCAATAATTTTGTTGCTTGTTTTCTTGCCATGTTAGGGGGGTGCAATGAATATACATTATGTTTTCTTGCTATGATTTCAAAATCCTTCAGAACATTTGGAGGTATTTGGGCTGTGTAGTCATGGAAGCACCATTCAGGATAAATTATAAAAAAGAGACATGAGAAGTTATATCAAGAAAAAGAATATACATTGATCCAGAAATTCATTGATGTCAAGGATACAACTTGCTCAGGCTGAATTCAAAGTGTTGGTTATTATCTATAAGGCTATGAATGCCTTAGAACTGTGGTACTAAAAAGCCATCTCTTCCCTTACTGGAGCCCCATGGTGCAGAGTGGTAAGCTGCAGCCCAAGCTCTGCTCACAACCTGAGTTTGATCCCAGCGGAAGCCGGGTTCAGGAAGATGGCTTAAGGTTGGCCTAATGGCAAACTACCCTGTAAAAAGTCTGCCAATAAAATGTCATGATGCGACGTACCCCCATGGGTCAGTAATGACTCAGTGCTTGCACAGGGGACTGCTTTTACCTTTACCTCCCTTACTGGCCAACCTGCCAGCTACATTCTTTTTCACACGCTGTGCCCTTTATGCTCCTGCCTACAGAGGCAAGGGATGGTGATCAGAGACATGGCTCTTTTAGGAGCCAGGCTAAAACATTCCTTTTTACCCAGGCTGATCTTTTTACCCAGTGACTGATCTTTTACAGTTTGTTCTAGCCTGTTTATGAGACTCCTTTTAAACTTCTAAATGTTTTACTCTGTACTATATCTGTTTTTAAGGCTCCTTTTTAAATGCAGACTTAAATATGGTACTTTACATGTAAGCTGCTTCAAGCAAGTTTCATGCTGAGGTGGTATAGAGATGTTCTTAACAAATAATAAATAATGCAAGATTATAAAAAAGAATGGTCAATCACTCTTCTTTAAAGGATATGATTGTGAAATGCTGTAGAAATTAATTTTTCCCCCCTTCAGCTTCAGGTACATGCATGGAACATATTTTTAAAGTTGCAGAGGAGGAGAGGTTTTTAATATATATAGTCAAATGAATATAACATTGTTGAACAAAGGGATCAAACCCAGATTTTTTCTGTAAATATTAAGGATTAACAGTATTATAACTAAAGCATTTTAAAAGGCATTTCATATTCCTTTAAATTTATATAAGGTGTTGCTTTACATATATGTCACTCATTCCTTAAAAGTTAAGTCTAGACGTTCTATAACCCAGTCTTCAGTATTTGGAACATGCAAGCTTCCCAAACTTTTAGGCTCATCTGTCAAACCACTAGGACTGCCTTTCCAATCTAACTCATCTGTTACACATTTAGTGCAGATGGCTGGTATATATCCAATTATTAAATGAATAAAATATAATTCATAAATAGTCTGTTGATTTACTGTTTGACTTCTGTCCAAATCTTGTGGACAAATTTTCATTTCTAATTCATGTGGGCCCAGAGAATCACTAGGTCATCCAGCCTTTCCAGCTATTGTATTAATAGATAAACTTGCAACAGATATATATGACTAGTATTGTTGGAGATCAGTATATGCCTGATAATACTTTTCACCATGACTCTGAGTCAGGCAGCAAAATCTTGAGGGCTGCTGTGGTGGAGGTAGCCAGTTCGTGGCAGAACAGTAGCCCTACTGGACTGTACCCTAAAGGAAAACCTCATTGGCTGGGGACAGGCAAACAGCACTTGGATTTTGGATTTGGATTTTGCAGTGAAAGCATGATTATAGGTGAGCTGGTTCTGCTGGCTGGTATGTGTGCAGGAGAAAAACAACAAAGCATATACTTGTTTATATGTATAAAGGAAATAAGAGTTCTTTATTATAGGAACTCCATACTCTGATGGGAAAGGAGGAAAGATAGGTCCTATCTACCTATCTAATCTAAGAATGGACATGGATGGCAGGGTAAATCCTGCATTCACAGTTGCAAGATGGAGATGAGGGAGAAGGAGATGGTGGCTGTCACAAAGCCAGGAAAAGAAGAAAGAGGAGGTTGTCATGACAATAGCAACCTACAAATCAAAGGATAATCAGAGCAGTAAACAGATGCCCTGACCTCTCTGTCTTCCTAACTCTTTGGTTTTTCCCCTTCTGAAACCTGAGTGCTCCTCTTCTAACAGAAAGGACCTTGGTGCTGCAGCCAACCACCCAATGTGCAGGGATCACTATTGCCCAGTTTACACAGTCCATTTCCCAGTTGTAGGGGATTCCCTGAGCCATGAGGGCTGTCGCCATGTTCCCTGGCCTCAGACTGGGACAAGACCTCCAAACTGTAGAATTGGCCCTAAGTGGGTCCTTTGCCACCTCACATGCTCAGCCTTCTTCAATCACTTCCCAGTGGTTCTTTTAACCTTCACACCACCATGCCCTCTCTCCTTTGGTAGCTTCCCAGTTCCTCCCAGGCACTTGGCCAGTCATAACACTTTCTCCCACAACAGCCTCCCCTTGGAGCTGTGTAGGCTCTCCTGTAAGTTGGGCTTTCCCCACTTCCATCTGCCAGTGCTGCTCTTGCCCCTCAGCTGGGCTCTGGAGAGGCAGAAGCTTCTTTGCTGATTGTCTCTGCTCAGCCACTTCCTTGGTTGCCTTGGGGGTGTCTGGCTGGGCTCCATGTTTAAACCAAAAGAACAAAGAGGCCCCCGGGGGCAACAAAAAAGACAAAAACACAACAACCCCGAGTAACAATCACAAACAAAGATGCCTATAGTGGATACTGCAATTAAATTACTCAGTGCTATTCACAACATACAAACATAAGTATCAGTATAATTAATTCTCTGTACATCACAATCAAACTACTTCTCTAGAAGGTAGATGGAGCAACCACATCACATTTACAAAGTAAATCACTGTAGAGAAAACCCAGTACAATAAATACAAGGTTAATCACAGTATCAGAAATCCAGTATAATTAAAGTGCTGCAATCATAAATATTCAGGAAAGCGTAAGACAATGGGTACCACTGAAATATAAAATCCGGAGGCAAATAGTCTCTCTCTCCTAAGAGAACAAAGTGCTCGTGTGCAATAATTCTTCATGTGAAATTGTTCATAATAAATATGTTGAAATTTCTTTGTTTTTCAGATTTTCATTTCATGGAGGGATGAACTGCAGGTCTCCAAATCCAAGACTGCAGTCCCCAAGGAGGAAGATATATTTCAGGTAACTCTGGTTCCAACAGGCTGCTAGCTTTAATTATTCCTGTTTCGGGATTCTGAAACAGGATTTCATGTTGAGAGGCTTTTGTGCCAGTGTTTCCCCAAACACCCTAGTACACTTTCTTTGAGTATTCTCTAATACTTTTGGCTTCCAAAAGGCTGGTACCCTCTTTCTAGTACTCAAACCCCTTCTCTTGAAACACCAGTACTTGTCTTCAGTGTTTAACCGACTCTTAAGGTCTCCAAAGGCAGTTTCTAACCAAACCAGACCAGGGATCTCTGCACTCTTCAGAGCTAACTCCTTGTTTAACTGGGTAGGGAAATTCTCCTCTCACTAGAGATCTAGCTTCTTTCTCTGGCCCGAATGAGAGTCTTCACCTACTTCCAAAATTTGTCAGCTTTCCCCCAGTTCTCTTGTCTGTGTTAAACAGCTTCTCAGCCAGGGTTGAATTCTGAAACTGTCAGTACTCAACTCTTCTCAGCTAGGGCTGAAATCAGATTCCCTTCTCCTTGGCATCCAGTTCAGAAGTCTTTCTCTGTTCAGCTCATGCTACCCAATCAGATTTCTTGGAGTGGCCTGTTACTCAAGGCTGTAAGTTTCTGAGAAGAAGTAACCCTTCACAGTTCTTCAGCTATTTGCACAGCACTTATAAGCTTTTAAAAAGGGCAGTCCATCACCAAATCACTGCCCACTAGGCCTGCTGTAACCATGCCAACAAACCACACAAGACTGCAATGGCAGGTCCAGGCACTGTAAGAGCCTCCAGACCACATAATGCATCCCCAATTTTTATCAGGATGGACATGGAACTGCATCTTGGTGCTACTGTGGCACAGACCCCACCCTATGGGATAGTGGTAGGAAAGGGGACTGACTGCTCAGAGGATGGGTGGGGATCCCCTGCAGATGTGTGCCGATCTTGCTGTTGTCATGTAGATTCTGAATGCTGGTGCTCAGTGATACAAGGACAGATCACAAGAAAGGTCCTGTCTGGGAAGAAACATGTCAAATGCAGTGCACCATGGGGATGTGTATCTGGTCACTAACCCCTGGGTACCCAGATGGACATGAAGCTGGCATCCCAACCTGGCTGGGTTTTGGTCAGCCATCAGGGATAAGCCAAGAAGGCCTCCAGTTAGGCAGAGGGTAGAGCTCAGGTGGTGCCCTAGGGGGTGAACTTCTGAAAGGCAGTATATAAATCAAATGTTGTTGTTGTCATACTCTTCTGGCAGGAAAGGGAACCCTCTGTGGGGGGAATCAAGTTCATGGAGTGTGATGTTCCTCTGCAGGTAGTAACCTCCTCAGTGAGTTGTGCTCCTGTATGGTGCTCCCATTTCCTGAGTGTGCGTTTGAGCCACCACTGAGGTGCAAGATGCTAAGACCTAGCCATGAAGCTGAGCATATAGCCCCATGCCACACAAGATGGCATCAGGCCTGCTTCCACACAGACCAGGATTTATAATGGCCCCCAAGTGCCAGCATTGGCCATTGGTAGTTCAGCGAGGGTCCAATGGGTGCCTACTGTCGTGCCCATCAGCTTCCTGTGATCCTCAGGACACTGGGAGAGGCACAGTGGCTAGTGGGGTGGTTGCTTTTCTTGGACTCAATGGGGGGGTCTATGGTCTATACTACTGTTTTTATAGGCATAATTCTGCACAGTTGTTGGGGGAGGGGGAGTTCAGAGAGCCAACTAACTCCTGCCATGTCTCCAGGGCTGCCCCCTCCTCTTCCAGCAAGGAGGTTGCACCAGCAGCACTCTGCCAGGCAGTATGGCATTGCTGCGCCAGCACTCATCACCTAAGAATGTTTTTAGTAAATAAGCAGAATGATAATTTGTTAAATCTAGACAATGTGCCCCTTCACGTTCAACAGGCAAAGGTAATTTGTAGAATGAAGATGAAGGTCTTCCTCCCACTCCACTGGAATAAGCAGAGGGCTCAATTTGTTCTATGAAAGTTTCTTGCTGATATGAAGAAAGGCCTCCATTTATTGTGAGCTGCTTATTCAAAAAGCATGGAAATTACAGGCTTCTGACCATGCATTTGCCATTGATATCCTTGGCCAGAATCTGTGTTCCCAATGGTGAGTAGCAGAGGTTTAAATCACTAGCATATTTCTTGTAAAACATGCTGAATTAATAGTTCAAATGCCTGTAGAGTTCTCTGAGTGAAGATAGAAGTGCTGTTCCTAAATTAGTATTAAAGAACTGAACAATGATTATCATGGGAAAAAAATCACTTTTGGGGATATTATTGTTTTAGACTTCTGTTCTGAGTATATACCCAATTCTTTGTGTGGAAAGACTGATAAAGCTAATCCCCAGCAATATTAGTATTGCAAGAATATTTCAAGGATATTAAAATACATTTAAAAAACTGTAATTCCACATTTTTCTATGCAAAAGGGGAGAAATCAGAAAGTATACTTTATAAAACACACCGAAGTTCTCAAATATCTTCAAAATTTTTATACAATACTTAAGCTTTTGGAGAATTAGCCGTATCAATACATACCCAGTGCCCTTTTCCTTTCTATATAGTTTATAACACATCATATACTTTTTCTAAGGTAAGCTGTTATTATCATTATTAATATAAGTTTGCTTTTCAAAATAATTTAAACACATTGCCTTGTTTGGCTAGACAATGGTCCTACGTAGCCAGCCAGCTACATTCTAATTTTACAAGGCAGGAACTGAGAATCAGAAATGGTGGCTGGATCTGGTCCACCCATTGAGTCAATGAACACACAGAGACTTGAACCAAAATTGCCCAGATCCAAGTCTAACATGTTAAACATCAGACTATATTGATCCTTGAGTAAGGCCACAGATGAGAAAACTGCTTGTACTTGCAGTTAGAGATCAGGGTTATGAAGCAATGTTTTGGTTTTAAATAGGCTTTGTTCATTTTGAAAAATCAGAGTATAAAATCATTGGCACCAAACAATGAACTTTAGATCTATTAAAACTGTCTGATTTACAATTTACAAGGCTGACTTAATTTAAACCTGGCTTGGGTTGGTAGTTTCCAACTCTTCCAGTGCAGCCTGTCTCCTCTTTCCTACAATGTCACATAGCCAGCTTCAATGAAGCTGCTTAACTGGTACAGCTGCCTTGGAGTGCATGGGTGACTGGGAAAGCTGTCAGATCTCCTTCGTTTTCAGTTATGAATGGAGCAGCTGCACCTTGTCCACACTAGAGGTAAGACAGAGGCTGGTTGTTTCCTATCCTTGCCTCAATGTCCACATCAGCCTTAGTGGAGGAAACTTGGGCTATGTAGGGCTAAAGGAGTAAGTGCAAGAGAGCAGCACTGAAGGAATGTCATATTTCCAGTGGGGTAGATACTTTTGATTTTGGACTAAATGATCTTAGGAGTCTTTCTGGATGGTGATATATACTTCAGATGTGGACCTACAGCCTAGTTGAGGCAACCTCTGCTAAGCCTGTGAGTTGGCTTCAAACTTCCACTCCAAATTCCAATCATGAAGGCACTACTGATGTCCCCTTCTGTTGGCTCTAGTATCCTCAATTCCCTATTACATGGGCTGCCTCAGCACAATGGCTCATTACCTGAAAACACTTTAGAGACTTGATAAATTTCATGACTCCAAGAGCTGAGAAACAAAACTATCCCCGTGGGTTCCAAGCATCCATTTTAAGAAATAACAAAGAGACAAACTTCCTGCAGGCTGCAAGTTAGGGGGAATATTTTTCTCTTATTGACATCTTTTCTCCCTTTATTCCCACTTCAGCTCAGCCTTTCATTTACCTGTAAGATATATTTTAAGCTCTATGAAAGTAGAAATTTCAAAAAATAAAATGAGCTCCCTTCGGCTAAGTGAGGAGCCTTGCTCTGTCAGAGCCAAATTCATCAGAGCAGAGTAGTTCAATGGAATGCTATACATTAGTGATGTTTAAACTATAAAAGTGCATTTTGGATAATCCTTCAAACTTTGGTTATCCTTCAAAATGTTAATTAAAAGACTGATAGTGCCACCCTAAGAACACTTTCTTGGGAGAAAATAGACCTGAGTAGGATTCTGAGGTGTTTGTTTATACACCATCTTTCTCCCCATGGCCCCCAAAGTGACTTACATTGTATGTTTCTCCTCCATTTTGTCTTCACAAAACCCTGAGAGGAATTTTAGGCTGAGATTGTGTGATTGGCCAAAAATAACCCAGCAAGCTTCCATGGCAGGCTGGGGACTCAAACCTGGGTCTCCCACATCCTAATCTGACACTAACCACTACACCATACTGGACATGCTTAGACTTGCTCTTTTGTCAATCTGCCTGATGTAGAGATCCACAAGTACAGTGGGACTTGAAGATCCCTCTCAATCTCCCAGTGATGATCAGCAAGAAGGGAAAACAGAATGCATGGATATCGTCCCTGTTCCAAAATTGAACAAAAAGTGCAACACTAAAAAGTGCCTGAGTATGCGGCTCTCCCAGCAGCAGCAGAATGCAGCTTAAGCTGGGAGCCGTCCTTTGCGGCCCCGCCCTGGAGGAAAGGAGACAGGCTCCCTTCCCAGGCATCCTGGGCTTAGCCGGGCGGCGGAGCCAAGAGCCTGATTCAGGCAGCTCCTCTCTTCCCAGCTGCAGTCTCTTTGAGTGCTCGGCCCACCCACCTCACCCTGTTTTTAGTGCAGGAATAGCCGGCTGCTGGGTCCAGAGCCAGGTAGGATTTTTCCCTCTTTTCCCTGATTGGCCTTTGGGAAGGGGTTTTTTTTGCCTACCTTGCACTAATGGCAGTGTTCTGAGTTATTGTTGGGTTGTGCTGTTTAGTTAGTAGTTGGCAGGAGATTTTGGGAACAGGGTGCGGGCTGGTGAGCACCCTGTGGCACTTCCCCGTGAGTGGGGACAGGGCTGCCATTAAGGGCGGTATGCATGGTTGTGGCTACCGTACGCTGGCAGAAACCTGCGGGGATCCTCAATACAAGGCCTCCCCTCATGCTT
Organism: Eublepharis macularius; assembly: GCF_028583425.1. Lineage (NCBI taxonomy): Eukaryota > Metazoa > Chordata > Lepidosauria > Squamata > Eublepharidae > Eublepharis > Eublepharis macularius. The sequence continues at coordinate 54,784,681 of NC_072798.1, forward strand.
TGCGGCTGGGGCGTAACAGGTGCTTCAATGGGGATCCATGGCCTGGCAGCCCAGGTTGCAGCCATTCAAAGGATGGCCTACACCCGGGGGCGTGGGGCTCGCCCAGACAGGTCAAGGCGGAGGTCCGGAGTTGACCCCAGGGCTTGACCTGTACCGCTTAGTTAGCTCTTGCCGTGCATTACCTTTATGGTCATTTAATAAACGGCCCTTTATTCCAAGTCTGTGTCTGTCTCTTCCTTCCGGCTGGGGTTGCAAAAGCATGTTATTCTGAGCATTGATTGAACAAATGATTTAGAGTCAAACTAGACAGGGTGAAAATTATGAATCTCTCAGCTTTTTAAAAGGTCAGTTGTAGCTGTATGGGCAGATCAGGGCCACATGGGGAAAGCAGAGGGGGAGTTATCCTCATGCTTCTGAATAGTTTCATTAATCAAAACCTTCTTCCACCACACTACTATTAGCACTCCAAAGGAAAAATAGACTGGAACATGCCTGTTCTCCATGTCTTTTCTGTAAAGGGCTACAACGACACTATTTTTTAATTAGTGAGATGATCAAAGTGTGGGCCAAGGTGTCTTCCTTTTTCCTGCGCTACGATCCAAATTGGAACTCTATGCAGGTATAACTGGGCTTTTAAAAGATGCTGAGAAGACCCAGTCACAGATCTCCTTGTGTCTCATCTGTTGTAGGGACCGCAAATGCAAGAAATCGGCCCCACAGACTTTCACACAAACAACTGGCAAGCACTGATCATCATTCCTTGGGTTAAGCTCACCATTTTGGTTTGAAACTACCACACATATCAATGATGTAAAACCTGAAATACCACTTAAGATTTTAATCATTTGTTTATTTAGAAAATCTATATGTAACCACAAAGAATTCATCTTTGTTTCATAAAAGTGGGAACGATTGCATGTGTCCAATATGCTGTTTATTTTTTAAGATATGCTTTCTGTCACAAGAGTAAGGCTATGCCAGGAAATTGTTATGATTTCTTTACATTTTCAAAGATTTTGATGAGAACATGTGCCCTTTTGCATGTACATCTTGGGTTTGTTGGCTTAAATACACAAACTAAGTTATAAAACTATTTATCTTCAGTCTCAAAACAGCAACATATAAATATGAAGGTTTCCCAAACAGAAAGTATCACAAATCCCCAAATTACTTTCTGTCAAAGAGACTGTTTATATATAGAATTTTTCCTGAAGAAAATTACAATGAAGAAATGCCTCGATCAAAAGGCACACATCACAGCAGTTCAATCTAACCATCAAAACTGACTCCCTCACATCTATGCAAACTTAGAAATTCAAGAAACACTTTCATCCACAATCCTAAACTTGCCTTATAAACTTCCTAGTACCTTGTCCTGCACAAAGTCTCTTGAGGTCAGTTTTGTTAAGGGTTATTTGTTGCTGTATTTTAGGAAAATAAAGCATGCTTTCAGTCTTGAAAATCCAACTTTACCCATCATTCATACACTGATAAAATACAATACCCTCAAATTCCCATAGTAAGTTTATTATAAAATGAAGAAAATGCATTTTCACTTCATATGTGTTTTCTTCAAATGACCATGGCTACCTTCATATGACCTTTGTGCATACAAATATGGAATCTGCTAAAAAGTCTTATAAGCCAGTCAAAGCAAAAAGGAAGTACCATAAAGAATTACAGTGTCAGAAACCTTTGTGATCTACAACCAACCTCATCAGAAGCATCTGATAGTTGGGTCTAAGCCACAAAAGCTTCTGCCACAATAAATGTTTGTCTTGCACAACAACACTCGTTTTTCTTTTTGCTGCCACAGACTAACACAGCTACCTGAGTTGAAAGGCCACATGATAACAAAGAGTGGTTTTCCTACTTTCAAAAGGAAAAAGAATCCCAAATTTGTTTATTAATTCTAGTAGCCACAGCCTGAGACACTGTAAGTAATAGAATCTTTAGCTAGCTAGAATTTAATCAAATATCAGTACAGAGGTATGACATTCAATTTGGAAATCTAGAGGTTTTAGTGGACAAATCCACTTGGGGGTTAGTCAGTTAGTTGCCAGTATATGGCCGAGAGCTCAATAGGCAAAAAAAAAAGGAAATAAAAAGATAAGTCACAGAGAATGGAGTAAATAGAGCACTGAAGGAAATATGCAGAGTAAATAGAGCACTGAAGGAAATATGCAAGGTGGGGTAAATAGAGCACTGAAGGAAATATGCAAGGACATCCTGAATGTCACAGAAATGTCACAACAGTAGAATGTGAATAAATAAAAATAACACGCATATTTGACTGAATCTGCTTGCTGTAATGGTGTGGGACCTCCATTACCATGAGACAGATCGAATGATGCTCATTGTTGCTATATTACAGTGATCCAAGTATTCATTAACACCAGCTCGAATATTTGAGTCACTACAGAATTTTTTAGTTGTATAAGAACAGGCATTCTTTTTCACTGACTTTTAAATGGAAGTTTCTATCAAGTAGCAAATGAATGTCCCTGGCTTGCTTTCACCTCCTTTATATGTATTCACTGATGAGTTCAGGACATATTCAGTCATGAGGACAATGTAGCAGGGCCATTGGTGAGCATATCTTCCAAGATCCCCCCAAACCTGGGACCTGTTCTTGGAGATGAAATTTACAAATGGAAATGGAGCTACTTTACAAATATAGCTAGAACTATAGGAGAACAGCTGCTGGAGTTGACCAAGAAAATCATAGATATCTGTTTTTGCACACAGAAACATGGCTAGCCATGCCCCATAGCTAGATATGCTATAAGGGGAGTCTAGAGACCAAGAACAGAACAACCTTGGAAAGGGGCACGAAACAGAAGAATAACACAATTGTATAGCCTTGTGTAGATTAGAAGATCCATCTAACCTATATCAAAAGATACAATGTGTTGAGGGCCAGATGCAGAGGGCGTCTAAGAATGACAGGAATGTACAACTTCACAGAAGGTGTAGATACAAATCAAGGATGGGTGTATTGGTTGGGTGGCAAAAGATATTCATAAGAGTAGCAATTTTCAAACAGAGAAGCATCAAGGGGAGATTACAATTCCAGATTATTGAATTTGAGTTCATTTTCAAATTCAGAACAATTGACACCCCCCTCCTTAAGCAGAACATGGATACTGGATCCTTATCTCACTACTTTTCTGCATATCCTACCCCCTTTCTTCCCTGCTCTAATCAAGTTGGTTACATTTTGCATTATATCTTTGCAACACCCTTTCTATTTTCTGATTGGGATATAAGGGTTCAGAGATTTCCATTCCTACTTATGTCTCAAAATTCCAAAATGTGTTCACAGATTCAAAGTGATTAGGAACCCATGAACTAGATCACCTCGTTTACTGGAGAACAGACAATATGCTTATTTTATTGTCAGGTTATACTGACCCACTTGTGTGAAGTATGTCTTACTTGCTGTTTGTTCCCTCACACCATTAATAGCATTCTTTGAAAGTTGCCCAAATTGTATTGTCTGCTTTTTCCACCTGTGCAATCAGCTGCATCTGTTTAAGAACTGATCACAAGATCAGTTCACAAGATTCAAGGTCAGATACCAAATCACAAAGAAACACAAGTCTTAACTCAAAAATCTCAAACGGATATGTTTTTTTCTCCTTCATTTCACTATCTGCCTTTAAAAGAAAACAGATGTTGCCAATGGCAGATGAGGGGTTGCTATAGCAAGAAAATAGAATCATGTGACAAGTTGAGTCATCCAAAGGAAACATCTGAATTCATTTCACCTTCCCATTTATCCCCCTGCTTCTTTATTGGTTGAACAGTAACCAATCAAGTTTTTTCTTTTTAAAATGTTTTTAAACTACAATGTTGCAACGTTGGTGCATTAAAAAAACCTTTCAAGAGAAATTTTAAAAATGGACTTAGATGTTGTGTGTGCATACTTAAACAACAATATTACAATGTTGCGACCTTGGTGCATTAAAAAAAACTTGCAAGTTTTCTCAGCAAATCAACTAAGGAAACTTAACCTGTCCTCAGCCAATCAACTAGTGAAACAGATGAGTCCTCAGCTGATCAACTAAGGAAATAGATGTGTCTCAGCAGATCAACTAATGAAACAGAAAGCATACAGCTGCAGAAAAAATAGATGCCACTTCAGTTCAACTCCCTCAAGTGCAGAATTACAGAGGCCCAAAGTAGATCCCATCCTTGTGGATCAAATACCCAGAAAATCCAATGTAAGTGTGCATGCAGCTCACTCTTGGCTTCATCTAGGGGAATTGTGGAGGCTTGTGCCTTCAGCTCACTGTTTCCCCAAGACCCTAAATGTCCTCTGCTCAACTCTTTAATAGCCTCTGGGAGTGCAAAGACAGCTTCTCTTTCTAGCCTGGCCATGTTTTCTTCCAATTCCGCCAGACACGTCATGAAGTTGATGCTCAACCCTATCAGCCCAGTGCCATTGCAAACATCTTCATCAGGTACCTAAAATCTTGTAAATGTGGCACCAAGCAAGCTTCTATGTGGAGGCACCACTGCTAAGAATTCCAAGCTCTGGTGCACATTCAGGTAGCCTCTGAGAGCAAGAGTATACACAGAACACTAGTTAAGTAGTTGGCAGATTCCCATGGAATAAAGTATTCCTTCAAGGACCCCAGTTCCAGATTGTGAACAGCTTTGAATTGTTCCCGGAAGCAAACTGGTTTGCTGAAAGAACATTTCACTGCTGGAAGGTGGCCATTCATGCCACTTACTTTAGCAGGGGCAAATCTTCACATGTCAGTTTACTGCCCTGCTTTGTTTTATTTGGATACAGCCTTTAGATAGTATGATTTTGACATGTACCAATATCATTTGTTTAGTTGAACCCTCTGTTTTATAAAAGGGTCAGTATCAAAGGTCTTTGAAGGCAATGTAATAGATCAGGATTTATAGTAAAAGCCTGTCCAGGCCCAACTGTGATTGTGAAGAGTTTGTCCTTGCACATGCAGTATCAGTCCATTTCCCCTCTACACCTCTTAAAGGGCAACTTGTTAATTTCCAGTAACTTGAAAGACAGGATATGCGGAAAACTGAATGCATATCCAAATGAGAGCCATCTGTAGACATAGCAGGATGTATGCTGCACCATGGCCTGAAGCACATATGAGGTTAATTTTTTTTTCCAGTTAAAAATACCACTTCTCTAAATGCAGTATTGTTTGTTTTGAAGAAAAATGAAAAGAAGGAAACAATAGGTTGTGCAGAGCAAAACAATTTAGTTTGAAAATAAGCATCAGAGGGTGGGCTATGTGCCATGTGGCAAAATAGATTTTCCATCAGTGTATTTTAAGAAACTACAAAAGCTGCATTCTAAACATTGATCACTTTTATTTAAAACAGAGGAACTTTGCCAGGTAAAAACTATATTTGTAAAGCCATTCTTTACTACTTATTCCAGAGCTTTTTGACATAGCCAAACCAAACATCATAGGTACTTATTCATGTGTAAAGATGGTGTGGATTAGATCTAGACCCAGGACCAAGTAGATTTCAAAATAGTTCTGCAACCATGAACTATAGATTTTATGTCTATCTGCTTTCCTACTTAATCTCTTGTCTGCATAGCTTTAGGTAAAATTTCCTGTTTTTTTTTAAATTGATAGCAGCCTCATTGAATCAAAGCTATTAAAGAAATCAGGAAAATAAAAACTAGGCGTTCAAATCTGAACTTCTGCTACACTCTGACACTATGCGTTCCTACTAAAAGTATCTCTCACTGTTATTTACACTCCAGGTGAGTATAGAGTCTTGGAGTTTCATTCTTCAGTGATGTCTTCCAGCAATTCACTACATGCTGTTACATTTCTACTGAAGTTGCTTTGGGACAGTTCAACCAATTGAACAAAAATTGAATTCACTATGGAGAATTCACTCTCCCACTTGCTGACCATGAGTGGGACAAACTTGCTTCTACTACGGATGGTGAACACTCCCTTTCTAAAATAGTACTTGGACCCTAATTATTAGATTTTATCATGAACAAAAGTAGTATTGCTTTCTTTTCTAGAGCCCTAAACTGGTGTCCAGTAATGATATGATGCGTACATGTTCTCACCTTGTTTCCTAGAACTGTAGCATAGGAGTGGGCAGATAGCAGCACATTGACTAACCCACTGGCCCCTAACCAGATGCTGAAAGATAGCTGGTTTATTGTTCAGGATGAGTGTGGCCCTGTCCTTGGGCCACTTGTATCCTGACAACTTTCTCATGGTACCATGATGATGATGGATTTCTGAACTACAAACAGAAACGGACCATTGTTCTATACATTACAATGCCATTTTTAAAACCTCAAGTGAATTCTAGCTATCAAAAATGAAAGAAAGTTAGTTGAGACCAAGTAAAGGACTAAAGTAATCAAGTTCTTACCTTGCTCTGACATTGGCTGGTAGCCTTATTTGCTTTATTTGAGGTATGCCAACTCAAATGTCCTAAGGGAGGAACTGGGACCTTGTGATACCATGGGAAGAAGTATGCAGTGGGGATATGTGGCTCATTATATTAAAATTCATCCTCACAGTAGTGCCCATTGCTAGTGGCTGTCTATAGGGAGTGATATTTAAACCCAGAACCCAGGGGCACTTTCCTTTCAAAAATGCAGGAGTTAGTGGCTCTGTCCCTTTGTCCTTTTTGAGACATTGTCACTGGCAGTCGGGTTTATGATATCCCCAAAGGAAAATTATCATTTATTGTTTTTTCCTGTGAGCAAAAAAGGACCCAGAGTACTAATTCCCCCCAGAAACAACTGATTTTTTCCCCATTGGGATAACTTTGTACCTTGGCCCTCATTAAGCATTAGGTTACTTTGGTATACCATCTGAATTTCATTAGCTTAGCAAGCTAACCTTTCTTGAGCCAGTGTGGTGTACTGGTTAGAATGACAAACTAGAACTAGTATTTGGGAGAGCCAGATTCAATTCCCTACTCTGCCATGGAGGCTTGCTCAGTGACCTTGGGCTCCCTCTGCCTAAACTACTTCACAGGGTTGTTGTGAGAGAGGAAATGGAGGAAAGGTGCTTTGGGTCCCCATTGAGAAGAAAGGTGGGAAACAAACAAATAAAATTTCATCACCTCAGCTACATTTTCTGTTCTTCATCACAGTCTAGTGTTCTTTTCTTCCTATTAGAAGAATATTCTAAATGGTTTCTAGCTATGCTCCTTCCAAATGCAGAGTATATCCTCAAGTGATCTACATAAGAAGGGGAATTGTACAATGAATAAGGAGCATCTTTGAGCAAAACTTTAAAATAAATTCTTCCTTGCCATCTTTTGCTGAGATAATATTGCACTGCTCTTCTATCAAGGGTAAGGTAGATTCTTTGGACCATAAGGTGCACTTAGTTGTTTGTGCTGTTGAAATCAACAGGCTTAGACTGGAGTAACTCTGCTTAGGATTGTACTGTTAGTCAATAACTGATAGATGGAAAATAGCGAACTACACTATTCTCTCTCTCTCTCTCTCTCTCTCTCTCAGTTCAGGTATTTCTACCCTCAGCTACAAGCTGTCAAATAAATCTACAACACAGACTGTATTGCACAATTTGCCAGTGTTTAAGGGACTGCAAATACTATTGGCAGTTGTATAGATTAAGACATCCACCTCGATGTTCCCCTAGGTCCACAACTGCATTAAAGTAATTTGACTGGAATGGGCCCGAAAATATGTTGCAATGTTGTAAAGTGTATTGGTACTTTTATACAAGAGGGCAAAGAACTGCTTCCTGCTGCTCCAGAGGGCAAGTCTAGTTTTTATGGCACAAGGGTAAATTTCAGCAGAGCATTGGAGAAATTTCTAGATGGGAAGGACAATTTGACACTAAAATGAATTACCTTGGGAGGGAAGTTTTCAAGCAGAGATTGGACAGCCATCTGTCAGGTATTTTCTAGTTTTAAATTCACTGTATTGAGCAGGAAATTGATGGCCTATAAAATCTCTTTGAAGGCCTATGATTATTTAGAAATGCTGTGGAGTAGGTAAAAATCTTGAATCATTAGAAACTTACCTTGTGTTATCCATTTTTAATAGAACTGTCCCTTTTATAGAAGTAGAACAATTGTTGTTGGGCATTAACTCTATACTGATTGTCATGGATAGAAATATAAGGGGACTGTTGCTGGATTCAACCAAGAAAATCATAGGAGATGTCTTTACACCCAGAAACAGCCCTGCCCCATAGTTATACATGCCACAAAGGGATCTAGAGGCCTAGAACAGAATAATCTTGGAGAAGGTCATGAAACTGAGGAGTAACACAGTTGTATGGCCTTGCGTAGATTACAGGAGCTGTCAAACCCATCACCAATATGTACAGATGCCTAGGTGTAGAGAACATCTAAGGATGGCAGGAATGTCCACAGAACTTGATGATATAATTCAAGATGGGTGTTTTGGCTGAGGGCCAAAAGTTATTCATATGTATGAGAAACTTGTAATCACTAATTTTACATAGACTTCGGTAAGATAAAATGTAGGAAGAATGAATTATGGTGTTTGAAGTTATAAGATAATCAGTTTGCCAAGAATCTGAGCCCTTCTCAAGAGGGGCAGTCAGTTATTGTTAGGAGATGGTTCTGAAACCCTATAAATATGAAAAGCTGAATTAATAAGCTTCTTAGAAGGTGCTCCTTGCATGGGACCTTCTTATCTTTGAGTAAGTTACTTGCTTAGACTCATGTAATTGTTCTCCTTTCATGAGCTATATAGTTATAATGGTTGGTATGATTTTCTGTTGATTGAGCTAATATTAAGAATGCTGAATAATTATGTTTTAATATGTGAGGCTCCTCTGTGGGCATGTCTGCAGTCTGGCACCATGGCCTACCTGGTCCCAAGGTTGCCCCTCTTTTAGTGGGCCACCTGCCAGCTTCTGTCAAGCACACCTTTCCCCCCAATGACAGCTTCCCATTTGACCTTAGATGCAGGCAAGGGAGGGGTTGGTGTTACATCACCTCTGGAAGCTACCTTCCACACCTTGCTCTTGGTGCTCAGAGATAATCCTCCTGTTCTCCCTGGTTCTGAGCCCTCCTTTTGTCCCCTTCCTGGAGAACACCCAACAGAGCCCCCACGTGCCTGCTCTGAGAGTGAGGTTTAACACTTGGCCTAGGGTTTGCAACACAGCCTTGCCCTAGCCCTGCCCCCATCTCCCTCAGATAGCCTCCACCTGTCTCCATCCCTCCTCTTTGTTAGGGCTCTTGTCCCCAGCACTGCCTGCCAGGGCTTGGGCTGAGCTGGCGGTCACAGCTACTTCCTTGTTGGCATCAGCCGCAAGCCCCACCCCCAAGCTGCTGGGGGCTATTGCCACAGGCTGCTCTATGGTGCCAGTTGATGACATTGCAGATGTTGCAGGCTTGGCCACACCTCTGGAGCAGGTGAGGGCTAGTGGCACACTCTGCTACCCTGCTGCTGGTGATAATAGCTCTTCGGCTAGTTGCTCATCTCAGCAGTAGCTTCTTTGCTGTCGCTGAAGTTTTCTGCACTGCTGCTCCTCCCAGCAGCATCACACCCCCTGCTGCCCTCTTGGACATTTCACTCCCCTGAAGTGGCCTGGTGAGTGTCTTTGGGGACCCCAGTAGTGGTGGGCAAGAGGAACCTGGCTGAAATGATTCAGCTGGTGCTGGCTTTCTCTGGGCCACACCACAGTTCTGGCTTTGAACATAATAAAGGTTTAGAATGGAAGCAGAGATTCTGTAATAGTATTACTTATGTACTATACCTGGTAACGAAACCAAAACATGATTGAGATGTACCTCTTGCTAGAAGTTACCTATTTTGATATAAGAAAGCAAACTAGAGGCTCACAGCATCTTAAGTGCACACTTGTATCTGAATCAGGCATGACCAGACTCATCCAGAACCTCATTCAAACATATATCAACAAACAATCACTTTAGTGTGTGTGTATGTGTCTAAAGAGCATGAGATGTTACACAGAATATATTCTTCTGTTACATTCTGATGTCTTTTGTCAAATACAATCAAGTTTCATTGGAGTTAACTTGTAATCTCCACAAAAACAATCCATTTTAGAGTCTGAGCTCAATGGTCATATAGAGGTCCTCCTTCAGAAGGCAGTATATATTCATCAAATGTAAACTATAACCTGCTTTTGGAAGCTCCCTGCTGAGTTCAACTGGATTTCTGCCCCAAAACTGCCAGGTAACCAATTAGCTGCCAAAGCAACAGTGTGTGTGTGTGTGGGGGGGGGGTTAATTGCTTCTGGGTTTCTATTTCAGTGTGGATTTGGCCAAACTTCCTCAATTTAAATATTCAGATCATGATTAATGTCCTGTTATTAGGGAACTGGTATCCAGAACATAAGCTATGAGCAGTGTACTAAGATCAGCAGCATAAGGAAATCTTTCAGCCTCCACTTTCAAGAGTAAATGTAAATAGCTTCTTTTGAAAGGATGATATGATAGCAGGTACAGCAGAAGATGTTGAACAGCCTGGGACATCAAGAGATGAAGTTTCAACTGCATCACACTTGCTGTGTTGTGTGACTTTGAATGGTGTATACTTCTAGCAGGATGTAAGCTAGTTGGTAGTCCTCCTTCAGCTAAACTAATATTAGCATTTGTGCATTAATTTGGCCCGGTTTAGGCTTGGGTTGTGCTGATTGGGATACGCTAGTGTAGGGCCTTGTGAGACAAGCCCTAACCAGGATTTAATCCAAGTTTAGAACCCCAGTTTGTGGGTAGATCATTAGCTCCAGTTAAGTTGTACACCTGGTATTTCATGGTAACTGGATATAATTTTAAACAAGTTCACCTCCATCATGCTCTGCATTAGAACTGGGAGGTAGATGAAGAGGGAGGACTGAGGTTCAAGCACAAGCCCAGCAACAAGCAAGGCTTGAGCTAATTCAGGCTTAATGTTGACTTGATGTGACATCTGAATGAAGCCAAAACACATTATTAGCATCACACACAATGGTCTTATTTATGTGCTTCTTATATAGTTGAACAGAAGTGATGTTGTTGTTTATTCTTCTTTGAGAATGTTGATAGTATAATGGGAAATGCTGTAACTTTAAGGTAGTTTTTGTCATACATTTCAGACCATTAGTTCTGTGGACATTACATTACAGCATTTTTATCTTTTGTTTTCCCTTCTGTGATACAGATCATTAACTCCGCTTCTCTATGGATCTTACTGTATACATTCATTTTGGTTCACTAAACCCCTGCAAGGCAGACAGAAAATATCTCTGAGACATTCTTGCTCAAAACAAACCTGACACTCCAGGGAATATGCATTTTTCCTTATATGTCAACACAGCTCAATTTGTTACAGCAATACTAAAATTAAACTACAATAAGTTGAGGAACTTTAAAGCTCACACAGCTCCTTTCTTTAATTGAAAGGCATATTCTTTCCAAGAAAGTAAATGGCTGGTTTATTACTGTTTGCAATAATAATAAATAAAAATGGGAAAAGAAATAACTCTTATTAAAGACAAAATTGAGAAACTAATGCTCCTTACAGTTTCCAACAGCTTTTGATCTCATAGATGGCTATAAATGTAAAAATCCCTACATCGTAATAGAATTCATTCAAAATAATTGTGTGCTACAAGAGGGGCCCCGTGAAGCCCCACAGGGAAAAGGAAAGCCCATCCCTTTGCCAGGCTCCACTTCTTCCCCATTTGGTATTGCTTTCCCTCCCATGCCCAACCTGCCTAGTTCCCACTGTAACCCCTCAACCCACAAAATCACCCCATTTTCACTCCCTTTTGAATCCTGTGAAATGGACATTCCTCTTCTAAAACTCATCCAATCATCCACCCAACCATGTTTTCCCTAGTTGACTTATGGCAACCCCTGGTGGGGTTTTCATGGCAAGAGACTAACATAGGTGGTTTGTCATTGCCTGCCTCTGCAACACTGGTCTTTGTTGGATGATACCAGCCCTACCTACCAGCCATATATTTAAAAACTTCTTTGCCGTAGCATCTTCTGGGTGATTTACACATGTACAGATATTATTTGATTTATGTTGGTGTTTTTAACCCCTTCTCCATTTTTAAAGATTTTAAAAAACCTCCTGTTTGTACATGGCCCCACTATGTCCAAGTTCAGAATTAGATATTTGTTCATTCGTTTGTTTGTTTGCACTATTCATAGCTTGCCTTTCTAACTGAGACTCAAGGTAGATTACACAGTAAAAGTCAATATAATTGTCCAGAGACAGTGACAGAGCACTCTCCAGACTCAGTTCCTCCAGCCTGACAAGACCACCAACAATCCCTGGGGTCTGCAAATTACCCCAGAATTCCGGAGGAGAGAGCTGCCCACCTGAACCACCAGCCAATGCCTCCCTCAGAGGGGCCAGCAACCAATTGCCCTCCTGCTTTCCTGGGAGCCAGCCTCGGGGAAGCTCAGGTGGACAGCTCCATCATGAGGCAACCTTGTGGCCGCCATATGTGGCCACCCACATAGTTAGCTCATGAGGCTTCCACAGGGCTGATAAAGCAGAGCCATGTCAACTCTGGGCTTCCTGCCCTGGTCACAAGAGACCTGGCACTGCCAGGGTAAAGACATTGCCCCTCCCTAACTCCCTAACATTGCCCCTCCCTGACCTTACTTGGGTTCCAAGGGGCAAAGTGAAGGGGCAAAGTGATGGACAGTGAAGGGACAAGCCCCAATACCCAGCTGGTCTCCACATAGGGCATCTCTTGCTGGAAGCCAGAAGGGGTGGGACCCTGGAGGGGGATTCTGCCAGAGAGTGCTCCAACCCCTGCCTTTGGATTGCACCAGATCTTGGGGCAGAGATAGGGAGGGAAATAAAAGAGGGCTCCAAACAATGACTGGGAAGGAGACCTAAAGGAGCAGTGAGTGAGATCTGAAAGAGAAAAGAGTGAGGAAAAGGGGTAGATGGAACCTTGAAGGGCCAGCTATAAGGGACCTTGCTTTGAGACTATTTTCTGACTCTGTGGACAGGATCATAAATGCCCTGCAACACATCTTAGGCATTTGGAGCCTGGTCCAAGAGTAGCCCTTTGATTTCTCACTCACCTGTTTGCGGTGTAAACAAAAGTTGCCCCTAAGTGAAAAGACCAGTAGCAAACTGATCCTGCCCCTCCCTTATTGCAGTCTCCAGAGCTACAATATCACAGTAGTCATAGTCATCTTACCCCGTCTGCCCATCTCAAATATTTAAAGCCAAGAAATAGCCCAGATAACTCCATGCTGGGGCCTGGCTTACTCATGCAGGAAAAGATGGCAGGGATCCTGAGAAGGAATAATAAGCTATACCACATAGACTTCAGGTGCCAAGTGCCATTTTCAATGCCCATTTTCTAGCCCAGTCAGCTGTCTGCTGTCATGGTTTTCAAGGTCAACACTTGCTGAGATTTTTTAATCACAGAATAGCATTAAAATGTTATACTCTGTCTGCCCTCTGAAGTGGTACAATCCAGTCTATTGCCTGTGTGGACTTGGCCTGCTTTATCAAGCTAGAGTAGCAGAGAGCAGTCCTCAAACAGCTGCTGCCTGCTAGCATATGACTACTTAAAACTAGAATAAATGTAGTATACAGAAAGACAATTTATTTGCAGCATGGCTGCCACAGTATGTAGAGCTATCATGGTTGCAAATTATGGATTCAAATGAGCCCAAAAGTCATAACAATGGAAGAGCTGTGGGGTGAAAGGTTGCCATGAATTGAAGCAATGGGGAGAGAAAGTTGAGGAGAACTGCAAGTAGGTGGAAGTGGGGCGGCTAGGTCATCCAGAATAATCCTGTGCAAAGTTGTGCATGATAGAGAGAGAATTTCAATAATATCGCCTGGGGCCTGATGCCTGGTTCATTGGTCTAACGGGAAGGGGGAAATAAGGAGAAACAGTAGGAAAGGGGCTCCTTATTGATCAGCTGGCTTTAAAATGAATGAAACAGATGTTGCCTTAGGAAGTTCACACAAGGTGTACCCATATCGATTCCAAATGGATTACTCATCACGTGTTCCACATGTCCGGGGTCTGAGCCCCAGCCCCCAGACTTGACAAGAGGGAACAGCAGGGGACAAAAGGGTGGCAGCAACTCCACCCCCCAAGCCGGCAACCAGGGCCAGAACCTACCTACTCCATGGGGAAGGGGCAAAAGGCCAGTACCTCAGAGGGGTGGAGGGGGCAAGGAGAAACCAGCCAGCCCCACCCTCCAGGGGGAAGAGAGGGGGCTAAGCAGGCTGGAGGGAAAGGGACACAGCAGGGAGAAGGTGGGTCCAGCAGCAGCAGCAGCAACCCAAGCAGAGCCCTTACCTGGCAGGGAGAGGACGCCGCCGCTGCAGCCCAGAGCCACACCATGGCTAGAAGACAGCAGCCTGGCTCAGGAGTTGCTAGAAGCCAAGCCTCTCCAGGGGGGGCTGCCACAGGCATTCTGGGGGAGGAGATGGGTAACCCCGCCCAGCATTGCTGAGCAGGCAGCACAGAAGCTGGCTAAGGCAGCTCCTCGTGAGCAGGGCCAGGCAAGCCCAATAGCACAGAGGCTGGCTGGGGCAGCTCCTCGTGAGCAAGGCCAAGGAGCCCTCAGCTGGGGATGGCTCGCACTCAACCCCACCCTGCCAGCATGGCAAAAGGGCCCAGGAGGGATTAGTGGTTGGAGGGAAACACCTGGAGGAATGCACAGCTGGGCCCAGTCAGGAGAGGGAACAAGCCTGGAAGGAGGGCGGGGTGGAGAAAGGAAACCCTATAAAGGGTGGCTGGGAAGAGCTCTGGGGTGGTGGGTGTGAGTGAGGAGTGATGATGTGGAGTGAGAGCAGTAGGATGCAAGGGTGGAGGCTTGGAGGAGAGTTCTGGAAGGAGGAGATGGAGGACACAGAGGGTAAGCAGGCCAGGTTGAGCAGGCCAGCGAGTGGACTGAGAGGGAGTCTGGGTGAGGTATACCGCCCCTCCTTCCACAGAGCAGGGTCCTGCAGAGTCCCTGGCCCCCCTGTGACGTCAGGAGCAGACCGCCCAGTGCCACGCCCAGCGGCAGCTGCGGCAAGCCCTGACAAGTTGGTGGCCCGTACGGGGAGAGACGTTCCGACGCAGGCGCCAGTCAAGGGGCGGCCTCCCAAGGCCGCCACCCCAGTGGAGCTCGGACTGTGGCTGGAGGAACGCCAGGATAGGATGTGGGGAAGGCTGGAGGCAGCCTACCCAGCTGCTCCAGCGGAACTAACACTGACGGCAGAGCCGCAGATGCAAGCCGGCGCGCTCACAGAGGCCTTGCCAAGGGTTTGCGCCTTCGTTTGGGAAAATAACCCACCGCCTGGCAAGCAGGTGCAGAGTCTATGCGCCACCGTGAGGATAGGCCGGCTGATCCTACAAGCCCTATTGGACTCCGGGAGTGCAGTCTCAGCAATTCAACCCCAGCTTCTCCCAGCTGCCACCCCAGTGCACCGCTGGATCCCGGTGACAGACGTGATGGGCCGCACCCAGCCGTACCCTACGGCCCTAATCACAATAGAGTACCTAGGGGTCTGCCACCAAATGGAAGTTGCCCGGGTAGCCCACCTACCCGTGCCAGTGCTGCTGGGAAGAGACGCCCCAGGGTTCTTCAGGCTCCTCAAGCAGGCAACGGAGAAATTGGGAAGAGACGCCCCCGGGAATGCCGGGCTGCTGCTGGAGGCGGCAGGGGAATTGGCAGGCCCTCAAGTTGCCACTGCTCTGCAAGTGGAGGAGGCCAACGACCCGGGCGAGGGTCCCTCTGTCAGACCAGGGGCAGAACCACAGGTTGAAGACCCAGCGGGACCCCCGGCAGACCGCCCATTCCGCGATGCCCAAGGGGCAGATGAGTCCTTGCAGCGCTTGCGAGAGACAGCCGCTCGTGAGGAGGAGCAGGTGCGGGATGAACGGAGGTCCCAGCGGCTCCCTCGCATCGAGAAGCAAGGAGGGGTTTGGGTTCGCCTAGCTCGTGCCCCAAGTGGCCAGGGGGAGGTCCGCCAGCTATTGGTGCCGGCGGCCTACCGGGCCGAAGTCCTCCGCACGGCCCATGAGCATGCGTGGGCCGGGCATCTGGGGCACCACAAGACCCTGAAGAAGATCCTTGAACAGTTCTTCTGGCCCTCCGTGAATGCAGATGTGAAGGCCCACTGCCGCTCATGTCCCACCTGCCAGCGGGTGGCAGCCCGCCGCCCACCGAAGGCCCCCCTCTCCCCGCTACCCGTCATGGAGACACCCTTCCAACGGATCGCGATGGACTTCATTGGACCGCTGCCACGCACACCCCGGGGCCATCGCTTTGCCCTGGTGATTGTGGACTATGCCACGCGGTTCCCCGAGGTCATCCCGCTGAAAACCATGCAGACCCCGGGGGTGGTCCGGGCCCTGTCCAAGTTTTTCGCGATGGTGGGGCTGCCAGATGAAATCCTGACGGATCGAGGGGGCCCGTTCCGTGCCACAGCCATGCGCCAACTCTGCCGGAATTTGGGGATCCGGCAGGTGTTCACCTCGGCTTACCACCCTCAAACAGATGGTTTGGCAGAGCGGCTGAACCAGACTGTCAAGGAGGCCCTGAAGAAGATGACACGGGACAAGCCTCACCAGTGGGACCTGTACATCGACCCGCTCATGTTCGCCCTCAGGGAGACCCCGCAGGCCTCCACTGGCTTCAGCCCATTCGAGCTGCTATATGGGCGCAAGCCACGAGGGATGCTCTCCCGGCTGACAGAACGCTGGGGGCCCCAGGCCAGCAACCCTGCGCCCACCCCACAGGACTACGTGAGCCAGCTCCGTGATCGGGTGCAACAGTCCCAAGCCGAGGCGAACCGCAGACTGACTCGCACCCAGGCGAAGCAGAAAGCCGCCTACGACCGGGGTGCACGGATGAGGACTTTCCAGGCTGGAGAGAAGGTCCTGGTGCACCACTCGGTATTTCCCAGAGAGGGAGGGGACGCTTGGAGGGGCCCCTACCCGATTCGAAGGGTGCTGGGCCCCACTACCTATGAAGTCCAGTGCGGGGTCGGCCGACGTCGGCGGAAGACCCTGCATGTGAACCTCCTGAAGCAGTGGCACGAGCGCCCCGAAGAGGAGTGTGGCACGGCTGAGGACCCATTGGAGCTTCCTGACAGTGAGCTGCCGTGGACCTCTGAAGCCCCGGAGTTTGAGGCGCCCAAGGTGGACCCCCAGCTTGATCCAGCTCAACAGGCCCAGCTACGAGACCTCTGCGCACGGGTTCCCGGGGTCTTCTCCCGCAGGCCAGGCAGCACCAGCCTGATTCAACATGCCATCCCAACCAGCCCGGGGCAGACAGCTCGGGCTACCTGGCGCCCCATCCCCAGGAAGCGGTGGGAGGCAGTGGAGAAGGAGACAAATGAGATGCTCCGGCTGGGTGTAATCGAACCCTCACGGAGTGCCTGGAGGAGCCCGATAGTCCTGGTTCCCAAGCCAGACGGGACCACCCGGTTTTGCATTGACTATCGCGAACTGAATAAGGTGGCCCAGTTCGACGCCTACCCCATGCCCCGAGCAGACGTGCTGGTGGACCACCTGGGGTCCGCCCGCTACCTGTCGGCCCTGGACTTAACAAAGGGCTACTGGCAGGTGCCCGTACGGCTAGAGGACCGGGAGAAGACGGCCTTTGCCACCCCCCAAGGCCTCTTCCAATTCAAGAAGATGCCGTTTGGCCTGCATGGGGCGGCGGCCACCTTTCAGCGGCTGGTGGACCAGGTGCTGGGAGAGTGCCGGGCGTACGCCATGGCATACATTGATGATATTATTATCTTCAGCCCCGACTGGCCCACCCACCTCCAACACCTGGAAGCCGTCTTAAGGGCCCTCCAACGAGCTGGGCTAAGGGCGAACCCAAAAAAGAGCCACCTGGGGTTCCAGGAACTCCAATACCTGGGCTTCGTGGTCGGGGGAGGACAAGTCAGGCCACCACCGGACAAGGTGGCCTCAATAGCCGACGCCCCACAGCCCAAGACCAAGAAGCAGGTTCGGAGATTCCTAGGACTGCTGGGGTATTATGGGCGGTTCATCCCCCACTTTGCCTCCCGAGCGGCGCCCCTGACGGACAGCTTAAGGAAGGGGCTGCCCAACCAAGTCCGGTGGACCCCAGAACTAGAGGCAGCTTTCAAAGACCTGCGTTCCGCCCTCTCTAACGCCACTGCCCTGTGGAACCCGGACTTTGACCGGCCCTTCACACTGGCCACAGACGCTTCGGACACCGGCCTCGGGGCTGTGCTGACCCAGGAACGTGACGGAGCAGACGTCCCGATTCTCTTCCTGAGTCGGAAGCTACAGCCCGCCGAGAAGCGCTATGCCACGGTGGAGCGGGAGGCCCTAGCGGTCAAGTGGGCGGTGGGGGCCCTGCAGTACTACCTGGCCAACAACCCCTTTATACTGCTGACGGACCATGCACCCCTGCAGTGGCTCCATCGCATGAAGGCGCACAACCCCAGGGTGCTACGCTGGTACCTCTCCCTTCTACCCTTCCAATTTACCATCAAATACCGCCGGGGGGCACGGCATGTGGACGCGGACTATATGTCCCGCATGTTTGAGACTGAGCCAGACCCCCACAACTCAAAGCCAAGCGGGGGGGTGTGTCCGGGGTCTGAGCCCCAGCCCCCAGACTTGACAAGAGGGAACAGCAGGGGACAAAAGGGTGGCAGCAACTCCACCCCCCAAGCCGGCAACCAGGGCCAGAACCTACCTACTCCATGGGGAAGGGGCAAAAGGCCAGTACCTCAGAGGGGTGGAGGGGGCAAGGAGAAACCAGCCAGCCCCACCCTCCAGGGGGAAGAGAGGGGGCTAAGCAGGCTGGAGGGAAAGGGACACAGCAGGGAGAAGGTGGGTCCAGCAGCAGCAGCAGCAACCCAAGCAGAGCCCTTACCTGGCAGGGAGAGGACGCCGCCGCTGCAGCCCAGAGCCACACCATGGCTAGAAGACAGCAGCCTGGCTCAGGAGTTGCTAGAAGCCAAGCCTCTCCAGGGGGGGCTGCCACAGGCATTCTGGGGGAGGAGATGGGTAACCCCGCCCAGCATTGCTGAGCAGGCAGCACAGAAGCTGGCTAAGGCAGCTCCTCGTGAGCAGGGCCAGGCAAGCCCAATAGCACAGAGGCTGGCTGGGGCAGCTCCTCGTGAGCAAGGCCAAGGAGCCCTCAGCTGGGGATGGCTCGCACTCAACCCCACCCTGCCAGCATGGCAAAAGGGCCCAGGAGGGATTAGTGGTTGGAGGGAAACACCTGGAGGAATGCACAGCTGGGCCCAGTCAGGAGAGGGAACAAGCCTGGAAGGAGGGCGGGGTGGAGAAAGGAAACCCTATAAAGGGTGGCTGGGAAGAGCTCTGGGGTGGTGGGTGTGAGTGAGGAGTGATGATGTGGAGTGAGAGCAGTAGGATGCAAGGGTGGAGGCTTGGAGGAGAGTTCTGGAAGGAGGAGATGGAGGACACAGAGGGTAAGCAGGCCAGGTTGAGCAGGCCAGCGAGTGGACTGAGAGGGAGTCTGGGTGAGGTATACCGCCCCTCCTTCCACAGAGCAGGGTCCTGCAGAGTCCCTGGCCCCCCTGTGACGTCAGGAGCAGACCGCCCAGTGCCACGCCCAGCGGCAGCTGCGGCAAGCCCTGACACCACAGACTTACTCTGTTGCACGTTTTGTGGCAGTGCTCTGATAACAAGGATGGCTGCAATGCAATGAACAAAAGCAGGATAAATTAGATTAGCCTGGCTGTTGTCTGCTACATATTCTGGAACCCTAGAGCACTTAGCAGAAATTTAGCATGACTGTGTCACTATGTTTTGTTGTGTGTGATTACAATTAAAAATACAAATGAGCTTTGCAGCTCTTTCCTTGGCTTGTAGTAAAAGAGGCAAAATAAGATAATTATTTTCATCAGTGGCTTGTTTGTTAAAGGTCAAATGGAGAGCTATGAGAAAAACAACCATATTTTAAAGGGCAACGGGGATTATTTGAAATGAATTTAAGTAGCAAAATATAAACTATAAGCATGTAAGGAAACATGAAGAAGGGTGGTAAGGAGCACGATCCATATTCATACTAAATCAGTATTTTTCAAAGTGTTCTCAGGATTCCTTAGTTCCATAGAAATGTACTAGGAGTTTGGCAGTACATTAATGTCAGAAGGTTCCCTAAGGATAGGAAACCTGAACTTCTGACAACTAGCCTTTATCCCTTTTGCTGACATTATAATGTGTTGAGGTGTGCTCGATTCTGGCCTGCAACATTTGGAGTGAAAAGAGGACGGTGGGTGCTTGCTCTTGCTTATTCACCCCACAAACATTTTTTGGTATGCTGTTCATTGTATTTCTGCTTCTTTCCTATAACTTCAATACCTTCAGTTTCAATAAAAACAAAACAAAAAGGTAATTCTTGAATCCTGAGACATTCCCAACCAGTCAGAGATCACCTAAACAACGGTAATAGCATATAAGATGGTCTCTCAAAGACCAACCAGGATGAAGTTTTATTGCAACCCATCACCTATTTCAGTGGAACTCTGATGATCTATTGATTATGACTTTGGCAGAAGTCAGTATGGTCTAGTGGTGTCAGACTAGGACTTTGGAGACACAGGTTCAAAATCCTACGCTGCTATAAAGCTCATTGGGTGACACAGGATAAAAATGCAAACATATATATAATATTTCTTACCTTTGGGGGATAGTAGATTTATCTGGCATAGCTTTTCTATCTTTTTTTGCTTCCTTTCAATACTATACCAAAAAGGAACAGTTGAGAACTTTTTCATGATGAGCTTTCCATCCACCAAACCAGAGGGCATTCTTGCCAGACCCAGTTGATGGTCTATGCTGGTAATGATTCAGCCAATTTATTTCCAGCCAATATGAAATTTGAAAAGAAACAACAATTCCCCATTACCCTCCTCTGTCTTGCAAGCCAATTTTCTTACACAGTACCAGCCAAATTATAGTACTTTAATCACTATCAGTTCCCTTCTTGCTTATGTTCATGCCGGTTAGCTGAACCAACATGGCTGGCTATTCCAAGGGAAAGTATCAAACACAGACCTTTACACTTGTGAAAGAAATTGAGCAGCCTTGTCCATTTTCCCAATGCCACTTGCATTTCCATTGCAGACAGAAAAGAAGCCAGAAGCAAAGTCTTTGAAATGACTTCTTGGCACAACAAGAATAATTACTGCGTTTGTCTCATTGCCTGAGCACACTCTTGCTTCAAATACCCATCTGAATGAGCCCTCTAGCAGTTTTTATGCATGAAAGGTTGGCATGGAATATAGGAGAGTTCCATACTCAAAACCTACTGAGTACTCATTTCAGGCATGTGGCTACATTTAGGAGAAATAACACTCATAATCTTTGATTAGCAGGTTTAGGCATTATTCAGAGCATTTCAGTTTTGCTGGAACTGTACAGCTCCTTTAACATACACTGTTCATTTGCTTTTTGAAGTTTTTCACATCTAATTAGACCTGATGTAAAGATCAGTTTTCTTTGAATATAAAAGTTAGCAAAACTATTCTTTTTAATAATAATCTGTTGTGAGGTGAAAATACAAAAGGAAAACTGTAAGTCCATTGAGCGAGTTTAAAAAGTATTCAATTACATACCTTATATTATTCAATGTGTCCTGCCTGATAAGATGCTTTGTACTGTATGCAACCTGAATTTGACAAGTAATAAGGAAACATTTTGCAAGCACAACAGAAAGATTTAAGTAACAAATGAGGTAAGCGAAAAAACACATACTATTTTCACAAAGTTTAAAAAGAGTACTGAATACCATATCAATCTAATAAAAATGCAAAATATGAAGGATAAGTGACTGACAACAGCTCTCTTCAGTACAAGAAGGAAAGATAACAAATTATCCAATGTCCCAAACTTTCCATTACAACGGTACTCTGAAGCTTCTCCTCAGATGAAAGAACCAATACACATGCAAAGTATTACAAGTGTTTTCCTAGTCATTGCTTTTGTGATCATTTGTAAGTCTATATCATGATTCCACTTTTGAGACTTGAAACAACTAGAGCTTTGGTAATTCCTGACATGATCCAAAAGGAATGAAAATTACATAAAGTAAGAACAGCTGAGATGATATGATTTAGTCTACGTTGCTTGGGGCAGGTATGGAAGTGCTCACAAAGGTAGTGTGAGATCAAAAACAGCGATAACTATTTACTACAATCAAAGAAAAAAAAATAGGAGCATTCTCACTGAACCTATTCGCTCACATTCCATTCAAAAACTTTTGGCAGGAGATGGGACAGTAACTTCTTGAAGGAGAATTCATAGATAGGGAACACAGGACAAAAAAGGACAAATTAACTGCAGTGCTTGGACTGATTTGATCATCTTCTACATTTAAAATAAACACAACTGAATAGAAAATATCTACATAAAAAGCCAAATATCCGGAGTCAAGAGTTTAAAGAAAGATAAAAGGAAGCAGTCACCAGAAAAGCAATTAACCCATGAATTACTGTCTAACTTTCCAGTTTCATCCTGGAGTGGCAATTGCATAACTCTATCAGATATGCCACAATGTGAGACTGACCACAGCTTGCTCAAGTATGCACATGTAGTAGCAAAAATACATTTGCCACCAAACAAGATTACATGCACCCTAGATTGCATGCATGAATGAGTCACTGGTGTGTATTTTCAGGGGTCATTTCATAGAAAAAGAGCTGCAGGAACTCATTAGCATAACTCATTAGCATATGCCACACCCCTTGATTGGGCCAAAACAGCCAGGATTTGGCTACTGCCATATGGGGGATTGTTCCCCCACCTGGCAGTGGCCCAATCAGGGCCCTTTTGGCCCCAATCCAAGCCGAAACGGGCCCCAAATGGCTAAAAATGGCAATCTGGGCCCCGTTTGAGCCTGGATCAGAGCTGAAACAGCCAGGACTAGGTCAGTGCCGGGCAGGGGAGGGTTCCCCCACCTGGCATTGACCTGATCCCGGCCATTCCATCCCCGATCCCAACAGAAATGGGGCCAAAATGGCTGAAAATTGCCATTTTGGGCCCGTTTCAGCCTGGATCAGGGCTGAAATGGCTGGAACTGGGTCAGTACCAGGAGGGGGAGGCTTCCACCGCCCAGCACTGACCCAATCCCAGCCATTTCAGCTCCAATCCCAGCAGAAAATGGCTCAAAATAGCCCAAAGTGGCCATTTGGGGCCTTTCAGGCCCAGATCTGGGCTGAAACTGCCTGTATCAGGTCGGATCCAGATGGAGGAACCCTCTCCTGCCTGGCACTGACCCTGTCCAGACTGTTTTGGCCCTGATCCAGCCCAAAGGGCCAAAAATGGCTCTTTTGAGCCCTTTTGGGCCCAGACCGGGGCCAAAACAACTGGGAATGGGTCACTGCCAGGTGAGGGAGGCTACCCCCATCTAACACTGACCCAATCTGGGCCCATTCAGCCCCAATCCAGGCCAAAACAGGCCCAAAATGGCCATTTTGGGCCTGTTTTGCCCCGAATCAGGGCCAAAACTGCCAGGACCGGGTTGGTGCCAGGCAGGGGAGGCTTCCCCCACCCCACACCAACCTGATACAGGCTGTTTCATCCCCGAAGTGGGCCCCTTTGCCCCCCAAACAGGCCCAAAATGGCCACTTTGGGCCCATTTAGGCGTGGATTGGGGCCGAAATGGCCTGGACCGGGATGGTGCCTGGTGGGGGAGGCTTTCCCCACACAGCAATGACCCAATCTGGGCCATTTTGCCCCCAATCCGGGCCATTTTGGCCCTTATCCAGGGCAAAATGAGCCCAAAATGGCCAAAAATGGCCCTTTGGGCCCAATTCAGCCTGGATCGGGGACGAAATGGCCGGGATCGTGTTGGTGCTGGGCAGGGGAAGGTTCCCTCACCCAGCACCAACCCAATCCAGGTCATTTTGGCCCAGATTCAGGCCATTTTGGCCCCAATCGAGGCCTAAATGGCCCTAAAGTCAGGTGGGTGGGGCCATCTGACGGGGGAACTGCCAGAAAACCGTTCCAGTGCATTCCCCCTCAAAATGAGCCCTGTGTATTCTAATGTTTCCCTCTGAACACTGTTCAATAGGAATGGGAGATGCAGGTATAAAATAACATGGGGGTATGGTCTGGCTGGTTGTCTCCCCTTCATGCTAATTTATACCATGAAACACCTCTGCTGCATAAATACACCTCACTCTGATCATATCAGAGCCAGTTTGATGTAGTGCTTAAGAGCATGGGACTCTAATCTGGAGAGCATGGTTTGATTCCCCACTCCTCCACTTGAAGCCAGCTGGGTGACCTTGGGTCAGTCACAGCTCTCTGGAGCTCTCTCAGCCCCACCCACCTCACAGGTTGTTTTCTTGTGGGGATAATAATGACATACTTTTTAAACCACTCTGAGTGGGCATTAAGTTGTCCTGAAGGGTGGTATATAAATCAAATGTTTGTTGTTGTTGTTGTTGTTGTTGTTGTTGTTGTTGTTGTTGTCATCATCATCATCATCATCATGTTCTATAATATGTTGTGTTTTCTTTGCCTTTTAGACACATTGTGTAAAAAGTTATCTCCCAGACTACTTTGTTCATCTGATGCCATAGACTCCCACCAGAAAGGCACATGTTGTGATGAATTTGTTAGTCCTTAAAGAGCAATGAGATGGTTTGACGTTCTTTGAAAAAAAAATTAAACAGAATTCTAATGGTGTAATCATACTACAAAAGAAAATTACAGCTAAAGAGTCAATTTATTTTCCAACATATGTTCTCTTTTTATACCAAAATGTGAGTATAAAGCAAAATATAGGAAATGCCATAAAGAAATTACTTAAGATGATGATAAAAGTTTTAATTGTTGACATTGAGAATATGCTCAACTACAGCCAAACACAGAACACTTCAATCAAATGAAAGATTGCAAATGTCATTTTTTCATTAGACTGGCACTGAAAAATGGGCACAATCCAGCTCAAAGTTAAGCACTCTTCAATGTCACCGAAGGAGAACTGAGCATGTGTTTTAACTTCTTAAAAGTGCTTTAGTTGGATTGTGCTCAGTACAGAGAACTGAGACCCATTAAGCAAAATTCTTTCACAGATTAAACAAAGTACCTTTAATGGCTTTCATATGCTAATACTGAATGTTACCGATATCAAGCATTGTCCTCAAACAGAACATTGAAAATTCTGAAGTACAATAGGAGGCTTATTTAGTATAGCCCTTTCCATAAAAAATGTATAAAAATTACTCCGTGGTATTAAATGATACAGTTGTATCAGAAGAAAGTTAAGAATAAAATAAGGGATAAATTGATGGAGGCTGTTTTTTAGATAAGAATTTAAATATGCTGAATAGTTTGGCAATCTGATAGAAAAAATCAGCCAGCTGTGGCTTTATATTACAGAATATGATAAATGCAATTGGTACTGGAAAAGATGAGAGGAGATAATTTGCAAATACTAATAGAAAACATTAACTTGAAATACTTGATTGTGTGCATCCGATTCCTATATAAAATACCATGCCCAAGGACATATTTATGTAATCTCCATCCTAAACATACTGAACCGACTAGCAGAAAGAGGTGCAGGTACTAAAAAAAGAGGTGCTGATACTGCGTACTAAGATATATCACCGGGTTGGGGGGGGGGGGAAATACTGATCTAGAAGTTTGTTTATATGTAAACTTGTTATGTATACAATTCAGTTTTCACTTTTTCCAAACATTAGTCTTCCTGTTTAATTTTGAAATTCTCACATGTATTTCTGAAATGGAACCACTTATTCATGCCGCTGTACTTCCTATGAAATTTACTTCCCAGTAAGTGTACTTGGGATCACAACCTAAAAATGAAACACTTATACATTAAAATCCTAAGAATACTTTATGAAAATAAGCCACATTGAATAGACCAGAGTAGGATTCTGAGTAGACATGGGCACGAACCAAAAAAATTTAATGAACCAGCGGTTTGTGGTGCGGTGCCGACAACGATCCCAAAGTCGCGAACCGCAACGAACATTTTCTGTTGCCAAACCGGTTTGCGGTCCATGGTTCATGGGCACCAGAACGGCCCCCATTGCACTCAGAGAGTCCATATTCACAGGGAGTGTGTAGCAGACTCTCCTCCAGCCAGCAGCCAAGTTTGATCAAGAGCCCTTGCCCACCACTCCCACAGACCTGAACAGATCAGGCACTAATGTGTGAGCCCTCAGCCAAGGTGCCCACTGAGCTTGGCGCCAGAACCAGGCAGCAGCCCTGGAACCAGAGGAGATAGATCCCTATCCCCCAAATCCAAGCTGAATTATACTCTCAGTCTCTCTCCCCAAAGGCTAGCAAGTGGCAAGCAAGAGCTCTGTCCCACTCCACTGCTCACTAAAAGTGAAACCCAGCCTGGGAGCCCATGGCACAGGTCCCATTGAGCAATGCAGGAGGTCTGTGTTTGGCCATCAGAGCTGCCTATCAGGGTTTGCAGGGATGAGATTGGAGTGCCCATGGCTACAGAAAACCCCCTTCCCCCTCCCTCCCCTGGGTGTCTTCTCCCAACTTGTAACCGCTTTGCAGCTCCGTGGTTGGAAGGAAGACCTGACGATCAAGGTAAGCTGGGCTTCCATTCGGGTTTCCAGGGTGACAGAAGGAGCGCAGACAGAGTTCAGGCATTCCCCCGGCTCCATTGCCAGGGGAATTGATTGCTGATGCCTGAGTGTCTGGCTTCCCAAACCGCAGCCGAACGCACTGAACCAGGCCTCTCCCGAATGCTGATTTGTTGGCCGTGAGCAACTGGAAGAATTCCAGTAAGTGAGTGTCCATCACCCCTGTAGGTCACAGATTCCTTTGTCATACTGGATATATTTCAAGACTGGTGGGTTTCAGCTACTGATGTTTCTCAATTTATAAACCTCTTTGTTTCTGTTCTTTCTCCTCCTTTAAGAAAATGGTTGCTACAGAAGATAGCATAGCTTTTGAGGGAAGGGCTGCCTCTTACTATTACCTGCACATTAAACTCTTCTAGCTAAATACTGGTACTAAAGAATTTTAAACTCAGTTGTCATATAAATATTTCTTTACCACATTTTGTTGCATTTTTCAGGGGTCATTATAAGTTGACGTCTTGTATTGTCAATAAGGAACCCCTAAGCTGTGTGCCTTCTCTAAGTCACATGCTCTTGTGTGCCTGTCATAGGACTACTTCCTTGCCACATGAAAAATTTCTCCTCACGGTATAATCAGAATCACCTGGTTTGGCTCTTTCACTCCATTTACTATCTTTTGTGACCTCTGTATCCGCCTTCTCTTTCAGTTTTTCCTGGAAATTATTTTATAGCATTTTTATGAAATAGAATTGATTTTTTTTCATTCTGAATGCCGCTATTTTTCCACATTGTCAGATAATATTTCATAAGCCACATCAATTATTGGCATTTCCAGTCATTAAAGTTTTCAGCCACTGTCTTTAATTGAGATTTATGAGTAAATTTTCGATAGAAATTCATGAGCAAATTTAGTTATGTCATACAATTAAAGCTAATCAAAGGAAACCTTATTTTCTAAAATGTGGTCTCCTCTCCAGTAGCCATCTCTTTGTGTCAGTTGAATGATACTGATTAT